>NC_041398.2:8932927-9240533 GCF_900747795.2 Erpetoichthys calabaricus
ATATTCCAAATCGTAACCTCAGATCCTCAACTGAGTGTCTCCTTAGAATTCCAAGAGCAAAACTTAAAAGAAGTGGTGAGGCGGGCGGCCTTCTGCTGTTATGCACCTAAAATCTGGAATAGCCTGCCAATAGGAATTCGCCAGGCTAATACAGTGGAGCACTTTAAAAAACTACTGAAAACACATTATTTTAACATGGCCTTCTCATAACTTCACTGTAATTTAATCCTGATACTCTGTATATCTAATTCATTATAATAACTATTCATTCAAAATCTGTACTAACCCCTACTCTCTCTTCTGTTTCCTTTTCCGGTGTCCTGTTGGTGGTGGCGTGCGCCACCACCATCTACCCAAAGCACCATGATGTTCCAACAATGATGGATGGATTAAAAGGCAGAAATCTGTATGACCATCAGCATCAAGTGACTCCGTGAAAAACCCGAACTACAAAGAGGACTATTTCATTTATGTTAGGTAGAATCCCCAAAGGGGACTGGGCGGTCTCGTGGCCTGGAACCCCTACAGATTTTATTTTTTTCTCCAGCCTTCTGGAGTTTTTTTTTTGTTTTTTCTGTCCACCCTGGCCATCGGACCTTACTCCTTTCTATGTTAACTAATGTTGTCTTATTTTAATTTCTTATTTTGTCTTTTATTTTTCTTCTCTCCATTATGTAAAGCACTTTGAGCTACTTTTTGTATGAAAATGTGCTATATAAATAAATGTTGTTGTTGTTGTTGTAGTGATGAGGTGTTAAAAAGTTGGAAAGGTTGGAAAATCTATCGTCCTTCCCTTCATAAGACACACATTTCTTCTACATACATGTTCAATAATAATAATAATAATAATAGTAATATGACAATAATGAGATAAAGCACCAGATGGGAATACTAATGAGAAGAGCCCGCATGGCATCAGGATGAGGAGGTGTCTTGTCTCCCGTTACATGAGCTTGTCTGTCACCCCTCAGTGCATAAGTGAACTAAGCAACTGCTTAGGGTCCCGGGCCACCAGAGGGATTGAAATGTCCCAAATGAGAACTTATTTTTTTAAATTATTATTATTATTGGAATATAATATTGGTTCTAAGTTACAAAACATGAAAAGAAGCAGCAGTAAATTTCAAGGAAAAAGTGTGGTGTCGGCGTGTATTTGATATTCTACAGTTGAACTGGTCTGCTTGTCTGATACGACAGACCTTTCTGTTGTCTATTCGTTGTCAGCGCCTGAAGAACATGAATACTTCTTTTACTATTTCATGACAGTATCTTTCCAAATCCAAATAAGATCAACATTTTTCGTTTTCTTCTTTGAGCTGTAAAAAATATTCCAATGCGTCAAGTCATTTTCAACAAACTGTCAGTCTCGCCAAAAAAAACAACTTTAATCAGCAATCCAACTACAGCACAGGTAGGCAACTTCTCGGGTCTCCCGGTTTGCCAGGATTACAGGGCACCCATCATGTTATTAAAATGAGGAAATAGTTTGGAGGGCACAGATGAACGCTATTCCTCTATTTCTGTATAATGCAATTTACCCGGAATAAACAGGATATCACTGCATTTTACATTTAAAATATATGTAATTCTGCATGGTGTCGGACATAAAGTGTGATATACTGTATACAGTAAATCTTGACATGTTGTATTCTGACATGTATCTGTGTCGTTTGGATTTAACGTTCGAGATTTTTCCGAAATCTCATTAATTATACTCTGTGTTACGGCCCCGAAGTGAAGCTGTGTGGCCACATGACAAAGAAAATGACAGATTGAACTTTATAATCTTAAGGGAACATATTCATATTGTGTGATATATTATGTCTGCAGTAATCACACAACAACACGATGTTATGTTAAGCGGGTGTCACGAATCGTGCGCGTGAACGCGCATGTAAAGGACGTCATATTGAGGCGATCAATCAGACTAACCTCAGGTTAATGTCAGTGTCAATTTATTTATATAGCACATTTAAAACAACATAGTAATGCTGTGGTCAAAGTGCTTTACAATAATAGAATAAAAGAAAAACAATTATTAGCCATCCAGGATCTTAGTTCAGACAGACAGTTGTGGAGTTGATTTGTTGTAGAGTTGCAGACGGGAATATAAACCTGAGTATCATCAGCATAGCAGTGAAAAATGTTAAATTTCCTAGAAATCGCTCCAATAGGGTGAAGGTATATAGAGAATAAAATAGGACCCAAAATGGATCCCTGAGGAACACCATATTTAAGAGTAGCAGTAGATGAAGAAGAGGAATTAAAAGTCACTGAAAAGTGTCTACTAGTTAAATATGACCTGAACCATTTAAGAACAGCCGCTTTAAGCCCATCAAGATGTTCAAGCCGCAACAGCAATATCTCATGGTCAGTAGTGCCAAAGGCAGCGGACAGGTCAAGAAGGAGAAGGACCGCCGCATCACCTGAGTCAGTAATAATAGAGATGTCGTTGATCACTTTCAGGAGTGCCGGTTCAACACTATGATAACGCCTAAAGCCAGATTGGTAGATCTCAAATAAATTATTGGAGTTAAGGTGATCAACCAATTGATTATAAATAATTCTTTCCAGAATTTTAGCCAGAAATGGCAGTTGGGAAATTGGACGAAAACTGGCTAAAACTCCAGGATCTAATTCTGCCTTTTATAGACGGGGATGGACTGCAGCATGTTTAAAAAATGAGGGCACAACTCCCGAACAATAGAATCATTGATGATGGCTAATAAGGGTGGGCCCAACACATCAAAGGCTTCCACTAAGAGACGTGGTGGTACAATATCCAGAGGACTGGGGGCTGGTTTAAGGGTGTCAATAGTTCTTTTTAGCTGTGAAAGTGAGACTAGATCAAAGGATTCTAAGACAATGTCATGATTAACAGTATGAAGTTCATAGCCCGTTTGAACAATACCATGGTGGATAGTATCGATTTTGCTGACAAACAATGATAGAAACTGGTCAAATGAATGAAAAATGCTATCCCATCGCAGAGTGAGGGTGAATGGCCGCATTAATAGAATTAAATAAGACCCTAGGATTCTTTGAGTGACGAGATACTAAATCGGCAAAGAAGTTTTGTTTCATTATCTTAACTTCAGCCTGGAAATTGAAAAGAGTAGTCCCAAAAATCTGTTTAGAGACAATCAGTCCATCTTTTTTCCAACGCCATTCAGCAGTTCGACAGGCGCAGCGCAGTGATCGTGTATTTTCATTTAGCCAGGGAGCAGGTCTACCCTTATTACTGCATATCTTGGGTGGAACAATTGAGTCTAAAATGGTTTTACAGGAAGAATTAAATTTTACGACAGAATCATCGATACCATTATTTTGGTCATGCACATAAAAAGACTAGAGAAAATGGTTTTAAAATCAGATATAATAGAAGAATTTAAAAAGTGCGAGCAGCGTGGGGGACAGCTATTAGTTGGGACATCAACAGTAATATTCAGATCCATCATTATAGAAAAATGATCAATAAAAGAAACATCACATAAATCAATATTATTCAATGAAATATCATGAGTAAGAACGAGATCGAGGTGTGACCGAGAGAGTGGGTTGGCGTATTAATATGCTGGATAAAATCAAATGAGTTCAAAAGTGATAAAAAGTCATTGACCAAAGGTTTCGATTGACAACAAACATGAATGTTGAAATCACCGATAATAAATACTTTATCATGGGAGAGGGTGATATCAGCCAAGAGGTCAGAGAATTCAGAGATGAAAGTATCATTAATTATAGGAGGTCTATAAACCACAGCAAACAGCAGAGAAGGGGACCAACACACTTCGAAAAGTTGAAGTTCAAAGCTCCTAAACGGACCCCTTGTAAGGCTCCGACACAAGAACATACTTTTAAAAATAGTGGCAATGCCCCCCCACGACGAGTCAGGTGAGGAGAGTTTAAAAATGAATAACCTGGTGGAGTCATGTCAGTAAAACAAGAAGAGTCACCATTTAAAATCCAAGTCTCAGTGATGAGGAAGAAATCCAGATAATTTGAGGTAATAAAGTCTTGCAGAATAAAAGTTTTATTAGACACTGATCTCACGTTCAAGAAAGCAGCCTTGATAGAGGTAGAAGAGCTCGTTGCAGGATGATTAGCAGTGTTTACTACTCGATTGCAGGCCGAGGAAAAGTGATGCTCTCTTGAAATGGAGAAATTAAATCCGGTGTCCTGCGCCCATGAACCAGTGATGGAGTCCTTAGCAGGAGAAGATGGGTCATAGACGACTCACAGGCATCGGGAATCAAAGCTCTTGGACTTGAGTCGGCGTTGTTTAACAACAATTCTGGCTCTTTTCCCACGACGGTGGTGGGTGCGTTTGCGTCTCCAAGGGGCATTCAACTCACTGATACAGGTGAACACCGGCGTCCAGGTGAAGAAGTCAGGAGATGAATAAAACAAAGGTGGAGGTTCACAAAAAATCCAATCAGGAGATGAAAATTGAGTGGAAAGCAAGCCAGAAAATATGTTCAGTAAAGACTCACGATTGTAGGACAGTGGCCGTTGGGATAAACTAAAACATAAAAACAAAGTTACAGCATAGACTAGAGAGATGAGCAGACGGCCAGCCACACCAGTAGGCGCCATCTTGTACTCCACAGTTACAGGTTACAGTCTTCTCGGCATCGAAAAACTGCAAAAAAAGTGATGTCACAGAAAAGGACAGAGAAAAGAAAGAAGCAAGATAAAGGTAAGTGACGTGACGAGTTTTAGCACTTCACCGTAATCACTTGCTAAAGAGCGACATTCAGGTCAGTCAGGGCATATGCGGCTAACGTCAGCTAGTTGGGGGCTGAGGGGGAGTAATTCCTGAAAAGGATGGAAACGCCTGGGTGTTGTCATAAAATCAATGTATGCCTGTGATGCTTCAAATAAATAAATAATCAAATAGAAATGCATGAAATTATGGAGGTTAAAATCCCGTAAATAAATCCAGTCAAAACGAGGTTAAAACAATGGCTGGAAGTAGTGCTGGGCGGTATACTGGTTCACACCAAAAACTGTTTTCTATTTTTGTTATGATATGGATTTTTCTTAAATAGCCTAAACAACGTTCAGAATGTGGCGCAGCGGGAAACTTTTTAAAGAGGGATCTTTTTCACTGCTGCACCGCATGCAACGGATTGCGTGTTAGTGGAGGTATTGAGCGGTGAAAATGGACAGAGAACATTCTGAAACTGAAGCTGTAGCAGACGATAAAGTTGAACATGGTGACACAAAAGAACTTTTGCCGAAAAAAGGAGCCATGTCTGTTGTCTGGAGATACTTTGGTTTTAAAAGGGCGGATGTGGACCAATATGTTCAAATGTGTGAATACTGTTTCTTTACTACTGAATAATACTGCAAGCCAAGTTATACTTATTTTATTTTTTAGTTTCCAATACTGTGTAATATACTTGGTTACTGTGTAATAGTGTGACGATGCCGGTCTCCTACAGACTCCCTCTTCCCACATAGGAGTCTGTTGAACCAATACCATCGATAGTTATGACCGAGATGAGCTGACAAATTTCACTGAAGTCAGGGGATGGTGGAAAGTGCTCGAGTGCTTTTATTAAAAAACAGTCAAAAATAAAATCAAAAGTGACCATTGTGCAGTATTAAGAAAATACAGTACCCAAATAAATTGAAAATCCATAAAACCAGTGAAACGTGGGGAAAAATGAATTTCCCCTTGGGATTAATAAAGTATCTATCTATCTATCTATCTATCTATCTATCTATCTATCTATCTATCTATCTATCTATCTATCTATCTATCTATCTATCTATCTATCTATCTATCTATCTATCTATCTATAATAAATAAATCCAATAAAATAGAGGTTAAAATGCAATCTCTCTCCTCACTCGATCGCAGCCCACCACCTTCTGTCTCCCCGCCTCACCCATCACTTGTGTTGCCAGCGGAGCCTCTGCAGCACAAACTCCTTTCTGCCGACCCTCGCTACAGTGCGCAGCCAGACTGTCCGACGTCGGCACACCTCCCGTCTTCCTTCGCGCTCACTCAGTCGCTCCTTAGATCCATTGGGAGGTCTTACATTTCGCTCGCCACACTCTACGTGCTTAGTTAGTGGTGCGAACCAGCAGCCCCTAGAGCGTCTCAGCCTACACTCCCTCATGGAGCCCCAGCTCGTGTTGCCTTCTCCTTCCTGGTGTTGGATCGTCTCCCATGACTGCCTTTTCCCTTCTTTAACATCCTTCTGTTCTATCTGTTCTTTTTTCCTTCCCCCTGTCCTGCCGGTCCATAAATATACATCTCCGTGGGCGCAGCACCTTAATCACATGCCGCAGGAAGCCGATGAAGCAATTGAGAATGATCGCACCTGCATGTGCAACTCACCCCAATCACCTCATCAATTCCCCGCCGTCGTGCAATCGCGGCCCATGGAGACGGAAACGGCAAACTGCATTTAAAAACTGGGCGTATTTCATTTGAAGCCTCGGACCCGCTATACCACACATAGCATTATAAATGCATGTTGCAGTTTTATTATTTATATTTATAGCTTAGCTTGAAGCAAGGTCCATATTGATGCAATCTGCCGTTTTATTTTGATTCAGATTAAGAAAATTATCCTCCCTGCGTGGAGTTTGCATGTTCTCCCCGTGTCTGCGTGGGTTTCCTCCGGGCGCTCCGGTTTCCTCCCACAGTCCAAAGACATGCAGGTTAGGTGGATTGGTGATTCTAAATTGGCCCTAGTGTGTGCTTGGTGTGTGGGTGTGTTTGTGTGTGTCCTGCGGTGGGTTGGCACCCTGCCCGGGATTGGTTCCTGCCTTGTGCCCTGTGTTGGCTGGGTTTGGCTCCAGCAGACCCCCGTGACCCTGTGTTTGGATTCAGCGGGTTGGAAAATGGATGGATGGATGGAAGAAAATTATTAGCCATCCAGGATCTTAGTTCAGAAAGACAGTTAAGCAACTTAAAAAAAACAATGTTAAATTTACGGTAAAACACTGGCAGCTGGGTTGCCAGAATTTTACCGTAAAAAAAAGGTGACAGTATTTTTAGGTCTATAAAAGTTTGATTTTTACGATAAAAAACTGGCAGCTGGGTTGCCAAAATTTTACTGTAATAAATAAGGTGACAATATTTTTAGGTCTACAGTATACTTTTGTAGTAAAAACTGTTTTTTCTTTGCAACAAATTCCAAAATAAATAAGTAAAATAAGTCTGCTAAATTAGTTTAAGTTTTTTTCCCCTACTATTCAAAGGTATGCGGTTCACCAGGAACAACGGAGGCGTGACCACCGGGGGGGCTGGGGTGGGTACTGCCCCCATACCCCCAGAGACAAGCCGTGCCCACCCTGCGAAATGCTCTGTCTGTCCAATGAAAACTCTGGAGAAGAATAACATTTGATTTTCAAAACTGAGTTGCTTTCCAATTGTCCCATTTGAATTTGGTGGTCCTCCACTAGACAGGCACCGTGCTGCTCACAGTTCACTTCGCCGCACGTTTTGAATCCGTTGACCGCATTCTTTAATTAAAACAGCGTATACGTTCCATTCTTCTTTTATTTTCTGGTTGGTAACACCAAAGGCTACGCATAGGTGGCTTATTAAAAATCAGACATCTTCAACCTCTGTCCCTCCACAAGCTGCTGGCTCCACGGTTGAGCCCAGCACCGCTGCTACCAACACGGAGCACAGCGCACCCACGTCAGGAACTGAAACTCCAAAAGATGTAGATAAGCCTACACAATCCTCCAGCTCTGCGCCCATGTCGGGTACTCCAAACCTCTGTGTTTAACAAAATATACAGTCTGGTCTGCCTGACTTAAATATGGATAGCCCATCCCAGCCCATTTTGATTGATTATCCCAAGCACGCATTCAGAAAGACACTCAGATGTTTTAGTGCAAGCTGGTATCAGTCTCGACCATGGCTTGAATATTCTGTTGTCCGTGATGCCAGCTTTTGCTTTGCCTGCCTCAAATTTAGTGTTTCCAATTCGGACCGCGAAGACATATTCACCAAACACGGCTACACTAATTGGAAAAAAGTTCTAGAAAAAGACGGTGGTGGCCTCCACAAACACGCGTCTAGTGTCCCGCACGTCAGAGCCATGTCTGCATGGCTAGAGTATCGGTGCCGGGCAGAGACGGGTGAAAGTAGAGTTCAACTACTGGGTCCAACCCAGATAGAAAAGAATAAATATTATGTGAAAAGCATTGGGGAGGCCGTTCAGTTACTTGCAGTTAATGAACTGGCTCTGTGTGGTCACAATCACTAAGGTGGGGAGGAGAGACTTTTCCTTAAGTTCTTTGATTACACAATCAAAAAAGATAGCAAACTTGCAGAAATTGTAAAATACATCCCAGACAACGTAAAATACACATCCAATGTAATTCAAAATGAAATAATTGAGACTCTTGCCAAAATGGTGGTAAAAGATATCAGTACCAAATATGAAAAAGCTGACTCTCCTGGGGCCTCATGCATAATGCCGTGCGTAGAACTCACACTATAACATGGCGTAAGCACAAAAGCGGGAATGTGCGTACGCACAGATGCAGGAATCTGTGCGCACGCAAACTTTCACGTTCTTCCACTACATAAATCCCGATCAGTGTGAAAATTAACACACGTGCACGCGCTTGCTGCCCCACCCCAACTCCTCCCAGAATTACGCCTCTTTGAATATGCAAATCAATACAAATAGCCTCTTACCTTCAGCGCTTCAGGAAGACAATGGCGAAAGCACGGATGCACTCAAAAGTGCTGGAGCAGAAACTCGCACTGTGACCGAAATAAAAAAGAAGTGGATCGACATCAAAGTTGCCGTGAAAAGGAGAGTTGCAGCTCATCGTCTGCATGTCAGCACGACTGGAGGAGGTAGTGAACTCCCGGAGCTCACACCATTTGAGCAGCGAGTTGCTACAATCATTGGTGAAACACTCATTGCCAGCATTGTACCAGCAGGGGAGGGTGATTCTGACATGATGGCGAGTTACCATTTATTTTTTGATTACCATTATCCATACTCGTGTACATAATTTGTATGTGAAATAAGACAATCAGGCTGTAGATGCTCTATTAATTACTGTTTAATTAATTCCAGACAACAGTACAAAAGCTGAGGACATGGCTCCAGGCGATGATGGTGCTGTGTCTGTGCCGGCCACATCTTCGGGCGCTGGCTGCTCACACATCCCTGCCTTGGAAACCACTGTTTGATCATCTGGCCGTGTGCTGACTGATGCAGTTCTGGAATCCCAAAATGCATTGGTGGATGCGGTGAGAGATGTAGTCAATGCACAATGGGATGTAGCCAATGAACTACGAAATATAAAGGCAGTATTGTGTGATATTAATAAAAAATTAAATGACTTTGTGGATAAATAAATGATGCATCTGCTTACCCACGGTGGCACAGTGGGTAGCGCTGCTGCCTCGCAGTTGGAAGACCTGGGGACCCGGGTTCGCTTCCCGGGTCCTCCCTGCATGGAGTTTGCATGTTCTCCCCGTGTCTGCACGGGTTTCCTCCGGGCGCTCCGGTTTCCTCCCATAGTCCAAAGACATGCAGGTTAGGTGGATTGGCGATTCTAAATTGGCCCTAGTGTGTGATTGGTGTGTTTGTGTGTGTCCTGCGGTGGGTTGGCACCCTGCCCGGGATTGGTCCCTGCCTTGTGCCCTGTGTTAGCTGGGATTGGCTCCAGCAGACCCCCGTGACCCTGTGTTCGGATTCAGCGGGTTGGAAAATGGATGGATGGATGGCTGCATCTGCTTACCTGTTTTTACATTCTGTTAATTACATTCATTCGACATTGTAATGCTGTCCGGTGTGGCTGGTCATTTGGTGGACCAGGGTCCGGTTCATCATACCGCATCTCTTCAGGTACGGGCAAGCTACGAATGAGTGCCATATTATGTAGAATGCTACATGTTTGCACGATGCGACACACTTTCTGTGGACTATAGAGCAGCACTCCACCAGTCTTATCCAGGCAGCGCCAACGGCCCTTAAGCTGCCCTACAGTACGTTCTACCACCGCCCAAGCCCGAGAGTGGAGGTCATTATAACATCGCTCTTGTGGGTTGGCGAGAGGGGTGAGGAGCCACGTCTTCAGTGGGTACCCACTGTCACCTAAGTAATCGTGTTATATGGTTACATCGTACAGATAACATACGACTGTGATTAAAAGGTAATAAATGTCTTATCTTACCGAGAAGCCAGCCATCACGCACCGCACCATTTTCAAGTCTGTTCCCCACACTATTTCTCAGGATGAATGAATCATGAGTTGAGCCAGACCATCTCGCAACAACATTAGTGAGGCGCATCACTGATGATTTGCACATTAATAGAGTGAAAATGCTTTCTATTTACATAAACAAATTCATTCTGTGAAGGTGTGCAGTCGACCGCTCCGATGACATTTGGAAAACCGGACATTGCGGCAAATTGCGCTTTGCTGTTTGCCTGTTCAACCAAAGTGTACAGAAATCTGATATATCTGCTTGCCAAGCGGATAATACCATCCCATACAGTTGGCATGGCACGACTCAGTGATGACTGAGAAATACCCGATCGGTCAGGCCACTGTCCCATCCTGCCTCAAGTCCTCAATCATTGTTCCGCTGCCGAAAAAATCCAATACGAACAGTCTGAATGATTTCTGCCCAGTGGCACTCACATCTGTCATCATGAAGTTCTTTGAGAAACTGGTGCGGAGTCATATCATCGCCTGCCTGCCAGCAGACCTGGACCCATTTCAATTTGCTTACAAAGCAAAGAGATCCACAGAGGATGCTGTGGCCACAGCCCTTCATGCTGCCCTGACCCACCTGGAGCAGCAGGGGAGTTACGCCAGACTGCTCTTTGTAGACTTCAGCTCGGCGTTTAACACCATCCTCCCACAACGACTGGTGTCCAAACTGGCAGATCTGGGACTTCCATCACTCACCTGCAGTTGGATACTGGACTTCCTTTCTGGTCGCTCCCAGAGGGTCAGGCTGGGTCTCCACACATCCACTGCTCTCATCCTCAATACTGGGACGCCGCAGGGTTGTGTGCTCAGCCCGCTCCTCTACACCCTCTACACATATGACTGTGTCCCCACTCACCATAGCTACAAGATTATAAAGTTTGCGGATGACACGACGGTGGTCGGACTCATCTCGGGCATGGAGGGTGAGCTAGCATACAGGGACGAAGTGGAGCGACTGTCAGAGTGGTGCACAGTCAATAACCTGCTCCTCAACACCAAAAAAACAAAGGAGCTTGTTATTGACTTTAGGAAAAACAAAACTGACATCCAGCCACTCATCATTGGCGGGGCCTGTGTGGAGAGGGTCCCGGTGTTCAGGTTTCTGGGTATGGAGCTGGAGGATGACCTGACCTGGAGTGCCAACACCAAGGAGCTGCTAAAGAAGGCGCAGCAGAGACTGTATTTTCTGAGAATTCTCAGAAAGAACCACCTCCCAAAAAATGTGCTCCTTGCTTTTTATCACTGTTCCATCGAGAATGTGCTCACGTACGGACTGTGTGTGTGGTAGGCAGCTGCACTTCCTCAGAAAAGAAAGCGCTCCACAGGGTCGTCAGGACAGTGGAGAGAACAATTGGTTGTACCCTCCCCACTCTGGAACAAATCTACACCTCCCGAAGCCGCAAAAAATCAATAGACATTTCACAGGATTCATCACATCCCGGTCATTGGCTCTTCCAGCTTTTGCCATCAGGCAAGAGATACAGAGCTATGAAAACCAGGAGAAACCGCCTTAAAAACAGCTTTTATCCGAAAGCAATCATGGCCCAGAACTCAAAATAAAACTGCTCCATATTATTCTTCCAATGTGCAATATAGACCGTAAGTCAACAAGTGCAATTTGTATATTTATTACTATTCGGTTTGTTATTATATTCTGTCTTTTTAACTCTTATTCCTCACACTGAGTCGATTGCACCTTCAATTTCGTTGTTCCTTTGTAAAAGTGACAATGACAATAAAGATCTATCTATCTATCTATCTATCTATCTATCTATCTATCAATTCACGCTGATAAGCTCCTGTGCCTAAAAATCCGAGAGTGGACAGAACTTGCAAAGGAGCAGCTAGAGCACAATTTCTGAAAGTCTGCCTTTGTAAAGCAGGTGCCAGTTCAGCACACAGCGCTAAAAGGACCGCTCTTGGAAATCTAAACCGACTTAGTAGCCAGTCATCATCATGTGCCAAGAAATCCGTATGATCTCTGAATATGCGTTCTCTTCTAATCCTTCCCTTTGCGATGTCCTCTAACAACGCTAAAGCAGCCATGGCAGTGGAATAGTTTGGCCATTCTGTGCACAATTATATTGTTACAAATTGATTACAATCAGGTGCCTTAAATTTATCAACAATATGCAGTTAGTTTCAGTGTATATGATACAGCCGCGTCAAGGATGTCGATCTAAAAATGAAAGGAAACCACACAGGAACAGTAGCACTGCTTTGACGCTGGGTGCCGCCAGTCTGCAAAACCAAGTGGAGAACTTGCATACGCCAGAGTTTGAGTTACCGTGGAAATGTGCGTGGCTTTACGGCAAGTTTAGGTTTTAAACATCGCGATTTGAGCATGGAAACGTTCATACGCAACATTTCTGTGCGTACGCACCGTTTATACATGAGGCCCCTGGATTTTACATTAAAAGTGATGGTACCAGGGATCGCTGTAACATTGAGAATTTGTCTGTAGTGATTAGATTTGTCCAGAACTCCATCCCTGAAGAACACCTGATTGGCTTCATTGAACTGAATCAGCTTGATGCTGAATATATTTGTAACCAAAGTCTGTCACATCTCTCTGAGCTAGGTTACAGCCCAGACAATTTAGTGTGTCAGTGTCTTGATGGTGCTTCTGTCATGTCGGGGCCAGGGGTGGTGTCCAGGCTTTGTTACAAAACAAAGTTGGTAAGTACATTTCATATGTGCACTGCTACAACCAGCAGCTCCATTTAGCAGTGATACATGCAATGGAATCTGAACCTCTGGCTAAGAAGTTCTTTGACTGGTCAAATTCATTGAACACATTTTGTCACAGACATTATGTTTCCCACACATACAATACTCCCACACTGAAAAGACTTCTAGAAATACGATGGACCAGTCATTATGATGTCACAAAGTCCATTGTCAACAATGAGGAAGCTATAAGGGGGCTTCTCTCAGAGGTGGCAGAGGCTGACATTGCCCCTTTTGACATTTGCATAGAGGCATGTGGTCTTTTGACCCAATTAAAAAAGCAGAATTTCTTCAATACAGGAAAATTCCTCCATCATGTGCTTGGTGTGCTGAAACCAGCAAATGCAATTCTACAGGCACATGCAGTGGATTTGTGCCCTGCTGGGGAGGTGGTGACAGCTTCACTGGCCACACTGAAGAAGATGAGATGAGACTCATTCTGGGAGGACCATTTCTCTCAGTGTGAAGGTAGGCCTACCAATTCACTCAAAAGGAAATGGAAAGTTAATTCACAGCTTGATGATAGTATTGTCGTGTCTACGCTTGGGCTTGGTGACTCTGATGAACAAATTGCTCCTAATCAGACTTTTAAAAGGGCTATGTTCAGCATTCTTGATAGAGCTATTGTGGAAATGGAGACAAGATTCTCTCAGAGAAGTGTTGAATTATTGAGGGCCACATCGCTTCTCCTGCCAAAATCAGAATTATTTCTTGATCATTCTCTCCTGAAACCACTTCAGGCACAGAGCAAAACAGCATGAGCTTGCAAAATGAAATTGCTGTGGCAAAAGCAAAGTTGATCAATAAACTGCCAGCTGATGCCAATCTCTCTGAAGCATGAAAATGCATTCAGCCGTACAAAGAGGCCTCCCTACGTCACAGCACTCATCATTGGTGTGTCTTCAGCCGCATGTGAAAGATCTTTCTCTACTTTGAACCGCATTCTCACTCCACTCCGCTGAACAATGCTGCATTCAAGGAAGAGAAATTTAGTCATTAAGGCACATGAGAAAAACATCTCAGAAAATCTAGACATGAATGAATTTATTTTAGAATTTGCCAAGAGTAACCGCAGACTGGTCCTGTAGATAATATAAAGGTTAAACACTGGAAACTGATGTCCTATAGCCTCCCTAATGACTACCATGAGCCACGTTTCTGCTCTTGCTCTCATATGTTGTCTACATTTGACTTTATTGATATTTACCTTGTAGATGTAGTTCTATATTTGTTCACAAAAATAATAATACAAGTTCCATTGCCTCTGTTAATTTTATTGAACAATAGGTTATGATTTAGGCCACAATTTTTGCTTTTACATGTTATATAAAACTATGTTATTATTATTTGACCCCCCTACAAAAATGGGGATGGATGGATGGATATTTTTTGCCCCCCAGACAAGCCAAATGCCCACCCACACATGATGTTCTGGTCACACCTCTGAGGAACAATATTGTAAAAGAGGGTGTGTTCTTATGCAAATATCAAAACCGGTTTTACTGAAACAGCGATTTACTGTTTTAATTTTATGGTTGTTTACTTTCGCTATTTAACAGTTTTACACTGTAAAATTAACAGATTTTTTCAGTGTAATTTTAATGCCCCAGAAGGTATAGCACCCCCTCCAGGGACTCCAAAAAGGGTGGGTACTCCAAACTGCTGTTCAGTACATACGCACAAACAACAGTTAGGACCCGTCACCCCACCCAAAGGCGGAGGGAGGCTACCCTCTCGTCCACCGGGGTTAACCCCAATGTACAGGCTCCAAGTCGGGGGGCAATAAGTATGCCCACACCCGCTCAGAGCCTCTCACCGGGGGCAACTCCAGAGTGGTAGAGAGTCCAGCCCCTCTCAAGGAGATTGGTTCCAGAGTCCAACCTGTGCGTCGAGGTGAGCCCGACTATATCTAGCCGGAACATCTCAACCTTGCGCACTAGCTCAGGCTCCTTCCCCTTCAGAGAGGTGACATTCCACGTCCCAAGAGCCAGCTTCTGTAGCCGAGGATCGGACAGCCAAGGTCCCCGCCTTCGGCCACCACCCAACTCACACTGCACCCAACCTCCTTATCTCCTCCCATAGGTGTTGAGCCCATGGGAAGGGGGACCCACGTTGCCTCTTCGAGGCTGTGCCTGGCCGAGCCCCATGGGTGCAAGCCTGGCCACCAGGCGCTCGCCATCGAGCCCCACCTCCAGGCCTGGCTCCAGAGGGGGGGCCCGGTGACCCGCGTCCAGGGCGAGGGAAAACGGCGTCCAAATTTTTTGTTCATCATAGAAGGTCTTTTGAACCGCACTTTGTCTCATCCCTCACCTAGGACCAGTTTGTCTTGGGTGACCCTACCAGGGGCATAAAGCCCCGGACAACAGAGCTCCTAGGATCATTGGGACACGCAAACCCCTCCACCACGATAAGGTGGCGGTTAAAGGAGGGGTAATTCCGCATTGTTATGCAAATTAAGTTGTTTATAAAATGGTCCTCTGCCCGTTCTTTTTGACCATTCTCTAACAGACTACTGTGATGAATGCTTCATCTTCGGCATTTTCTGAGGAATAAATTAAAAATGCAATGGACGAGTTTCCTCCTGCCTGATTACTGACTCAAAGGGGTTTTATCAGACTTGTCCTAGTAGAGGAAAAGTTTCTTTCTTTAATTAAGAAGTTGATTTCTTCCACAGGGGTCACCTCAGACCTACAGATAGTTGTCTGACTAGAAGGGTCTCATGTTGATTCACAACCGCATGACCCCAAGTGTCATTGAAAGTCCACTGTTTAAAATTCTGCTGGAGCAGTACTGCTGAAAGGCACTATATAGACTAAGTATCAGGAGCTCTGGAATAGTGACTATGTGTAGGAGCGAGTGACAGATGGGACTACTGCAGAGTGTCCCCCCACCATTGGTCACTCAAAGGGTCTATCATTTCTGAATCAATCCACCGAGGACTCACGGGTCAGTCAGATGTAGGCCATAATGTAGAGAGTTTGGTGTTCTACTAAGTCACTTGACATCACATTAAACATTCAACCTCACCACCTTCTTCTTGTTTCCAGATTTGTCAATTCTGCTATTCTGGAAATTCCGACATTCTCAAAAAAATGAATTCTCTGTGAAGGTTGGGATCTCCCTCCAGTGACAGAGGAAAATCACAAGTGGCAGTTTGAAAGGCTTCTTATTCATTCAAACAGTAATGGTCTGAAGTTTCACCTTCTCTGTCAAGCAGGAGATCGATTTCAAATAAATATACAGTTAGATAAGATTAAATTATACTATTAGGGTTCTAAGTTGATTCAGTAGGTGCAATAGACAAGGTCCATGTTATCAAGCACCCACACCCTGACCCAGTCACACACACGCCTCGTTTTTGTGTGAATTTAATGTAATACCTCAACCTTGCCATGCAAGAAATAGACAAGTTGTAATTCTGTAGATCTAGAAACATCTAATGTTGTGCTCCTGACTGAAGTATTGATGAAACTCCTCCAGTATATTTAATTTTCAGTTAGATTATTGGAAGAAGTACGCGGCAAATTAAACGTATAAGCAAAGGGTTACAAGACACTAAAGTCCGACCTCACTTAAACCTTAAACTGCCTACTACAAAAATGCCATGGTGACTAAGGTCACATCGTCAGGTGCAGCTCTCAGGTAGACATCTTCTTCTTTCAGTTGCTCCCATTAGTGGTTACCACAACAGATCATCTTCTTCCTGTCTTCGTCATCTTGCTCTGTCACACCCATCACCTGCATGTCCTCTCTCACCACATCCATAAACCTTCTCTTAGGCCTTCCTCTTCTCCGGCAGCTCTATCCTTAGCATCCTTCTCCCAGTATACCCAGCATCTCTCCTCTGCACATGTCCAAACTAACACAATCTCACCTCTCTGCCTTTGTCTCCCAACCATCCCACCTGAGCTGACCCTCTAATGTCCTCATTTCTAATCCTGTCCATCCTCGTCACACCCAATGAAAATCTTTAACTCTGTCACCTCCAGCTCTGTCTCCTGCTTTCTGGTCAGTGCCACCGTCTCCTGCCCATATAACATAGCTGGTCTCACTACCATCCTGTAGACCTTCCCTTTCACTCTTGGAGTTACTTGATCTAAATCAGGGGTGTCCAACTCTGACCCAAATAGCAAGTCAATTAAAATGAAGGGGAAAAAAGTTAATTAGCAGCAAAAATGGGTCATTAAGAAAAGGGTTAGAATGAAAACCCGCGGCCCTCCAGGATCGACGTTGGACCCCCTGATTTAAATTAAACAAGGAAACAGTCAAGTCTCCATGTGCCTCGTGTGTTCTTGAAAACAGTGATGGTAAGCAGGCGTGTGTGTGTGTAATGAAGAGTTACCGTTCAGGAGAAGCCATCTATACCACCAAACAGCACAATATTGTATCTTGTTTAGTAAAGGCAATAAATAAAATAAAATAAATAAATAAATATTAAAAGATAAAATGACTATGAATGTGTCTAACTGTACTTACCTTATTACCTTAGTCTATCCCACCAGACTCCCTTTCACTTGTCTACAGCATATCCAGCGTGAGGTATTCTCAGTTTTATGTCTAAACCCAAAGCGTCAAGTCCTTCATCTGACCGGTGCTGTGGACTCCTTGAGGAGAGGTTTGCTTCAGCCATACACCTCGATACACACACAGCCAAGGGACTGGCAAAGCAGGGAATGGGATTAACAGTTGGATCTGCAATCTTGGATTCTGTCTCACGTGTGATGAAGGGTGTGAGGCCAAACGTCGGTGATGTGGCACTTAATTCTAGGGAGGCAACAGTGCAACACATCCTAGGAACACAGAGAACAAGGATAAAGCTACAAAATGGCAACAGGCCACACTTACAATTTAACAATAAACACAGTTTATTAATTGTCAATTCATTATTAACACCAAATGCTCATGTATTAATAATCTCTAATGTACAAGGCCTCCAAGAACTCAAAGTAAAGAAGCAGAAAAATTATTTAAAGCAAATCAAAATGTCAAGAACGTTCACATTGTAACAGGCCTGGCTCATCTTTGATAAACTCTGCTGGTTATCAGATGAAACGCAGAAAGCAAGCTGATGAAATGTCAGCTAACAGGAGCACCGCAGAACAATCCCACCACTCAGGTGAGTCCCTCTGAATGAAGACAGACCAGGGAGGGCAGCTGGCTTTGTTCACGTCTTACAAGTCTGTCCTTCTCAGAGTGCCATCAACTTTGTGCTCCAGTCCCAAACTCCAAATGTGCTACGGGGTGCAGTGGGATTGCCGATCTGGAAGTGGCACTCTATACAGGGCTGATGAATGGTGCCATAAAAATCAACAAAAGTGATTGTGTAATCTTTGTGATGACATTACAGTTTCAGAACATGCTAACTGATAAATAATAGACTTATTCAGTGCATGGCCACAGATTGGAAATCAAAAACACGTGAACTTTGAACTCTGCATGCCACAGCTGTCCTCAACAGTCCACTCAGGAGTGACTGACAGTTCTTTCCACCAATCAGATTTCTTCTTTTGTTTTCAGTTGGTACCTGCTTTTTCTGTGCTGTCCTTTCTGATTTTGTCCTCGTCACCTCTGCCACTGAGTGGATTTCATCGATGTCACCTCTTCATTTTGTGGTTTCCACTTTTTATATTTTTCTGCCTTCTTGCATTTCATAGCCAATGTACCCTTTTTAGATAAGTCCTCGTAAGAGTCAAGCTATACTCACACATTTGAGAACATCAATGACATGAAATGTAAAAAGAGTGTGACCAGAAAATGAAACATAAACTTACAAAATACAGAAAGTCCAAGCAGAGTGAACCAATGCTGAGTAGTGAGGGGGTCAAATGTGACCTTCAGTGGTGGGGGTACAGAAGGGGTCACTTCTGCTTTTTGGAGATTTCTGTCAAGTAAACGAAGCCGAAGCTTTGTGTAGCTGACACTCTCTCATAGCAGAGCTTTCTAATCGTCCATCCTGCTGTTGGAGTTTATTGAGCTCCTGTGGCCTCCAGCTTGTAGTCTCAATGTGAAGAAACGTTGTCTTGGGTATCGATATGAAGAAGGTGCAGAACTCACACTGAAACCTGAACCAACACATTCGGAGAATAGAGCGTCCTTCACACACCACCCCAGGATATACTGACATGGAGCAAAGGAACATCTGTTACATTTTTAGGTTAATTTATCAAATGAACAGCTGGGTCAGCAGAGATCCCTGTGTGTTTCTGCTTTGTCCTTCGCTTTTTCTCTTATATGTCAGAAAATAAAATCAGTTAATTTCATTTTCATTGTGTTCTGCATTCATTACGGTGTCTCATTTCTCATAACATTTTAATATTTTAAATAATATTCCTTCAATACATTAATTGATATTCTTCACAACTGTGGTCCCCTGTGCTAACCCTAACATGCTATTGTGACTCCCTCTTCAGGTCTTGAACATTTCTTTTTGAACCCTGAATGTTTCATTTTATTTGTATTTCAATCTTCTTAAATTCCCACTTTTGGACTCACGCTTGACACACAGCTGATGAGTGTGTTTGGTTTGTAAAGACTCTTATCATTTATAAATGAAAACCTAAATTAGTGTAAAAGTCTTATAAAGCCCCTCTACATTGGTCTGTCATGTGACGGCTCTCTTTTTAGTCTCCTGTCCTCCTCGACTGTCCCTCCCCAGTATCTGATTGGACAGCATTGCCTGTCAGCTGACATCACTAAATGACTTCTTCATTATCAGGGTTAAGAACGGCTGTCTGCACTCAGCCCAGGCGTCAGCCATCAGATGACATCCCAGAGACGGTACAAGTTCATTACTACTCAGATAAGGCCCCATCTCCAAAGCTCTGAAACAAAAATATTCCCCTTGTTGTCAGTGGCATCTCCTGGTAGTTGGCACTGCACTTTGGATTTGATTTGACTTCACTTCTCCATTTTTTATTATTACACTGAACTGTCAGTTGTGTTCTGTGGTTGAAGTTGTTATCCCCACACTGTTCTGTTGCTACCTCATTCTGTTATGTGGTGTTTGTATTGTTCACCATCTTATGTCACAGCACTGGTGCAGAGATGGTCAGCCCCTGTATGGCTAATGTCCTGGCAGTACAGTTTCTGAGTCCTTCATGAAATCTTACATGCTGCTGATGACGGCTGATACAAGAGGACCACTTCAACATTCAGATGAGCTAAGAGGCTTACCACAAGTAAGACAGTCATTTATGAATATGAAGACCACTGCTGTCTGAAAAGCGTTAACCACATTTAGGACAACAATGAGGTTTTTTATTGCACCTTTAAGTTGATGAAGAAGATTCTTGCTGTTTGTGAAATATGTGTTGTATTCCAGTGTGAATTCATATGTGTCTCTGAGGTTACCTTACATCTAGGATCTGTTTGCCACTTTCCATGTTTTATCCACTATTCTTATGTATTTATTAGCTACTTTCAACTGGAGTCCTTTACCACATTCAGAAGATTTTTCTTCATTTTTTTGCCTGAGGATCCAATGGAAAGATCATTTGTCATTTCTGGGACAGGCTTTACTCCAATATGACTTTGCGAGTGTCTCCAAAACTTTTTCTGGAAGAGTACCCTTTACCACATTCAGAACAGGTGTACTGCTTCTCTCCAGTGTGGACCAATCTGTGGCACCTACGTGCATTTGGACGTGAGAATCATTTGCCACAGTCTGGACAGCATTAAGGTTTCTCTCCAGAGTGAATTCTCATGAGATCTTTATGACTCATGCTGTCTGAGAAAAGCTTGCCACAGACAGAACAGCTGTGTTTCTTACTAGAATTAATTATTTTATGATTGTGAAGAAAACTGTTATATGAGAATCGCATTCCACATTCAGTACAACTGTAAGGCTTCTTTCCAGTGTGACTTTTCGTATGCTTATACAGATAATTAAGGGATGAGAATTGTTTGCCATATTCCAGGCAAAGATGAGGTTTCTCTCCGGTGTGATGTCTGATGTGACTTTTTATGGCGCTTTGTTGTAAGAACTGCTTATCACATTCAGGACAACAATAAGGTGTACCTCCAGTATGAGTTCTGATGTGGGACTGAAGTGTGCTTAAATATAAGAATCATTTCTCACATTCAATGAGGTTTTTCTTCACTGTGGATTTTGGCATGTCTGTAAAGACCATTCTGGCTTGTATAACATTTGACACATTTAGAACATATATACTGCATTTTCGCTTCAGTGGGAGAGTGTGTGTTTACTTGAAAAGAGCAAATGTTTAAAACCTTTTTCCACATTGAGAACAGCAATATGGCTACTCTCCAGTATCAATTTCTGTGTGCCTTTGAAAATTGCATTTGTCAGAAAATTGTTCGGCACATTCTGGTCAATAATGAGGTTTATCATCAATGTGGATTCTTCTGTGCCTCTGAAGATAGCTGATACGTGAGAACGACTTTCCACATTCTGAACAGCAATGAGGTTTTTCTCTTGTGTGGATTCTTCTGTGCCTCTGAAGACTGCTTCTCCTTAAGAACGATTTACCACATTCTGGACAACAATGAGGTTTTTCTCCTGTGTGGATTATTCTGTGCCTCTGAAGATAGCTTATACATGAGAAGACCTTACCACATTCTGGACAACAATGAGGTTTTTCTCTTGTGTGGATTATTCTGTGCCTCTGAAGACAGCTTCTCCTTAAGAACGATTTACCACATTCTGGACAGCAATGAAGTTTGTCTCCTGTGTGGATTATTCTGTGCCTCTGAAGATAGCGTATACATGAGAAGACCTTACCACATTCTGGACAACAATGAGGTTTTTCTCTTGTGTGGATTATTCTGTGCCTCTGAAGACAGCTTCTCCTTAAGAACGATTTACCACATTCTGGACAGCAATGAAGTTTGTCTCCTGTGTGGATTATTCTGTGCCTCTGAAGATAGATTTTACAGGAGAAAAACTTACCACATTCATAACAACAATATGTTTTTTCTCCAGTGTGAATCTTCATATGCTTATTAACATCACCTTTCTGTGTGAATTGTTTGCCACATTCCAAACAACATTTTTCTCCAGTGTGAACTTGGATTTCTTTCTCCACTTGCTGTCTATCAGTTTTGATGGCTTCTGTCTGTGTTACTGAAGTAGCAGGGAGAGAACTGCACTGAAAAAAGGTTGCTGTCAGGTTCTCTGATCCTCTTGCTGATTTCTTCATACCTTTCTCTTTGTACTGAAGACAGAGCTGACCAAATGAAGGCGGAGAGAAGCTGCCATTCTTCTGTAAATCTGAAAGAACACAAACTATTGTTTTCTCCCTGACATCTTAATCCAAGGCGACTTGCAATATCTGAGACACAATTGGTTACATTTCTCTCATTTTTCCAAATGGATAACAGGCAGGTCACATGACTTGCTCGTGGTCACATGGTGTCAATAGCTGAATTTGAACCTGCAACTTTAGAGTTTGATGTCCAAATTCCTAAATACTACCCACTTTAAAAAAAAATGAAACAGTACAAGTGGTGGCACACTGGTTGGAGTTCTTTCCTCACACTGAGGTGCCATTTATGGTCTGGCCACTCCATGTGTGTGGTCTTTACAAGATCTGGTGCTGTCTGTTCAATTTCTCTACCTTTTTCTCATATGTGAAAGACAGGCCTGATCCGATCAATTGATCACAAATTAAAATCAGCCAATGTTCACTCCAAATTAGCTGATCTTAACATATGATCTGGAATGATGAAAAGCATACAAGACAAAGTTCAAACATTACCAAAATACAGAAACACGTCCTCGCCAGTCTAACAGTTTGTCTACCTACAAGAGAAAACGAATTTGCGGTTTGTAATATTTGTGCAAAAAGATATCATTCATGGATCCTCTTCTAACACTTCCAACAATACAAACCTTATTCTTCATCTGAGAAGTCAACACAAAAGGGACTGGTGTGAAGAACGAGCTGCTCAAAGGCTGAGACGACCAGCAATCTTAGTCTAATTCTTTCTTCTTTGCATTTATATAGTGCTTTTCTCACTGCTCAAAGCGCTCAGCAATTTCAGGTTAAGGGCCTTGCTTAAGGGCCCAATAGAGCAGAGTCCCTATTGGCATTTACGGGATTCGAACCGGCAACCTTCCAATTGCTAGTGCAGATCCCTAGCCTCCGAGATACCACTCCGCCTTTAAGCGCCTACTCAGTCGCCTACTCTCAGTCACCCTCAAATAATGGCAGCACTTAGAAAACTCAACTTTATAATACTGACAGCAAGAACGCCAAAAACTTACTGTGACAGCCACATTCAGTTCTGGAAGATGTCACCTTGTAGATCATTTAGATGCACGATTCCATCTGCCAGTAACTGTTTCTTAACTGATTTATTTGTATAATTAATTTAATAGGCATTCGATGTTTTGACTAAAATCCCTCTTATTAGCCTTTCAGTGAATGTGTAGGTAGATGGGAGGAAAGGGATACAGAGTTTTACCGAGCTGGTACATAAATATAAATCATTATCAAGTGGACATCGATTAGTTAGAAATTGTAATCAGCCCTATTATTTGCTTGTTGGGTAGAATGGTAAGAGTATAGTTTTTAGAAGTAAATAAAATACTAATTATGCATAATAAGCATTGTGTGTGAATAGTCACTATACAGTTACGAATTATGTAACAGATATTATTATCATAATGATTTTTTCCCCAAATTAAACAATGGTACAAGGACACGTATTTCACAAAGTGCAAATCTCAAACACATAAACTGCTTAGTGCCGATGTCTCGACCACACAGACACACTCGGAGAGACAGACGACAGCCGAGAGATCCAAAGAAACTCCCCGCCAACAGAACTGCAGAATGCATGAAGAAATTTTCAATGAAGATAAAAACGATAATTGAGTCAGCAGCACCAGAGGTCAATCTTTATCTCTGTGAACCTTATACCACAAGAGATGCTGGGCCAATGGCTTTCTGGGAGACCAATAAAAGTTGTTGTCCTACTTGTTCCCTCTTTATATGAGTGGGGACAGCGAGGGTCTGTTCAGTACAGCAGCACAAGTCGTGGATGACAGGAGGACCAGACTGTCCTCAGCTAAGAATATAAGCATCTCTGCATGTTCTAAGAACCTGAAGTGTTCACCAAGACTGTCTCGTTTTTCTTCTTGTCGTAGTCGATGGCTACAAATATCAAATTGAACATTTTATTTGATCAGAAATGTGGAGTATGATTAAGACAGGCCTTTTGATTTATTCAGCTTGTTTTTGCTCCATTATGTGTGCATTATGGGTAAATGTTCTTTGTGTATGCTGTATGCAGTAGCACTTTATTATGGAATGTGAAGTTTATGCATGGCTAAAAATACATTTATTATTTAAAAAAAAAAGAAAAACAATATTATTATTATTGATACCAGCAGATCCTAATGGAAAGGGTGATCAGTATCAACTCTAAAGACTCCGATCAGAGCCTCTCTACCCAATAATGTGTCTGAATTTGGGTTTTCTCTTCTTAATCGTAATGTATGTGATGACATTTACATCCTCTAGAACCTAATCTGGACTAAAAATAAACATACAAATATATTCGCTTGTGTTATGGGGGCACAATGTTTAGCACAGCTGCTTAACTGTTCGGGTGTCCGGGTGTCAAATCCTGTCCACACTTGTTCTACATAGGGGCTCTGAATGGTGTTTCTGGTTATTCTGGTTCTTCCTCTCATCCCCTAAAACATGCAGGTGAAATGGAGTGGTGACTCCAAACTGACCCGATGTGACTGTGGGAGATATTAGGGCCCAAGATCATCTCCAAGTTAAGATTTCACACCACTGCCAACTTGTCCAGGCCATGCTGCCCCAGCAGGTTCAGGCTGAGAGCAGAACATAAGATGCTGAAAGAAGAACCTAAGACCCCCTGAATTTCATCATGGCTTGTATAGGGTAGCTCTTGTCACTGTTAACGTCAAAGTGCATGAGATAACCATTAGAAAGATGAGGCACATATTAGGTGTGCACTAGCTTGAGCAAATTCACTCTTATTTAGTGTACAGGGGTGAGGATTTGATTCTTATTTCTTTTTGTGGACATTTCTGCCATAACTGCCATACAATTTAAGAAATATACATGTCTTTAACAAATATGACTTTTGATATTTTCATTGAACGTAATGCGCTGTTGGCCTAACATACGTCACAGCTTCAGTCAAAGCTTCTTGATGTTCAAGTCGTGCACGCAACACTTTAGGTGTTTTCTTATTCACCCAAGTTATTCTAATTTATCATTTATTAGGTAACCTATTGTTTGTTATCATGGGACCAAGCAGGTGGTCTTTATCCAAGTTCAATTAACTGTGTATTCCACTCTCATTTCAATCTTCTAAAAACATCAAAGCATCCACTGTTAGAATTATAAACACTCTCTTTCTTTTATATTTAATCACATTACTCACTTATTCCAACACTCCCAGGTGACTCTTCTCCTTCTCTCCCATTTCCTTCTGTGATTTTCTCTTCAGACTCTGATAACTCTGATTTCAGCTCTACAGAATTCTCCTGCGTAGCCAGTCGTCCCGAATTAGTGGACCAGGGCTGCACACTGGATGGAGATTCTTCACAGGCATCTTGCTTGAAAATATCCTCAGCTTCATGCTTTTGAAGTTCAAGAGCAATGGAGAAATCATTCAAATCCTCAGCTTTAATGGCAGGAGTCACCTCCTTGCACTCCTCCTCCTCTTTAAAAACTGAAATTCTTTCTTTGTGATCCTCCAGCGTCACACACACATCCTCTGGTGTGAGCCACTCACAGTCCTCTTCTTTAATGTCCACCGTTCTTTCATCCACGACATCATCTTTGGCAGAGGCCATGCTGTGTGGGAAACTCTTCTCTCTCTTTAAGTGTCTGCCCTTGTCTTCTCAGATTCACTTCTCACATGGACAGCCCTGAGCTGGAGTCCATTAGACACCTCAGTGTATGGCCATGTGAAATGGGAAAGCCCTGTGAAAAAAAAAAATTGTTGGTAGAATTAACTTCATAAAGTCAGTAAAAATAATGAGCACACTTCAAGGTCACAGTGCCATCCATGAGGTTTGGTTCAAAGACATCTTTCTCTCGATTTCCTCCTCTGCCTCACAGTTTAAAATTACAAATCAAACAATTCAGATGTGATCAAAGTGCACTGCAGACCTTCATTAAAGGGGATTTGCATACATTTCAGTCCCACCATGTAGATATGACAACACTTTATGTACACGGCACCATCATGTATGGACACAGCAATGGCAGGTCTGTTAAAGCGTCATATTTAGGGCTTTGTTGGATATCCTCACTAGACCTGAACTGCGCATTGGGAGCTTCATTCTGTTAAGTTGTTATATTCTATATCTTATATATGTGCTCCTATTTGTGGGATTACGGGACTGCATCCCGACTGGGATTAGGACATTTGGGGTTTGAGGAGAGTGGGTTTGTTGGAGGTTACTCGTGACGGGTGTGTTTTATGGGAGAGAAGAATAAAAAGTATGTGGCTAACATCAAAGGTGTTGTGTTGTTATTTAAGTTTAACATTCGTAGTCGAGGATGGCTGATAATTATAGAATCCTGACTGCATTTGACAAGAGAAAGGCATACGAGAGCTGAAAAATGAAGATTTAATATAAACACGGGTTACTGAGCTTAGAAATAAAAAACACGCACTTGGGATTGGACTGTCGCTTACAGGGACAGCATTGAGAAGTTAATTTGAGCAGAAGACCTGAACAAAGATGAAGGTGCGACTATTCTGATAGAAAGGCTTGATGTCGTGTTTAAAGGAGAAAAAGGATCGTATCTATGAGGCATATTCAGATTTTACAGAGTTAAAAGGGCGAGTGCAGTTTCTATGGTGGATTATATCATCGATTTGGAGCAGAGTTATTCCTGATGGGTAATTCAAAGTCAAATCATCACACTTTTGGAGCTCATCACCACAGATTTTTAAAAAAAATTATTTTCTGGAGATGTTCATCACACTATAAGGTAGCTTTAGTAAAAACTGGCCAATTATAAAATATAGGTTTTTTTTGCTATTCAAATTTTAATATTATAATCACTCATAACATGGCCACTTTGTCATTTTTGGGGATAGCATTAAAACGATACGAGAACCATTTCTGATCAACTTCTATTTATGTAGAAATAGCCAGTCAAAGTCCTAATCCAGCACAGTGTTCAAACTTTGTGATCTTAAATCTCCTTATTATTGTTGATCCAAGACACGAGCAATTTCAGTTCCATGGGTCACTCAGATGACCAAATCAGCAGGCCAAGTCTTGTTAAAATCTGTGACGATGAGGTCCATAAGTGTGATGATGTGACATGGAGTGACCTGCATGTGTAGATACAACATGGCTGTCCCTAATGCTGTGTGAGCTTTTAAGCTGCTGGACACGGCGTGTTTAGAATCAAACCAAAGGCAGCTGGCATTAACAGCATGTATGGCACTTACTTTTGCTTCAGTGGAATTGGCGCAATGAGAATTTTTGTAGAAAAGTCAAGTCTGGTAACAACAGGCATTACTGTCACACATGAAACTGCGTATTTCACCAGTCAGACAACACAACAGGTGGCATTGGCAACGCAACCAGAAGAAGTTGCCATTGCCAGTCAATAATCTGTTAGACAAATATGGTAGGAGATCAAAATGCATTATCATCGTCAGAGCACTGGGCTAAAGATTGCACACAAATAAATGAACAGGTGATAATAACAGAGGAGACTGGAAAATAGAGGACTGTGAAGAATGAAACATGACGTCATTTACAAAGGAATCAAACTCAGACACATTTAGTGTTTTGGTCGAATCTTAGGATTTGCAGTAATTGATTCTACTGGCACACTCACAGTCTATGGAGAGAAATGCTTAGACAACGACATTAGTCAGTCTGACCAGAATTAAATCAAAAAGCTGAGGAACTCAAACATTTCAAACAGCAGAGCTTTCATATTTGGAGGTGATAAAGCTTCCTATAAAGATTGGAGAGACACGATGTGGCACTGAAACAGAAGTGGTGCCAGCTGAAATGCCAATGTTGTTCAGTAAAACATCCTTAAAAAGGGCAGGGACACTTTCATATAATGAAAACGACAAAGCAGTGATGTTTAATCAGGCAGTGACTCTTGAATTAACCAGCTCTGCTCATTACTGTGTGGACATCTCAGATAAAGAAATAAAAACGATGAGCATTGTGAACGGGAGAATCTAAGAATCTCAGAAAACAGGAGTACAGGAGAGAAGCCAAACGCTTTGTTAAACCTTCGCCTCCAATGTGGACCTCCTTCACTGGACCGATTACATAAACTGCTTCATTGCTCAGGAAGCAAAGACGCAGAGTGGGCTTCCTTACTTAAATAAATTGTTGAGAATTGTGAGACTCGCCTAAAATTTCCCTAGACCCAGTGCCAACAAAACTAGTAAAAAGTGCAATGGATGTTCATGCAGCGCCTATTCTAAACAATATCAATAGTTCATTATTGCATGGCACAGTACCAGATGCACTAAAAGTGTCAGTCATTAAACCATTACTTAAAATGTCAGACCTTGACCCACACATACTAAATAATTATAGGCCTATTTCAAATTTACCCTTTCTCTTTAAAATACTAGAAAAAGTAGTCGCCAATCAGCTTCAGTCACACCTTACGCATTACAATTTATTTGAGAAATTCCAGTCTGGTTTCCGCACTTGTCATAGTACAGAAACGGCACTAACGTGAGTTCTAAACGACATTCTGATAATACTCTGATGAAGGAAACTCCACTGTAATTATGTTGTTGGACTTAAGTGCAGCATTTGACACCACCGACCATTCGATTTTACTGCACAGGTTAGAAAATGATGTTGGGCTTACAGGCACCGTGCTCACTTGGTTTTGTTCTTATTTATCAAATCGATTCCAATATGTACAGAAATGTGCTGACGGTACTCCATCATTATACACAGAAGTTCAATATGGTGTCCCGCAGGGCTCAGTACTGGGACCTTTACTGTTTTCACTTGAAAGGCTTCCACTGGGATCTCTCATTAGGAAACATCATGTTAATTTTCACTCGTATGCAGATGACACCCATTATACCTTTCATTTTAATCAAATGAAGTTTCTCCAATGTTGTCTTTAATTAGTTGTATTAGTGAATTAAATGAGTGGATGGATGACAACTACTTCTCTTTAAACACAGATAAAACAGAGATGTTGTTAGAGGGAATGACGCTGATCATAACAATATTTTGTCATCATTTAACTCAGTTGGAATCCCCATTAATTTCACCGAATCAGCCCGCAAACTCGGGGTACTCTTTGACTCTAGCATGTCATTTAAAGCACATATTACAAAGTTGTCCAAAACATGTTTCTTCGATCTCAAAAATGTTAGGAAATTAAGGCACTTTCTAAATAAACAGGATTCTGAGAATTTCATTCATGCATTTATTTCTAGTAGGACTGACTACTGCAATGCGGTGTTCACTGGCTGTTCAAACTGTTCTTTATACAGCCTCCAGTTAATCCAAAATGCGGCTGCAAGAATTATTACAAGAGCAAGAAAATACGAACACATAACTCCAGTTTTAAAATCCTTACACTGGCTCCCAGTTAAGTTTTGGGCAGATTTCAAAATCCTCCTTTTAACATATAAAGCATTAAATGGCCAAGGTCCGGCTTACTTGTCTGAACTTATCATGACTTACAAACCTGAGCGCACATTAAGATCTCAAGATGCCGGTCTGCTTATGATTCCAAGGATTAATAAAATAACAATGGGAGGTCGAGCTTTTAGTTACAGGGCCCCTAAACTGTGGAGTGGTCTGCCTGCTACTATAAGAGATGCCCCTTCAGTCTCAGCTTTTAAATCCCGGCTGAAGACTCACTACTTCAGTTTAGCACACCCTGACTAGAGCTGCTGATTAACTGTACAGACTGCATCTCTGTTGTTAGTCATTAGCACTTAAACATAAGTAACATGACAGTTAGAATTGGATACTAAACCTCACCTATTTGTTTCTCTTCTCGGTACTCAAATGTGGCACTTGGTGCCACGGCCCACCTGCCAAGTTGTTTTGCCTGCCTAAGGTAAAGTCATGCCTGATGGAAGATTGCAGGAATCGTGGGAAAGAGGGGTCCTTTCATCGGATTGGCTGGCTCAGCGCTGTTTCAGCTGTGGAATGGCCAAATTGGGGAGGCAGCTTGAAGGATGAGGTCTCCGGGGCTCTAAACAAATCCAAATCATATTATGTGATATCATCTACTGTTAAATTCTGCTATGAACTCCTAAAATTTTTATTTTTATACTGTATTGAGGATTTGTTCTGTTCTGTGTACTGTACTGTATTGTATTGTATTGACCCCTTTCTTTTTTGACACCCACTGCAGGCTCAACCTACCTAGAAAGGGGTCTCTCTTTGAACTGCCTTTCCCAAGGTTTCTTCCATTTTTTCCATACAAGGTTTTTTTTGGGGGAGTTTTTCCTTGTCTTCTTAGAGAGTCAAGGCTGGGGGGCTGTCAAGAGGCAGGGTCTGTTAAAGCCCATTGCGGCACTTCTTGTGTGATTTTGGGCTATACAAAAATAAACTGTATTGTATTGTAAATACGGCAAACTCAAAATCAGAGCAGCTGTTGGTTTGCCGCTAGCCTATGAATACAATGAAACTGCGGCTATAGACTGACATGAACGTCAAACAGGAGGACGGGGTCTTCACATCATTGACACATTCACACGTTTCAGTGCAGGAAGTGTTGTAAAGACAAAGAGACCATCAGAAATTGTGAGACAATTCATTAATTCATTCTCAGATAAGAGTACATGGAGCTCCTCAGAAACTACTTAGTGATAATGGTGGGGAATCAGGGAGATGGCAGAGAATTTTAACATTGAAACAAAGACCACCGCTGCATACAGTCCCAGGGGTAATGGACTACTTGAGAGACACAATCAAACACTCACAGCAATTATACAGAAAGTGATAAAGAATACTGGATGTGACTGGTTAGTGCCAGATTAGCGCCACGGGGCACTGACGCTAAAGAATACCATGCACAATATTTATGGGTACAGCTCATATCAGGCGGTGTTTGGTTGAAATCCAAATCTTCCTTGTGTTCTCATGGACAGACCACCCGCCCTAGAAGGCACCACTAGGAGTGTGTCAGTGGAGCACATATTCCAGCGCTGCACACTCCAAGAAGAGCATTTACTGAAGCCGAGTGTTCAGACCGAATACGGAGAGCACTCCAGAGACAGGTTAATTCTGAAAATGATAAATCTGAGACAAAGCTGACGACAAAAGAGTGGACTGTGCAGAATGGAAGGGACCTGCAGATGTCACTGGACAGGATGGAGTTGTGAAATGTGTCAGACATGGAGGTGCTCTTGTAAGGGCCCACCATTCTAGACTACGTAAAGTCAACGGTAAAGGTGACAATCGACAAACAACCAACAGTGAGAGAGAGATGAAGAGAGAGATTTATCTAACACTACATCAGATAATGAAGACACTGGAGATGAGAAGGAGACTCTAAACTCTTCAGTCCCAGTAGAAGATGTCGATGTTGAAGTTGAGCAAACTCACAGGTTAAGACAGAGTCATTGTGTTTGTCTACAAAAGGGGCAAAATGTGAGATATGTGGACAGAGATGGTGGCATACACATAAAGTATTAGATTGGGCTGGCAAAGCAGAAATTGGTATAATTTAGAGTTTACTGATCCTGACAGCATTGCTGACACAGAAGGGTCTGTTGGCACATCAAGTGTGGATAATCTGCAAATTGAACCAGAAACTAATGAACTGCAACTATGGGACTTGTGTGTGGAAATCACGGAGATATCAGCTGAGTCAGCAAAGCAGGAAGAGATAAGCAGCTGGGAAAGAAATGAAGCATTTGAGGAGGTGGAAAACCACAAGATGGATATGACCTTTAAAAAGAGACTTCAGCAGGAATCGCACCTAAAGACCACCTAGTGGCACGAGGGTCTGATGGGCAAGATAGGAGTGGGCTCAACAGGGATTCACCAACATGGACATCAGAATCTGCTCACCAAGGTCTCTGAGGCGGCAGTGCCACTTAAACAATGAGGACAGACAGTTGAGCTCCAGCCCATAATAGTCGAGTCGCGGCTCTGCAGCTTTCACATTTTGTATTTTGATGGCTGCATGTGGTCCGACACAAACAGCTCCGATTGGCTTGAGTCTTGTTCTTCATTTAACACGGCCATCTCTAGTATGCCAAAGTATCAAAGTGTACAGAAATACTGAACGTAGCTGCAAAGGATAAAAAATATTAAATAAAACAATACCGTTACAAATATCAGAAAAATGTACTCGTAATGTCATACCAGCTGTAGATTTTACTGTATCCCTCCAGCCGCACTAGCTTATGTAATGTTTGTACTTTTTATTTCCCATTAAACAAATAAAAATCTCCCTGTTACAGTGAAACCGCACGAGCATCTTTCCTAATAAGAAAATATATATATAAAAAAATAATTATTTTTAATAGCTCTCAGTATGAGACAAACTGCTGGAAATGAAACCTGAAGGCGCCCTGTAAAGTTACACCGTGCGACGCCACTTCAACAAAGTTGACCGATGACAGCTTTAGAGGAAAAAACACAAAGAACACGCAGAGCTAGAGAAAAATCAGAAATGAACGACGGGGCCGTGCGGGAGCGAGCGGCTGAACAAGCGCGTGCCCGATGGACAGCACAGTTCGGAGCATGCGCGACATCAAAAGGAGAAACGTGTGCACGTGCACGAGCGCGACAAAAGCAGAAACAATCCGGAGTTAACGCGCCTCCGCCAAGTCAGATGTTACATTTCACGGGACACCGAACGGATAATAAATTAACGCAGCAGTAGTAAAAAAAAATAAAAGTGCGCGACCCCCGTCATCCACAGTAAACTCCTGAAGGTGCGATTTGCTGTGCCGCCCTCTCCACATAGCGCTCAATCCCCATCACTTAAAGGCGAACCACGCGGCGTCAGGCACCTCCTCAAATTTAAAGTCACCCAGCATGTCGCGATCTTCCTCACTGCTGACATTCCCACCCGTACATCGATCCCCACGTTCGACTTTGTCTCACCTTCCGCACCTTTACTTGATCTTATGGCCGTGAAGAAATCTGAGCACGAGGGTCTCTTAAGACCAAACTAGTGATGGGCTGCTGGATACTGACTTTTCGAGCTTTCGAAGCGCCGCGGTCTTGCTTGTTTGAAATACTTGTCACGTGATTTCGAGGCACGCTGGCGTCATGACGTCATTGATATCTGCGCAGTCAGCGCTGCTGATTTGCTCAGCCCCCTCATCTGCTGAAGGACTTTGGCTAGAAGTATTAAAGCTGTTATCCCTGCTGCATCTGTAAGGTGTGCTGACGCGAGTTTAAATCCTTGTTGCGTCTCGCGTATGGTCTCTTCCAAAAGTTAAAAAGGACTTTTTAAAAAGAGTTATGTAGTATTTGTCTGTAAGTTAATAAATACGTTTAGCAGACATTATGAACGATTCACATGGGGCACCTTGTTCCTTGCTGTAGAATCGTGTCCACCTAGAATCTGTAACAAATTAATAAGCATTTATTTACGTAAAGCAGCACTTATTATAACAATCCAGCGTCACCCCATGTCGATCATATCAGAGAGGCTAAGAAACACTTCACCAAAGCCGACTTGTATAAGCGCACGACAATCCTCATTAAACGTTTTTATCTACTCAGTGATTCCCAGATTTGTAGCTGATTTGTATTATTGATTTCCAAAAAGCAATGTGAGTAAAAGCGAGCTCTGCATAACTAATCACAACTGTCTTTAAAACAGAATCAGTGCAATCGACAGCGTCTTCTGCAATTTAGGGAAAGCCTCGGGATTTCTGCGTTAATGAGACAAAAATGTTGAAAAGAAACTTTGCGAAATTCATCCAGAGGTGGACATAAAGATCACTCAAGTACTGACAAGAAGGAGCAGCTGGATAAGCACATCTGGAGCCAAACTTTCAAAAACATCTGACTTTGTCAGCGACATCCTTTACTTGTGAATTCGTTTTTTCAAAGGGGGTTAAATAAGTAGTCTTCAGAAGTGCAGCACAACAAAGTAAATCATTGATGGAAATAGAATTCTTTAAAGACTAAGCTTTTGTGTTTTCTTAGACCATCTTCACTCCCACAATCCCCCGCAGTCACTGACACGTTTAACGTTCTCTGCTCCTCACCTGTCGTGTTACCCAAAGCATCAGCACGGAGTTTCATTGAAGGCTTTACCGTCCGTCCTGTCACACACATAAAATAAGACACACATGTCCTCTACATACGTGTTCAACAACAACAACAACAACAACAATAATAATAATAATAATAATAATAATAATAATAATATGGCAATAATGAGAAAAAGCTGAAGATGGGAATATTTATTCGAAGAGCCCTCATGGTATCAGGGTGAGGAGGTGCCTTGTCTCCCGTTACGTGAGCTCGTCTGTCGCCCCTCACTTACACTGGCACGCGTTACACTGGGGGGCAAATGCAATGGAGAATACCGACAATGTACACCTTCAGAAGTGGAGTAAATCGACTGTACACTGAAGCATTCCATTGCCAAACGTAAAATACAAAGGAGAACATTTCAGATAAACGATGAGTTTTGTTAATTATAAACAATGCACCATAACTATTATACGTGTTGTTACTTTTTATTTATTCTCAGCAAACGTTTCATATTTACATGGGACATTAATATGGGTGGGCGGCACGGTGGCACAGTGGTAGTGCTGCTTCCTCGCCGTTAGGGGACCCGGGTTTGCTTCCTGGGTCCTCCCTGCGTGGAGTTTGCATGTACTCACTGTGTCTGCGTGGGTTTCCTCCGGGCGCTCCGGTTTCCTCCCACAGTCCAAAGACATGCAGGTTAGATGCATTGCCGGTCCTAAAATTGTCCCTAGTGTGTGCTTGGTGTGTGTGTGTGTGTGTGTGTGTGTGTGTGTGTGTGCACTCCCTGCAGTGGGCTGGTGCCCTGCCCAGGGTTTGTTTCCTGCCTTGCGCCCCTTGTTGGCTGGGATTGGCTCCTGTAGACCGTCATGACCATGTAGTTCGGATATAGTGGGTTGGATAATGGATGGATGTTTAGAATAATTTTGATTAAAATCGAAATATTTTAATGAACAAACTGAGACACATTCATGCAGTCTCTACTGACACGATGTCACGAAAACAAAGAAACAGTACAGTCCATGCAAACTCACGGCCTCCTTGATTTTTGACCTTATGATTAGTTGTCAATATCATATAAATAAAGCCATTTTAAGAAGATGACAAGTCTGCTGCAATCAGTTCAATAAACGCTCCATTTAAAATGTTTGCATATACAGAATATAAAACAGAATCTCAATGAAGCGGGACTGGTGAGTAGTAACAAATAATATGTGACACTGAGGAATTATAATTCAACAATAATGTCACACTACATGATAACGTGCAGTGAATACACTTGACTTGATTATACTTTGTTGACCCTTGACCTTGACCTTTGTTGACCATATATGTGTACAAAATTGCAGGTGTGTAGGTCAAATGGTTTGGGAGCTGCAGGTGACTGTAAAGGCACATTATACACAACCATGATTTGACTTTAATTGGTTAACCTTTGACATTGGAGGTCAATCACTCTGAAAGTGGACAGCAGAGGCCACATAATATAATATGTATACCAGATTTTAGTTAAATAGATCAATAGGTCAAATTGTTTGAGAGCTACAGTGTTAAATGTAAGGACTCATGTGTCTTGGTGACAAATAACCTCGTGATAAACGATGTTTCTAGTAAATGCTCTCTCACTTCCCTCAATCAGCTTTTACTGTGATGGTGAATTTAGGACTCTCACCTTTACATCTTGTGATCATCGTACTCTTCAAAAGGCAACATACAGTTTTCCATGTCCAAAAACAGGTTCTGGTAAAAAAAAATTCCAACTCTGTCGAGTGTCTGTCCCTGGGACTTGTTTATTGTCATTGAAAAAGCAAGTTTTATAGGGAATTGTCTTCTTCTCAGCTTAAATGGAAAACCGGTATCATTGCTAATCAAATCTATCCTTGGTATAAGCAGAACATCAGCTATACTTGAGCCAGTAATAATCTCCGCCTCAATTACATTGGGTTTTAGATCTCTAACAATAAGTCATGTTCCATTGCACAAACCTTGTTTACCATTTAAATTCTGCATTAACATAATCTTCAATTTCAGACTATGTGGAGCAAACCCAGACGGAGAAAGGGTATTGAAAAACTCAACAGGAAAGTTATCTCTTTCATCATCATCATCATCATCATCATCATCATCATCATCATCATCATCATCATCATCATCAGTTTGTATTGAGTCATCGCTCAAGTATATTACAACGTTCATTGACATTTTTTTAAGGACATCCTTGATTAATTGATCAACATCGGAATTTTCAGGGCATAAAATTGCCTTTCCAGTCATATTCCTAACCATGTGTGGATTAATACTCTCTCCAAAGATTTCAGTTGCTAATGAACCATGACATAAATACTCATTCGGTATTTCTACAATATCTTCATCTGAGTCACAATCATTGGTAAGACTTCCGTTTCTAAGCTTCATTAGCCATTCAGTGAACTGTGGATCAGCTGATCTCATGTTATTTTTTAGAGTGAGCCTTTGGAAGTCTTTGAAAAACGTATTGTCATGCAAACTTGCTTGTAGGATTGCTTGTTTTGTTCCGTGTTTAATTATAGTGAGGCACTGGCAAAAATCGCCTCCCATCAGTAAAACCTTTCCTCCAAATGGAATTTTATTTTTCATTACGGTTTCCCGTAACATTCTTTCTATCGCATTTAGAGTAAGTCCTGACATCATTGAGCTTTCATCTATAATCAAATGCTTGGCCTGTCTAAATAAACTTGCAGCTACACTATTCTCGGTTATAGTTAAAGTTGTATTTTCTAAAATATTCGGACCAAGTCCATACTGAGAATGGGAAGTTCTCCCTCCAATTAATACATTAGTTCCAATTCCAGTTGAGGCAGCAGGAAGAACAATTTAATTTCTTCCTCTAATGTAACGCATCAGCGTCTTATACAAATTAGTCTTACCACTTCTACCAGGACCATCCAAATAATAGCATTTTGCATTGTTCTAGTCAGACATGGCTGTGACTATTTTGTCGAATGCTAATCTTCATCCATCCGTCCATCTTCTTCCGCTTATCCGAGGTCGGGTCGCAGGGGCAGCAGCTTAAGCAGAGATGCCTAGACTTCCCTCTCCCCGGCCACTTCTTCTAGCTCTTCCGGGAGAATCCCAAGGCGTTCCCAGACCAGCCGAGAGACGTAGTCCCTCCAGCATGTCCTGGGTCTTCCCAGGGGCCTCCTCCCGGTTAGACGTGCCTGGAACACCTCACCAGGGAGGCGTCCAGGAGGCATCCTGATCAGATGCCCGAGCCACCTCATCTGATCTTTGCTCTTGATTTAAAGTTTGTATCATTTGTTCTGCTGTTGTTTGTTCAATTGCACCATTAAATACAACCCTAGTCAAGGTGGGAAGACTTATAGGAGGATCGGGCAAATTAAAATTCAAATTACTCTCTTGGCCATGACTTCGAAAAATAGCATGCAGCTCCTTAAGGGCATACATTTCACACTGCGTACATTCACCATCTCCATTATGTAATGTCATGCAAAAATCTTCAATCATATGTATCTTAAACTTTTCCCACAGCTTCTCTGGTTCAGTTGGTGTTCCAAACAGACAAATATATGTGAACAGATCTCTGATCTGTCTTGGCATATTAAACACAACTGCATCGGTTAATGTGTTTCTCATACTGTGTCATCTATGAGAAGCCCACGTTGCTTTGCAGCTTCCCGGAAACTGGAACTTATAGCTTCATTAAATGACTTCAGATAATTGTAACTTGTAACAGAAGATGCAAAAAATATCTTATGCTTACTGTATACATTCTTCCAATTACTTTATGTGCACCTTTGTGCCTTTTCTGACACTTACAGTTTTTTTGGTTCCACGTATGTTTTGGAATATCAAAGTAGTTAAATTTTCGCACAGAGGGATCTTCTCTGTTGAGTTTAAACCAAGCCACGAGTTTAGTGTTTTTGGTTTCAGATCGTGTAACAGCAATTTCCAAAATCCCTGCACCATCTGGATTAAAGTAAACAGGTTGCTGATCGGGCAAATGAACTGGAAGTCGTTCTATAGTATGAGATTGATCCTGCATTTTCATACAGAATAGTCTTCAGCTAGCTTCTGGAGCACTCACGTAGCGTGAGTCAACAAAGGTCTGTGTCTCATCGTGTGTTTGTGGATGTCTCCTTTACTTCCACACTTGCACAGTCGTGGCCTTTATAAAGGTACTTAAACAGATATTTGACACTAACAATCGAGGAACATATTTCTATGTGTATATGACAATTATACTTTAAACTTAAAAATGAGTTATAAGGCACGATTCATGAGTTATCGATTACTCCATTTATTACGCCATTTATTAAAGCAGATGTGCCTGCTTGTCTTCTGTATATAGGATATCTGTAAATATTTCCCAAAGTGCGTTCTTGAAATGATTTAGGAAATCGTTTGGTGCATTTTCCATCTAACATGCACGGACTATTTGGATTTTCGTTTCCACATGGTTGATGTACCATGTAGCTTGTGACGACTTTCCACAGTCGTGGATTTTTTTCTTTATCAGGTAATTCAGCACATATAATTTTGTCAATGTCTTCTTCTGTATTAGGCTTATGGTCTTTACCAAGAATGAGTAAAATATGCGCATGTGGAAGACCTCGTTTCTGAAATTCAATGACATGCACATATGCATCCACTAATCCGAAGGCATGATTCTTAATTAAATCATCAAGCAAACTTTTTAATTTTATGCTAAAAACTCTTGCTACTAAATCAGGTCGGTGTTCAACTTTCTGGCCGAGTTTCAAGTTTTCCTTTATTTCTGTCCATTCAGGGTTACATGCAATTGTAATAAACAGAGCTGGCTTTCGGTATTTAGTTACAATACACATAGTATCTTGGTATCTTTGTACCATCTGCCTTGGACTACTTTCAAAACTTGAAGGAAGTATAGAAGTCTTACCTGGTAATAAGCTTTCATTTCCCCTTCTGGTTGCCAGATAACCTTGAAGTACATTGTACTGGTCAACTTTTAATTTTGGCTGATTCATTCTGGTATAATTCAGGCGATTTGCTTCAGTCTTTACATAAGCATCCACTATATATTTGCTGTGTCAGTTTTCCAGCATTATGAATAAGGTTAAATGTTTCAGCTCTTACAGCAAGCCGGTAACAATAATATTCTCTTTGTGTAATACGTTGTCTCTTGCCCGCATGATTTTGTTTCTTTAAATCTGTTCCCCATCCCTCTTCCCCATTTGGAAAAAGTAAAGGGTAGGTCATTGGATCTAAATCTGGGTTGAGGATATTTATTCTTTTGATCGCAGCGTGATCATTTTCAGTTGGTCTAGTATAGATCAGTAAATCTCTTTAAAATGGCGGTTCTCCGTCTTCATTAGCAAATATTATGGCAATTTCATTAGCAGTAGCATTGTTATATCTTCGAGGATCTTTCTTTCGATCCTGTCTAATTGCCATTATAACATTTGTCAGGGGTTGTCCTGTTCTTTGGGATTCTCTAATGACTTCTCTTTCAACCTCATAGAGCATTTTATATGCCTCTGCATAGGGATTTTTCGACATAATCTTAGTCAATTCAGTCATCACAGTTTCATCACAGTGCATGTTTTCAGGTGACGATAACCGTTGTTTTGTTGCTTCCTCCGTGTCCAGCATATATAATTGTGCACATTTCCTTGGTTCACCCTCAGCAGGATGCAATGTTCCAGTTCTGTGATAAATTTGTCCATGGATTCTAAAGCAGTATGGACCAATTCCTGGTGGTTTTGCAATATTGGCACCCATGGATGCAAACGCAAATGAACTATTAATGGATCATATATTTTCCATAAAACTTTTAGAACTTTTTTCTTTTCCTGTCATCAGATCGTACAAATATTTTGGATAGCGTATTTAGCATTTTCACTAATACTCACATTTTCATATACTTTTTGCTCATTCATTTCATGAATTGGAAAATCAATGCTTTCTATCGAAATCGTTCCCATTTTGCAACACTTGGAGAACTCCATTCGGGCAGATGCCTCAGCCTGAAAATGTAAGGCATTGCATTTACTGCAAACTTTATTCATTGCACCACAGGAATGTTCAAGTATCTCATTTTCGTTGCTTACTGCCGATTGAGCAAATTGTTGAATTGAGTGCATTCGGTTAATATTTTCAAGAGTTCTACTCTGGCGTCTTTCTTGAATATCCATTACGGTCTCATTTTGTCATAAGCTGTGCCTACTTTCCGCGTTTTGTGTTAAACGATATACTCTCTGGTCATAGCTCTCGTTTGTTCTAACTATTCTCATGCGATCAGCGTCTCTTTGTCGTCGCTGGATGGCGCTGTGCTCTGTCTCATTTTCCTTTGCAATTCTGGCACGTTTGACCACTAATTGCCGACGTTGATTAGCCTTTTCTTCAGTCTCATTTGCTCTTGCGATTCTCTTTCGCTCAATGTCGGCCTGTCTTCGTTGTATGGTCTGTTCTTTGCTGTCATTTGCTCAAGCAATTCTCTTTCACTCTGCATCAGCCTGTCGAAAATATTGAGTGTGTTCTTCATAGTTTTCATACTCTTTCATTTGCTGCGAAGTTAATGCACTTGCTGCTTCCTGAGCAGCTTGATTTTTCTCTACTCTAGCAGAGCCGGCCCTAGACAATTTCGGACCCGAAGCAAACTGGTCCCGACCCTTGCAGCTAGGGGGTTCCGGGGCAGAGCTCCAGCCGCCAAGCGACTTCCTGCATTCTGAGCTGCAGAAATTCATTTTCCCGGCATCTACAACCATCACTTTTTGACGATTTCCATTCGACACTGACAACCGTAACACACTGACAGGAGCCAAATTTGCAGGCTGTCAGCGCAGACTGTCGTACAAGGCCCTGAGTGAAGGGTATGAGTGATGGAGGTCGGAGTGGGCCCGCAGAAACGTCTTTAGTGACGATACATTAACAGATAAAGCTACATTTTAGCCAGCTTTTGCTGTTTCCACCAGGCAGCACGTGGAGGTAAATAGCTAGGCCAAGCACTTTTTTTTTGCTTTTTATATATTTTTTTTATTTTATGAAGATGAGATCCACATTATTTTGTTTTTACATTTTTATTCGGTTTTAAAGCTTGTTTTCATACTTTCGAGATATTCAGATTTCTGTATAAAATAACTTACCAGCAGATATTGCAATCTATTTCACACAAAAGACACTTTTCGAACCTTGGCACTGGCAAACTCATGAACAAGTTCAGAATAATCAAGACATTCGACTATCTCTTGCTCAATTGGAAGTTCAGTCCTGGTGCTAGTGCTGCTGCTGCTGCTAGAGCTAACCATTTTCGTTAGGAAGCGTTGCAAAGCGCCTTTTTGGGTAACGAAGAATTCATCTTTTGCTGCTTTTTCTTTATATTTTTGAGCACCTGATTTATATTTCTTTGGCGGTGGAACTGAAGACATTTGGAATACAATAATTTCAAACTGTGGAAATTCGGCAAGGCCTAACTACTATCTAGTTAGGCGGAGTGGTGGCTCTGAGGTTAGGGATCTGCACTGGCAATCGGAAGGTTGCCGGTTCAAATCCCGTAAATGCCAAAAGGGATTCTGCTCTGTTGGGCCCTTCAGCAAGGCCCTTAACCTGCAATTGCTGAGCGCTTTGAGTAGTGAGAAAAGCGCTATATAAATGCAAACAATTATTATCTACAAGACGTTCTTTCTAACAAAATGGAAATATATTGATATGAAGGAAAGTGATGGCTTTACGAAGAGAAGGGCCCCTTTTATGCTGTGTCGAGAATGCAGTGCGGCGGAGCGGCCCTGACTGAAGCGTAAGTGGCCGCCTACTGAGGACAGAGGCACAGATGAGCCGTGGAGGCGGCAACAGGCGCGTGGGCCTGAGTGAAGTGTAATGAAGATTGGAGTGCCGAGTGGAGATGTCCATGTGGAGTAATTAGGTGATGGAATATGTTGCCCGTGAATTATACATATAAAAAAATTAGTAATAGAGGTTGGAGTGAAGGAGTCTGTTGCTCCATTGGGCCCCCCGCAGCAGCGTTACATCACAGGGAAAAAAAAAACCTCAGGCGCAGTGGGCCCCCTCCAGCTGTGGGCCCAAAGCGGTCGCTTCGCCCTAAGGCCGGCTCTGACTCTAGCAGCCTGCTTCTTCTCTTCTTTTGTCGGCATCTTTTCGTGTTTAAATTGATCAAGTCAGTGTTTGAGCTGCAATTTCTTAGTGCATTTTCTTTAATTGTTCACTTAAGCTGGCACTTAAGTCTTCAATCTGCCTCAAGAATGACTAAAGATATGAAGAGGTAGGGGAAGTGACCGTGAAGGTGGTAGGGATGAGAACGGCGCCCATACACATATGCCGCAAGGCCGCCCTGTTGGCCGCTGCAGAGAGTTGATTCTACAATAATAAAAAAAGAGGAATAACCTTGGAGGTCAATCATCACCCCAAAAGCGGGTCTTTTGTCGGCATATTTTCGCATTTAAACTTATTAAGTCAGTGTTTGTGTTGCAATTACTTAATACGTTTTCTTTAATTGTTCGTTTAAGCTGGCACTTAAGTCTTCAATCTGCCTCAAGAATGATTAAAGATATGAAGAGGTAGGGGAAGTGACGACGATGGTGATAGGAATGAAAACCGCGCACGTACGCATGCGCCACAGGGCTGCCCTGTTAGCTGCTGCCAGGAGTTGATTCTACAATAAAATAAAATAAAATAAAAGATTGGAGGTCAATCATTACCCCGAAAGCGGATAATAGACGTCACGTAGTATATGTGTAGCACATTTCAGGTCAATGGGTGAAACGGTTTGCGAGCTATAGGTGATTTAAAATCCTGGACAGACAAACGAACAGCCACGGTAGCGTATTATTTAGAAAGATTGTTCCTGAAAAACTTCCAAACAGCTGCAGCTGCATTGATATATCATCAATTTAACATAGTACATATATACATATAAACATACAGTGGTGTGAAAAACTATTTGCCCCCTTCCTGATTTCTTATTCTTTTGCATGTTTGTCACACAAAATGTTTCTGATCATCAAACACATTTAACCATTAGTCAAATATAACACAAGTAAACACAAAATGCAGTTTTTAAATGATGGTGTTTATTATTTAGGGAGAAAAAAAATCCAAACCTACATGGCCCTGTGTGAAAAAGTAATTGCCCCCTTGTTAAAAAATAACCTAACTGTGGTGTATCACACCTGAGTTCAATTTCCGTAGCCACCCCCAGGCCTGATTACTGCCACACCTGTTTCAATCAAGAAATCACTTAAATTGGAGCTGCCTGACACAGAGAAGTAGACCAAAAGCACCTCAAAAGCTAGACATCATGCCAAGATCCAAAGAAATTCAGGAACAAATGAGAACAGAAGTAATTGAGATCTATCAGCCTGGTAAAGGTTATAAAGCCATTTCTAAAGCTTTGGGACTCCAGCGAACCACAGTGAGAGCCATTATCCACAAATGGCAAAAACATGGAACAGTGGTGAACCTTCCCAGGAGTGGCCGGCCGACCAAAATTACCCCAAGAGCACAGAGACGACTCATCCAAGAGGTCACAAAAGACCCCAGGACAACGTCTAAAGAACTGCAGGCCTCACTTGCCTCAATTAAGGTCAGTGTTCACGACTCCACAATAAGAAAGAGACTGGGCAAAAACAGCCTGCATGGCAGATTTCCAAGAAGCAAACCACTGTTAAGCAAAAAGAACATTAGGGCTCGTCTCAATTTTGCTAAGAAACATCTCAATGATTGCCAAGACTTTTGGGAAAAAACCTTGTGGACTGATGAGTCAAAAGTTGAACTTTTTGGAAGGCAAATGTCCTGTTACATCTGGCGTAAAAGGAACACAGCATTTCAGAAAAAAAACATCATACCAACAGTAAAATATGGTGGTGGTAGTGTGATGGTCTGGGGTTGTTTTGCTGCTGGAAGGCTTGCCGTGATAGATGGAACCATGAATTCTACTGTCTACCAAAAAATCCTGAAGGAGAATGTCCGGCCATCTGTTCGTCAACTCAAGCTGAAGCGATCTTGGGTGCTGCAACAGGACAATGACCCAAAACACACCAGCAAATCCACCTCTGAATGGCTGAAGGAAAACAAAATGAAGACTTTGGAGTGGCCTAGTCAAAGTCCTGACCTGAATCCAATTGAGATGCTATGGCATGACCTTAAAAAGGCGGTTCATGCTAGAAAACCCTCAAATAAAGCTGAATTACAACAATTTTGCAAAGATGAGTGGGCCAAAATTCCTCCAGAGCGCTGTAAAAGACTCATTGCAAGTTATCGCAAACGCTTGATTGCAGTTATTGCTGCTAAGGGTGGCCCAACCAGTTATTAGGTTCAGGGGGCAATTACTTTTTCACACAGGGCCATGTAGGTTTGGATTTTTTTTTCTCCCTAAATAATAAAAACCACCATTTACAAACTGCATTTTGTGTTTACTTGTGTTATATTTGACTAATGGTTAAATGTGTTTGATGATCAGAAACATTTTGTGTGACAAACATGCAAAAGAATAAGAAATCAGGAAGGGGGCAAATAGTTTTTCACACCACTGTACATTATATACATCAACTGTGCTGAAAACAGTAGTAGAGCAGCGGTAGCGTTGCCGTCCCATAATAAGGCATACGTGTGTTTGGGTCCCTCGTCCATACCATACCATACCATTTTTATTTGTTAAGCGCTTAAAAACACAGCATTACAACTGACCGAAGCGCTGTACAGTTAAAACAAGCAAGACTAAAAGCAAAATATTAAAAACAAACATCGAGTATGAATTGTTACCCCAAATAGTCTGTTTTTCTTTTTCTTTCTTTTTTTTTTTTTTCATTTAACAGTAAATCCCACCGAGGACCGACAGCGAGCAAGGCGAGCTACAAAGTGGGGTCGGATCGCCATAAGCGGCCAAGGGCCACACACCCCTACGTGAATGGGCATCTTGCTTTATGTTTATAACAAAACTAATCATTTGAGTGACGATTTTAACTGTTATGTGGTTGTTGATTGCGAGTTTGAGGGTTTAATCTTTTAAAGATTAAATTAATCAGGTGGAATGTGTTCTTACTTTGAGTGTGTGTGTGGGGGGTCTACACGATAGATGTGTTAGTGACTGGGATTGCGCCTCTGTAACTGGAAGATTGCTTAGGAGTGATACAGACAAGACAACTATCATATGTGTTTAAGGAAATCTTTTATTATATATTATTATGCTGTGACTATGACGACTTGTTACTGATCGTCTGCCCGGACCTTGATATTCACGACGGATGGAAGTTGCTCGTAAAGTCAGAGGCTTTTTTCCACATCAGGTCCAGATGTGTTTATCATCTCATCTTTTTTCTCAAATGTGCTTACCTATATTACGGCAAAGTACAGGGATAAACCTTTATTTTCCATCTACTCCATTTTAATTAAGTCAGAAAAAAGAAAACATTTAAGGGTAAATAACAAGGCTCGTTTTCATTTTTTTAAACTACAACATTAGGGTCGTGAAACCCCAAACGTCGGGCTATTAATTGTGATCTCAAGAAAAGATGAGGGTTAATAATAATACTAATAACAGGATCAATAATAATGATACAATGGAAAAGTTAATATTCATTGAAAGAGCCGGGGCTCTAAGAGTGAGGCGTCTTATTTTGTTTAACTCTAACTAACGTATAGTGCATTTTGACTGTCGGCGATAGTTATATCAATATATATGAAAGCCGCTGAACGAACCCTTCTCTTCGTTGCCAGTCAGTAGCAGCGATAAAATAAAAGCAACACAGTTTTAACAGACGCCATTGAAGTTGATCATGAGTCTGTAACGTGTATGCAAATGGCCAAGAGGTGTCACTAGAGAGCTGAGTGTCAAATGCTTCGAAACTTCGATACGATTTCCGACACAATTGATTCAAATATTTCTATAGTTCGTGAGGCTTCACTCCGCCCATCACTACTAAAATGTCTGCGATTAATTTTTTACGCAACCCCTAATAGTGTTTTAATTTATCCAGTTAATACGGTGTCCCCAAAAGGCCCAAGTAGATTGGACAAGGGTCCGTGCTGCAGGTTGAAGACTCGGCCTTCCACAGTCCGTAGAAAGAGAAGGAGAAGAGCTGCTGTACAGTTTTTCCAATTCGAAAAAGAAAAGGAGCTGAAAACGTTTTCCGCCATGGAACAATAGCACAACAGAACCAGGTATGGACTCACAGAATAAAAAGCTCAGTATATTTAAAGAAACTTTAGATCCATTAAACAAAACTAATGAGATGTACGATTATATACTTTATAGCGAATCCAAGTGTTCTCGGTTTATCGTCATTAGTGACATATCCTATTTTTAAGCATATCGTTTTAATTATTTTTTACCTCTTGTATTATTTCTTTTTAATATTTGCCATATTATTTCATCTATATTAACTTTTTCACTTATTTATGAGATGTTATGTAGAGAATCTGCAATGTTAGTGTACAATATGAAAGTTTTTTATGTTTATCGTCGTCATTAACATTTATTAAATATCTTCGTTAACTTGACTTTTCTGTAGTTAACTTAGCTATTTATAAAAGCACGTTAGCGCTTTCTGCCAAGTTAGTATTACGTGTTATTTTTGTCTTGATGTCCACAGTCACATTTCTCCATAAAGGCAGAGAATATTAAACCAACTTTGATTACATTGATTAAATAACAAAATTAATCCAAGTGCCCCCTTTGTAAAAAGCAGAGAGACCACAGCATCAGAGTCATAGAGACCACATTGTCAAGGAGTGTGTGCTTGTAAACAATACTGACGTTTAGATTTCTGAACTGGAACTTTTTAAATACAGTTTAAAAAGCGGAGCTAATCCTGCATTTTCCGTTGTTTGGCAGGTTTTACTATTTACAGATGTAACACAGGGTGTGTCCCCAGTGGCCATTTCCATTGTTGTTTTTGTTTAAAAGTCATTGTGAACAGTTTACTGTATGTCAGTATTTGATATTTGTCTTTGATTCATTGTTTTATCCCTTGTATTAGGGCCTTCCAAGTCAGATGAATAGCCATGACTGTGGAACTGTCAAGTTGCTGGTGTGACCATTTCATAGTGTAACTATCTTTTTGTATCTGTCTGTATTTAATGTTGTGTCCAGGTCTCCAAAGGACCATTTTGTGGTTTCTCAGTATTTCGTCCTCAAGGCTCCCTTCAGTTTTAATGAGTTGTGTCTCAACTTTAGTCCTGTCTTCTTTCATTGTAGTATTTGTAGAGGGAGGATTATATCTGGTTGTTGGTTCCCATTTTTGTCACCTTCTACAAGATGTGTTGGACATTTGTGTTATATTTAATTTATTTTATTTTTATTTTTATTTTAATTTCAGCATACTGTCCCTAGTGGTTTTGATGTTCCAGAAAAGCCTACCTTTCAAATTCCAGATATTTTAAATGTATGTTTATGATGGTTTGCATAAATATTTTTGTAACATTAAACTCCTTTTAACAATGTGACTCTGCTCAGTCCTCTTTAGAATGACAAGCTAGCTTTGAGGAAGTGCTGGTGTATATTTATATTTATATATATATTGCTTGATAAATCCAGCCCAAGGGGTAAATGACATTTAAATTTCCTTTAATAACTTTAATTTAGTTCTGCTGTAATGTGGCAAATATATTTAGCCATATTGTAAATCAAAGACAAATAGTCCAAATGTTTACCTTTACAAACTTTGTGCTTCTTTTTGAAATCACTGAAGTAACTGCTCACATCGGACTGAGCGAGCAAACGCCTTTATAAAGGAAGGTCAAGAACCAAACAAAAAATTAGAAGGTACAGAAACAATGGACAGCCAGGACAGGGTCATTTATTGTGGTTATTCTTTTGGTTCTTTATAACATTTCCTTAGGTAAATATTATTATCTCTGTTTTCAGGTTTAGACTTTATTGAGCCATTAATGAGAAGACAGAAGATGAGTAAAGACTTACACTCGCTCTGAACCGAACAAATATCTCGCTATTCTGTTCCATAGCACTGCGTTCTGCAGGTTTCAGATTTTTTTTTTTAGAAGAAACGTCAGCCTCCCTTCTCCAACGTCCAGCACAGGGCACCAATGAGCAGGTACAGACACCTCATTTTATAAACTTCCATAAGAAAGATGAATTACATATTGTTGATGCTGGCTTACAATGCCTATGGTGTAGTGAATAAAATGTATAAAAAGACTTCTTGCTTGTCTCAGATGCCGACTGTTAATCATTAACCAGTAGAAGTCAAAGCCCAAAAGACTAATAGCCTGTTTTCTATCTTCTGACAAACTGGAGTGCACGTACGACTCTTAATGGCCTTAAAACATTTGAAATGCATCGTGTGCTGTATGTATTAATAATAGTGTATGGTAAGAAACATTGAAGACTTGTAGAATCTGCAATCGAAAGCAGTAATGTTAATAATGTAGAGCAAATTCAGAATATACTGTACATTATTGTTTTACTTTCCTTTTCTTACATTCCTTGTAAATGTGTAGGAAAAGGCTATAAGCTTTATATTGACCATTTAAAGAATTTTCTTTTTAATTTTTAATAAAATGTATTATAGCAACACAGAATCCTTCAGCATCTTACCGAGGCAGAGAAGTGGTTGGTGTGCTGAGAACATTTCTGTGTTCAGGGGGCACATCTCACTCCTTCATTACTGTCAATGGACAAAGACGACATTCAGGAGGCCCTTCAGAAATTTGATTTGCTATCTGAGTTTCCAGAAGAAGACGACAGGGAATATGTCCTTAGACCCTTCATCATCCTTTTTTTCACATATGGAAGACATGCATCTGTTTTTAGATAACATGAGTGGAAAAAGTAAAATGACTGAGTTTTGTGAGAAAATGTAACATACATGTCCCTCATTGTTCAGTTACAACCCACAATTCTTGTTCTATATTTTATAAATTCTTTAACCTTTTTGTAATAAATGTAACGAACCAACTTCATCTTTACAGTCCATTATCTTAGATCTGCACTTCTTAGTGTTATGTATTGAAATAATGTTTTATAAAGCAGGGCAAAGCAATTTCTATTTATAAAGCACTTTTCCAACAACAGCCAGAATTGAACCAAAGTGCTGTACAAGGAAGGGTAAAGAAGAAGTTCAAATATACTGTATGTACACAGCACAAAACTGCAAGAATAACCAACCATTACATAAAAGATAAACCCACACCCATACATACATTATTTATAATCCTGAATGTACGTGAGCCAACATATACACACAATGTCAACCTCTTGCAGGGTCAAATGGCAGCAAGAAGAAATAAGACTTTAATGATGACTTTAAAATGGCCTGTGCTGGAGAAGACCTAATATAATAAGGTGAGCCATTCCAGAGCAAAGAAGCAGCCACCACAGCCACCGATTCCTCCTTTGCTTCAGCCTCGACCTCGGCACAACTAAGAGCATCAGGCTAGTAGACCGCAGGGCTCTTGTTGGCACTTACAAGTGAAGAGGATCCAAGAGGCAAGATGAGGGCTGATCCACTGAAACATTTGAAAACCAGAAATAGAATTTTAAAATCAATTCTGAAATGGACCAGAAGCCAATGCAGCAAGGTCAGTATTGGTGAAATATGGCCACACTTACGAGAGCCTTCAATAAGCGAACAGCGGAGTTGTAGAATAGTTGTAGGTGTCGTAACAGGGCCTGACCAACACCTACATACAAAAACTGCAACAGTCCAAATGAGACGTTAGAAAAGCTTGGATGGCCTTTTCAAGATCACTGAAAGAAAGAAAAGCCTTTACCTTAAAGTCTCAGCTGGAAAAAGCTTCATTTAACCTCACAATTTATCTGTTTGTCGATATTGAATGAGCTGTCGAAGATCACGCCTGGGCTCCTAATTGAAGCTTTATGATACTGTATATGGCAAGGGGTCCAAGGGCAACATCAGAGACACTCAAACTTTCTTAATTTTTGGAAACCATGATCACAGTTTTATTATAATTTAGTTTAAGAAGATGCATTGCCATCCAGGTTTTAATATCATTCAAGCACGCATGAAGGGTCTGTATTTTCTCGCTTTGATTTTAGTGGCAAATATATTTGAGTGTCATCAGCATAGAGAAGCCATACTTGTTAACAATGGAGCATAAAGGTAACATGCATATCAAAAAGATAGCTGCTCCAAGGATGGATCCCACAAGTAAGAGGAGCTACAGAGGATGGGATCTCATTCAAATGAATAGAAAAGCTCCTATTGCTTAAATTTCAGGACATTACCTTGGATGACTACATACAGTTCAAGGCAGGATATATGAATTGTAAGATCTACAATATCAAAAGCTGAGGTAAGATCTAGCAGTACAAGAATGGCAGAATCACCAGCATTAGGGAAGAGGAGCTCATTGTAAACCTTTAACAAGGATGTTTCACTGCTGTAAGAACATCTCTATCTGGATTGGAATTTTTCCAGACAATTATTTTCATCCAGAAATGTTTGAGTTGGGACAACTTTTTCTAAGACTTTAGATAAAAAAGGCAGTTTAGAAATTGGCCTGAAATTTGACACATTACAGGGTCCTTGTTTTGTTTTATTAATACGTTTCTGCACCACTGCATGTTTCAAGGCAGCAGGAACACAAACAGAAATCAAGCTAGAATTTATTAAGGTAACAATCCTTGGTCTGACACAATCAAAAGCCCCTTAACTAATCGAGAGGGGACACTGTCCAGGGGGCAATTTGTAGGATTAAGGCGTTGCACCAAATCAGACAACAGAGATGATGACACACGCAGGCTCAAAGTGGTCAAAGACAGCTGAACACATTATGGGAAGAGATGAATCTGAGCAAGCAGTAAGACCGATGACCTAATAATGGTAATGTCTCGATGCATGCTCAATAATCCAGGTAAGGAAATCCTAGAGATTTGATTCTGTTCATCTGGACAAAGTTTTTTTAAGTGGGAGAAATATTTCGAGACTTATCCAAGTCTCTTCCTCAGTCTCAATTGACTGCAGGTTTCCCCAACCTTATAAACAGTACCTTTGCTTAATCACAGAGACTAGCACCATTGACAAAGGGCCAGTTGATCAGTGATATGCAAATTGTCCACTGATTAGTGGACGTGTGAACCATTCATAGAGGGTTGAGAAATGGCTGCAATCACAGCATTGTAAGATGGCGACAGATGTACCCTTAGGCCCCCTCCTCTGTACAGAGATGGTTGTTCCTTTTTCACGTAAATGGCCTCCTTGATTCCTCTCTCAAACCAGCGCTCCTCCCTGTCCAGGATGTGCACCTCCATCTTTAAAGGAGTGACCTCTATCCTGTAGATGTAAATAGACTGCGGAGTCCTGGCCTGACGAGGAAGCTCTTGAAGCTCTTCTGTGTTGTGACATGCGCTTAGCCAGTGGCTGCTTGGTTTCCCCGATGTACAATTCACGGCACTCCTCCTGGCACTTAACTGCGTAAACTATGTTACTCTGTTTGTGCCATGGGACCCGATCCTTGGGATGGACTAATCTTTGGCGTAGCGTGTTTTGGGGTTTGAAAGCCACTGAGACCTGGTGTTTCGAGAAAATGCGCCTCAGCTGTTCCGATACTCCTGACACATACGGGATCACTAAGGGTTTTCGCTTAGGCAGTGGATGTCCTTCCTCTCTCATGAATCGCTTGGTGCGTTCTTTAGGTGTCCTCCCTGCTTTGACAAAGGACCAGCTGGGATATCCACATTTACTCAGGGCCTTTTTAACGTGGTGTTCTTCTGCTTCCCTGGCCTCTGAGTCTGTGGGAATGGTGTTAACTCTGTGTTGTAGAGTCCTAATGACACCTAGTTTGTGCTCTAGTGGATGGTGAGAGTCAAACCTTAGATACTGGTCCATATGTGGGTTTACGGTACACATCCACTTTCAAATGTCCCCCATTGACGATGGAAATTTCACAGTCTAAGAAGGCATTGGTTCAGATATGTGGATGACACCTGGGTGAAAATCAGATCTCAGGAGGTACCACAGTTCACAGACCACATCAACGGGGTGGACAAACACATCAAGTTCACCAGAGAGGATATGGAAAATAACAAGCTAGCCTTCATAGACTGTGAAATTTCCATCGTCAACGGGGGACATTTGAAAGTGGATGTGTACCGTAAACCCACACATACGGACCAGTATCTAAGGTTTGACTCTCACCATCCACTAGAGCACAAACTAGGTGTCATTAGGACTCTACAACACAGAGCTAACACCATTCCCACAGACTCAGAGGCCAGGGAAGCAGAAGAACACCACGTCAAAAAGGCCCTGAGTAAATGTGGATATCCCAGCTGGTCCTTTGTCAAAGCAGGGAGGACACCTAAAGAACGCTCCAAGCGATTCATGAGAGAGGAAGGACATCCACTGCCTAAGCGAAAACCCTTAGTGATCCCGTATGTGTCAGGAGTATCGGAACAGCTGAGGTGCATTTTCTCGAAACACCGGGTCTCAGTGGCTTTCAAACCCCAAAACACGCTACGCCAAAGATTGGTCCATCCCAAGGATCGGGTCCCATGGCACAAACAGAGTAACATAGTTTACGCAGTTAAGTGCCAGGAGGAGTGCCGTGAATTGTACATCGGGGAAACCAAGCAGCCACTGGCTAGCGCATGTCACAACACAGAAGAGCTTCCTCGTCAGGCCAGGACTCTGCAGTCTATTTACATCTACAGGATAGTGGTCACTCCTTTAAAGATGAAGAGGTACACATCCTGGACAGGGAGGAGCGCTGGTTTGAGAGAGGAATCAAGGAGGCCATTTACGTGAAAAGGAACGACCATCTCTGAACAGAGGAGGGGGCTTAAGGGTACATCTGTCGCCATCTTACAATGCTGTGATTGCAGCCATTCCTCAACCCTCTATGAATGGTTCACACGTCTACTAATCAGTGGACAATTTGCATATCACTGATCAACTGGCCCTTTGTCAATGGTGCTAGTCACTGTGATTAAGCAAAGGTACTGTTTATAAGGTTGGGGAAACCTGCAGTCAATTGAGACTGAGGAAGAGACTTGGATAAGTCTCGAAATATTTCTCCCACTTAAAAAAACTTTGTCCAGATGAACAGAATCAAATTTCTAGGAAAATAATGGTAATCTTGTTTACAAAAAAGTAAATCTCCATTTGGAGAGTAAGTTGGGGTGTGCGAGAAATGAAAATTCCTAATACAAGAAATTGTATATGGCGATTAAAAGATTTAAAATCACTAAAAAATGGATTTGTAATTATTGAATCTACGCAAACAAAACATTTTTAAAGTTAAGTTTAAAATCTGTTAGTTCAGTTACAAAATAAATAAAAAAGACGGTTTATAGAAGTGCAAATTTTAACATTTCTTTAGAAAAACAAACAATATAATATCTATTAAGCAATATAAGAGATTTGCTTCACTTTTTTAATAAGTACATACTGTACTTATAAGTTTGGGTCCCAGTGAGAACAATTATGCGTTTAAATTAAAAACCAGGACAACGTTTGAAAGTTTAATAACTCCACTTGAAATTTATCAACATTATAGCAGCAGCGTAGAACAAAATTAAGAAAACACAATTCAAGACAGACAATGGAAATGAAGGTATGAACTGTATAGTAAGGTGGATCATTTAAAAAAATTGTTCAATATAAACCATTTTAAAAGTTTCTTTTACTGAGAACTCAAAAGTTTAGACCTTCATTTTCATGCCTGTTGATTGTTATGTTGTGTTATTGATCAGCATTTACTTTGTAACATAATAAATTAATGTCATTAACGGAATTTTCCTTTATTGAACGAGGGTCCAGAAATAATGTCAGACATACCGTTTAGTACACAAGTACCATAAAAAATAATTTAACATATTTTGAATGATAAAATTCAATATAATAGCAGTTAGAGCAACCAGTATGGTGTTTCCTTAATCTAAAAATATGTTATGTCCTCTTTCTTTTAACTATCGATTACTGACTCAAATTATAAAACTGTATTTTTGTTTCTAAAAGTAAATATAACAGTAATACCATAAAGAGAAACTCAGATTCTTGCCTCGTGATTGGAGGAAGTCATATTAATATCATCTTTTAAGGGTTACAAGGTAAATCAACGTTACTAGTTTTTCAACTTAATCGATGTGACAGAAGATGGACGCAAATGCTGGGGGCATGGTGTGGAAGGAAGGAAGTGTGGAAGGATGAGTCTGCGACCTGCAGTCGGATATAATTGAAATATTCAGACATGGACAAAAGTATTGATTTAAAAATGAAGCACAATTGTATGTGAAAAAAGTTTACAAAAGTCCTTGTCATCCACATTCCTTTACTCCACAGAGGAGACACGTTGCTTTGGGTTCTTGAATTCACAAATTTTAAACATTAAAACAAAAGAAACTGGCAGAGAAAATTATTGGGGGTCCTCAGAAGTTCAAAGACCTCACTGGACTGTTGTGACATCTCAAGCTGACTGACCCTCTAAAGAGTGTCACTGGGGTCTTCAGTCACTCAGTCAAGTCCTCACTCTGCTGTGTTGTGTCATTGTGTGCCTCACACTGAACGAGTACAAGAGAAGAGGAGGAGATGAAGAAGGTTACAGCTAAGGGTGGTCAAGGTGAAGACTACAAGACCACCTCAAAGAGCTTTATGTTCCAATGCGCACAGCTGCTAATATTCTCAAGATGTTTGAGGGTCCACAGGACTGTAGCCTCCTCCCTGATGAGACCACCAGAATAAATCTGACCTCAGATTGAACAGAAGGAGAGATTAAAAGGAGGAGATAAAACAAGAAAACATCAAGAGAGACTCAGGCTGACCTCCGAGATCAAGGAACACTTTTTGGATTTTCTAAAACAAATGTTGACAAGCCACAGTGCTGTAGAAGGTCCTTTGGAATAATGAAACTAAACAGGAGCTTTACAGTAAGTCACAGCAGCTCTGTGTCCACAGAAGATATATTTAATTTTCTTTTATATTATTGGACGAAGTATGCAGCAAACTGAACATATAAACAAAGGGCTAAAAGACACTAAAGTCCGACCTCACTTAAACCTTAAACTGCATATTCCGAAAATACCAGGGTGTTTGTGGTCGCAGTGTCAGATACAGTTCTCAGGTAGACGTCTTCTTTGCCTTCTACTATCTGCTACTCCTGTTAGGGGTTGCCACAGTGGATCATCTTCCATATCTTCCTGTCCTCATCATCTTGCTCTGTCACACCCATCACCTGCCTGTGATCTCTCATAACATCATAAACCTCCTCTTCTCCTCTTACCTGGTAGCTGTATCCTTAGCATCCTTCTCCCAGTATACCCAGCATCTCTCCTCTGCACATGTCCAAACCAACACAATCTCACCTCTCTGCCTTTGTCTCCCAGCCATCCCACCTGAGCTCACCCTCTAATGTCCTCATTTCAACTCCTGTCCATCCTCGTCACACCCAATACAAATCTTAGCATCTTTATCTCTGCCACCTCCAGCTCGGTCTCCTGCTTTCCGGTCAGTGCCTCCATCTCCTGCCCATATAACATAGCTGATCTCATTACCATCCTGTAGACCTTCCCTTTCACTCTTGCTGATACCTGATATAAATCAGGGTGTCCAACTCTGACCCCAGAGGGCCGCAGTGGCTGCAGGTTTTCCTTCCTGACACTTTCTTAATCAGTAACCAATTTCTGCTGTTAATTGACTTCTTTTCCCTTCTATTCCCTTTGTTAATTGAAGAATCCTCTGAATTGCTTCTCTTCTTCCTTCAATGGCAAACAAATAAAAATGAGATGTGAAGTGAACCAACGATTGACCAGCCAGGGGGTATCAACATGACCAGTTGGGGTATCAAACTCCCACCAGTTTCACTCTAACCAGTTTCTTAATTAGAAGCCGATTGTTGTTGTTAATTGAACTCGTTATTTAATTCCATGGCTGTGCTCTCGTTTGACCACAGCAGAAAGCAGATCAGCGTCACCGAGACCTTCATCTTTCTTTATTTTCTGATACTGTATGACAGCAAAGATTATCTGGTCATGTGTTGGGTCATTTTGTATTTCATTACTGTTTGGCTGTTAATCAAGGAATAAAAGAAACAGATAAGGGGCCTGAGTCTCAAATAGCAAGTCAATTAAAATGAAGATAAAAAAGTTAATTAGCAGTAAAAATGGGTCATTAATTAAGAAAATGGTTAGAATGAAAACCTGCGGCCCTCCAGGTTCGACGTTGGACCCCCCAATTTAAATTAAACAAGGAAACAGTCAAGTCTTCATGTGCCTCATGTGTTCTTGAAAACGGTGATGGTAAGCAGGCGTGTGTGTGTGTAATGAAGAGTTACCGTTGAAGAGAAGCCATCTATCTACACAAACAGCAGAATATTGTACCTTGTTTAACACAAACAGAAAATAAAAAATTAATAAATATTAAAACATAAAATGACTATGAATATGTCTAACTGTACTCACCTTATTACCTCAGTCTATCCCACCAGACTCCCTTTCACTCGTCTACAGCATATCCAGCGTGAGGTATTCTCAGTTTTATGTCTAAACCCAAAGCGTCAAGTTCTTTATCTGACCGGTGCTGTAGACTCCTTGAGGTGAGGTTTGCTTCAGCCATACACCTCGATACACACACAGCCAAGGGACTGGCAAAGCAGGGAATGGGATTAACAGTTGGATCAGCAATCTTGGATTCTGCCTCACATGTGATGAAGGGTGTGAGGCCGAGCGTCGGTGATGTGGCACTTAATTCTAGGGAGGCAACAGTGCAACACGTCCTAACAACACAGTCAAGAAGGATAAAGATACAAAATGGCAACAGGCCACACTTACAATTTAGTAATAAAAACAGTTTATTAATTGTCAATTTATTATTAACACCAAATGCTCATGTATTAATTATCTCTAATGTACAAGGCCTACAAGAACTCAAAGTTAAGAAGCAGAAAAACATTTAAAGTAAACCAAAATGTCAAGAACGTTCACATTGTAACAGGCCTGGCTCATCTTTGGTTAACTCTGCTGGTTATCAGATGAAACACAGAAAGCAAGCTGATGAAATGTCGGCTAACAGGAGCGCTGCAGAACAATCCCACCACTCAGGTGAGTCCTTCTGAATGAAGACAGACCAGGGAGGACAGCTGGCTTTGTTCACGTCTTACAAGTCTGTCCTTCTCAGAGTGCCATCCACTTTGTGCTCCAGTCCCAAACTCCAAATGTGCTACGGGGTGCAGTGGCACTCTATACAGGGCTGATGAATGGTGACATAAAAATCAACAAAAGAGATTAATCACAAATGTCACATTACGTGTTTGTGTGATCTTTGTGATGACATTACAGTTTCAGAACATGCTAACCGATAAATAACAGACTTATTCAGTGCATGGTCACAGATTTGAAATCAAAAACACATGAACTCTGAAGTCTGCATGCCACGGCTGTCCTCAACAGTCCACTCAGGAGTGAGTAACAGTTCTTTTCACCCATCAGCTTTCTTCTTTTGTTTCAGTTGGTATCTGCCTATTCTTTGCTGTCCTTTTTGATTTTGTCCTCGTCACCTCTGACACTGAGTGTATTAAAATCGATGTCACCTCTTTATTTTGTGGTTTCCACTTTTTATATTTTTCTGCCTTCTTGCATTTCATGGCCAATGTACCCTTTTTAGATAAGTCCTTGTCAGAGTCAAGCTATACTCACACATCAGAGAACATCAAAAAAATGAAATGTAAAAAGATTGTGGCCAGAAAATGAAACAAACTTATAAAATACAGAAAGTCCAAGCAGAGTGAACCAACGCAGAGTAGTGAGGGGGTCAAATGTGACCTGCAGTGGTGGGGGTACAGAAGGGGCCACTTCTGATTTTTGGAGTTTTCCGTCAAGTAAATGAAGCCGAAGCTTTGTGTAGCTGACACTCTCTCAGAGCAGAGCTTTCTAATCGTCCATCCTGCTGTTTGAGTTTATTGTGAATTTCACCTTGGGATTAATAAAGTATCGATCTATCTTTATTGGAGCTTCTGTGGCCTCCAGATTGTAGTCTCGACGTGAAGAAACGTCTTGGGCATCGATATGAAGAAGGTGCTGAACTCAAACTGAAACCTGAACCAACACATTCGGAGTATAGAGCGTCCTTCACACACCACCCCAGGAGATACTGACATGGAGCAAAGTAACATCCGTTATATTTTTAGGTTAATTTATCAAATAAACAGCTGGGACAGCAGAGATCCCTGTGTGTTTCTGCTTTGTCTTCCCTTTTTCTCTTATATGTCAGAAAATAAAATCAGTTCATTTCATTTTCATTGTGTTCTGCATTCATTATGGTGTCCCATTTCTCATAAAATTATTAATTTTAAATAATCTTCCTTCTACACATTAATTGATATTCTTCATAACTGTGGTCCCACGTGCTAACCCTAGCATGGTGTTGTGACTCTCTCTTCATGTCTTAAACATTTCTCTTTGAATTCCTGAATATTTCATTTTATTTGTAATTCGATCTTCTTAAATTCCCACTTTTGGACTCACCCTTGACACACAGCCAATGAATGCGTTTGGTTTGTAAAGACTCTTTTCGTTTATAAATGATAACTTAAATTAGTGAAAAAGTCTTATAAAGCCCCTCTACTTTGGTCTGTCATGTGACGGCTCTCTTTTTAGTCTCCTGTCCTCCTGGAGTGTCCCTCCCCAGTATCTGATTGGACAGCATTGGCTGTCAGCTGACATCACTAAATTACTTCTTCATTATCAGGGTTAAGAACGGCTGTCTGCACTCAACCCAGGCGTCAGCCATCAGATGACATCCCAGAGACGGTACAAGTTCATTGTTACTCAGATAAGGCTCCATCTCCAAAGCGCCGAAATAAAAATATTCCCCTTGTTGTCAGTGGCACCTCCTGGTAGTTGGCACTGCACTGTGAATTTGATTTGTCTTCTCCATTTTTTCATTATTACATTGAACTTTTTCAGTTGAGTTCTATGGCTGAAGTTGTTATCACCACACAGTACAGTTGCTACCTCATTCTGTTGTCTGGTGTTTGTATTGTTCACCATCTTATGTCACAGCATTGGTGCAGAGATGATCAGTCCCTGTATGGCTGACGCACTGGCAATACAGTTTTGGATTCCTTCATGAAATCTTTCAACATTCAGAACAGCTAAGAGGCTTACCACAAGAAAGGCCAGTCATTTAGGACTATGAAGACCCCTGCTGTCTGAAAAGCGTTAACCACATTTAGGACAACAATGAGGTTTTTTCTTGCACCTATAAGTTGTTGAAGAAGATTCTTGCTGTTTGTGAAATGTGTGTTGTATTTCAGTGTGTTCATTCCAGTGTGAGTTCATATGAGGCTCTGAGGTTACCTTATATCTAGGATCTGTTTGCCACTTTCTGTGTTTTCTCCACTATTCTTATGTATTTATTAACTACTTTCAACTGGAGTCCTTTACCTCATTCAGAAGATATTCCATTATTTTTTTTGCTTGAAGAGCCATTGGAAAGAACATTTGTCATTTCTGGGACAGGCTTTACTCCAATATGACTTTGCGTGTGTCTCAGAAAACTTTTTCTGCAAGAGTACTCTTTACCACATTCAGAACAGGTGTACTGCTTCTCTCCAGTGTGGATCCTTCTGTGGCACCTAAGTGCGGTTGAATGTGAGAATCGTTTACCACATTCTGAACAGCAATGAGGTTTTTCTCCTGTGTGGATTCTTCTGTGTTTCTGAAGATCACTTCTGCTTGAGAACCACTTACCACATTGTTGACAGCAATGAGGTTTATCTCCTGTGTGTATTCTTCTGTGCCTCTGAAGGTGGCTTCCCCTTATGAAGGACTTACCACATTCTGAACAGCAATGAGGTTTGTCTCCTGTGTGAATTTTTTTGTGCTGCTGAAGATCACTTTTCCATGAGAAAGAATTACCACATTCTGAACAGCAATGAGGTTTGTCTCCTGTGTGAATTTTTTTTGTGCCGCTGAAGTTCACTTCTCCATGAAAACGATTTATCACATTCTAGACAGCAATGAGGTTTTTCTCCAGTGTGTATTTTTTCTGTGTCTCTGAAGACAGCTTCTCCTTGAGAACGACTTACCACATTCTGGACAACAATGTGGTTTTTCACCTGTGTGGCTTATTATGTGATCCTGAAGATTGCTTCTGCTTGAGAACAATGTACTACATTCTGGACAACAATAAGGTTTTTTCTCCTGTGTGGATTCTTCTGTGCCTCTGAAGGTGGCTTCTCCTTATGAAGGACTTACCACATTCTGAACAGCAATGAGGTTTGTCTCCTGTGTGAATTTTTTTGTGCTGCTGAAGATCACTTCTCAATGAGAAAGATTTACCACATTCTGGACAGCAATGAGGTTTTTCTCCTGTGTGTATTCTTCTGTGTCTCTGAAGACAGCTTATCCATGAGAACAACTTACCACATTCTGGACAAAAATGAGGTTTTTCTCCTGTGTGGATTCTTCTGTGGTTCTGAAGACTGCTTCTGCTTGAGAACAACATACTACATACTGGACAACAATGAGGTTTTTCCCCTGTGTGGATTCTTCTGTGCCTCTGAAGGCGGCTTACACTTATGAAGGATTTACCACATTCTGAACAGCAATGAGGTTTGTCTCCTGTGTGAATTTTTTTGTGCTGCTGAAGTTCACTTCTCCCTGAAAACGATTTACCACATTCTGGACAGCAATGAGGTTTTCCTCTAGTGTGTATTCTTCTGTGTCTCTGAAGATTGCTTCTCTGTAAGAACGACTTACCACATTCATGACAACAATATGGTTTTTCTCCAGTGTGAATCTTCATATGCTTATTAAGATCACCTTTGCGTGTGAATTGTTTACCACATTCCAAACAACATTTTTTTCCAGTGTGAATTTGGATTTCTTTCTCCACTTGCTGTCGATCAGTTTTCATGGCTTCTGTCTGTGTTGCTCCAGCAGCAGGGAGAGAACTGCACTGCAAAAAGGCTGCTGTCTGGTTCTCTGATCCCATTGCTGATTTCATTATACCATTCTCATTGTATTGAAGAGAGGGCTGACCAAATGAAGGTGGAGAGAAGCTGCCATTCTTCTGTAAATCTGAAAGAACACAAACATTTTAACTATTGTTTTTATCCTAACATGTTTATCCAAGGTGACTTACAACATTTGAGACACAATTGGTTACATTTCTCTTATTCTTCCAACTGGAGCACAGACAGGTCATGTGACTTGCTCGAGGTCACATGGTGTCAATAGCTGAATTTGAACCTGCAATTTCAGAGTTTGATGTCCAAATTCCTAAGCACTACCCACCTTTTAAAATAAATGAAACAGTTCAAGTAAAGTGGTGGCACACTGGTTGGAATTCCTTACTCACACTGAGGTGCCATTTATGGTCTGGCCACTCCGTGTGTGGTCTTTACATGTTCTGCTGCTATCTGTTCAATTTCTCCACCTTTCTCTCACATGTGAAAGACAGGCCTGATCTGATCAATCGATCACAAACAAAAATCAGACAATTTTCACTCCAAATGACTTTACCGATGATCAGCAAATTAGTTGATCTTAACATATGTTGTTGAATGATAAAACGTATACAAGACAAAGTTCCAACTATACCAAAATACAGAAACACGTCCTCGCCAGTCTAATAGTTTTATTGCCTTCCTACAAGAGATAGCAAATTTGCGGTTTGTAATATATGTGCAAAAAGAAGTCAGCCATGGAGGATTCTCTGCTAACACTTTCAACAATACAAACCTTATTCACCATCTGAGAAGTCAACACAAAAGGGACTGGTGTGAAGAACGAGCTGCTCAGAGGCTGACGGGACCTGCAAACTTAGTCTAGCTCAGTCACCTACTCTCACTCGGCCTCCAATAATGGCAGCACTTGGAGAACTCAACCTTATAATACGGACAGCAAGAACACCAAAGACATACTGTGAATGCAAAAACAGTGGAATTTGTAACCCTGGACACCCAGCTACTTTCAGTTATGGAAGATGTCACCTCCTTGATCATTTAGATCCACGATTCCATCTGCCAGTGAGTGTTTGTTGATTGATTTATGTGTATAATTAATTAACCAGGCATTAGCTATTTTGACTAAAATCCCTTTTATTACCCTATCAGTGAATGTGTAGGTAGATGGGAGGAAAGGGATGCAGAGTTTTAACAAGCTGGTACATAAATATAAATCGTTATCAAGTGGACGTCGATTTGTTAGAAATTGTAATCAGCCCTCTTATTAGCTTGTTGGGTAGAATGATACAAGCCTAGTTTTTAGACCTAAAAAAATAATAATAATACTAATTACGCATAATAAGCATTGAGTGTGAATAGTCACTATACAGTTACGAATTCTGTAACAGATATTATCATCATAATGACTTTTTCCCCAAATTAAACAATGGTACAAGGACACGAATTTCACAGATAATTGCAAATCTGAAACAAAAACTGCTTAGTGCCGGTGTCTCGACCACACAGACGCACTCAGAGCGACAGACGACAGCCGAGAGATCCAAAGAAACTCCACGCCAACAGAACTGCAGAATGAATGAAGAAATTGTCAATAAAGATAAAAACAATATTTGAGTCAGCAGCATCAGAGGTGAATCTTTATCTCTGAAAACCTTATACCACAAGAGATGCTGGGGCAATGGCTTTCTGGGGGACCAATAAAAGTCATCGTCCTACCTGTGCCCTCCTTATACGAGTGGGGACAGCGAGGGTCTGTTCAGAACGGCAGCAGACATTGTGCATGATAGGAGGACCAGACTGTCCTCAGAACATGCAGAGATGCTTATATTCTTAGATAGGAACCTGAAGTGTTCACCAAGACTGTCTCGTTTTCTTCTTGTCAGAAAAGACGGCTACAAATATCTAACTGAACATTTTATTTGATTAGAAATGTGGAGTATGATTAAGACACGCCTTTTGTTTTGCTTAGCTTGTTTTTATTCCATTATGTGTGCATTATGGGTAAATGTTCTTTGTGTATGCTGTATGCAGTAGCACTTTATTATAGAATGTGAAGATTATGCATGGCTAAAATACATTTATTATTTTGAAGAAAAAAGCTATTATTGATATCAGCAGATCCTAATGGAATGGGTGATCAGTATCATCTCTAAAGACTCCGATCAGTGCCTTCCTACCCAATAATGTGTCTGAATTTAGGTTTTCTCTTCTTAATTGTAATGTATGTGATGATATTTATATCCTCTAGAACCTAATCTGGCCTAAAAATAAACATACAAATATATCTGCTTGTGTTAGGGGGGCACAGTGTTTAGCACAGCTGCTTTATTGTTCAGGTGTCCTGGGGTCAAATCCTGCCTACAGTTGTTCTACACAGGGGCTCTGAATGGTGTTTCTGGTTATTCTGGTTCTTCCCCTCATCCCCAAAAACATGCAGATGAAGTGGAGTGGTGACTCCAAATTGACCTGATGTGACTGTGGGAGACAGAAGGGCCGAAGATCATCTCCTAGTGAAGATTTCACACCACTTCCAACTTGTCCAGGCCATGCTTCCCCAGAAAGTTCAGGCTGAGAACAGAACACAAGATGCTGAAAGAAGACCCTGAGACCCCCTGAATGTCATCATGGCTCGTACAGGTAGCTCTTGTCACTGTTAATGTCAAAGTGCACGAGATTACCATTAGAAAGATGAGGCACATATTAGGTGTGAACTGGCTTGAACAAATTCACTCGTATTTAGTGTACTGGGGCGAGGATTTTATTCATACTTATTTAATTCTTTTTGTGGACATTTCTGCTTTAACTGTCACACAATTTAAGAAATATACATGTCTTTAACAAATATGACTTTTTGATATTCTCATTGAACGTAAGGCGCTGTTGGCCTAATGTACGTCACAGCTTCAGTCAAAGCTTCATGATGTTCAAGTCATGCGCTTAACACTTTAGAAAAACGTGGGTGAATACGAAAAAATCAAATTTATCATTTATTAGGTAACCTATTGTTTGTTATCAAGCACCAGAGCAGGTGGTCTTTATCCAAGTTCAATTAACCGTGTTTTCCATTCTCATTTCAATCTTCTAAAAATATCAAAGCAACCACAATTAGAATTTATAAATGCGCTCTTTCTTTTATATTTATTCACATTACTCACCCATTCCAACACTCCCAGGTGACTCTTCTCCTTCTCTCCCATTTCCCTCAGTGATTTTCTCTTCCGACTCTGATAACTCCGATTTCAGCTCTGCAGAATTTTCCTGCATAGCCAGTCGTCCCGTATTAGTGGACCAGGGCTGTAAACTGGATGGAGATTCTTCACAGGCATCCTGCTTGAAAATATCCTCAGTTTCATGCTTTTGAAGTTCAAGACCAACGGAGAAATTATTCAAATCCTCAGCTTTAATGGCAGCAGTCACCCCCTTGCACTCCTCCTCCTCTTTAAAAACTGAAATTCTTTCTTCGTGATCCTCCAGCTTCACAGGCACATCGTCTGGTGTGAGCCGCTCACAGTCCTCTTCTTTAATGTCCACCGTTCTTTCATCCACGTCATCTTCTTTGGCAGAGGCCATACTCTGTGGGAAACTCTTCTCTGATTCACTTCTCACATGGACAGACCTGAGCTGGAGGCCATTAGACACCTCAGTGTATGGCCATGTGAAATGGGAAAGCCCTGTGAAAATAAAAGTGGTAGAATTAACTTTATAAAGTCAGTAAAAATAATGAGCACACTTCAGGGTCACAGTGCCCTCCATGAGGTTTGGTTCAAAGACACATTTTACTTAATTTCATCCTCTGCCTGACAGTTTAAAATTATAAATCAAACAATTCAGATGTGATCAAAGTGCATTGGAGACCTTCATTAAAGGGGATTTGCATACATGTCAGTCCCACCATGTAGATATGATAACACTTTATCTACACGGCACCATCATGTTTGGACACAGCAATGGCAGGTCTATTGAAGCCGTCATATTTAGGGCTTTGTTGGATATCCTCGCTGGATTTGAACTGCGCATTGGGAGCTTCATTCTGTTAAATTCTTATATTCTATATCTTATATATGTGATCGTGTTTGTGGGATTACAGGACTGCATCCCGACTGGGAGCAGGACATTCAGTGTTTGAGGAGAGTGGGTTTGTAGGAGGTTACTCGTGACGGGTGTGTTTTATGGGAGAGAAGAATAAAAAGTGTGTGGCTAGCATCAAAGGTGTTGTGTTGTTATTTAAGTTTAACATTCGTAGTACAGGATGGCTGCTAATTGTAGAATCCTGCCTGCATTTCACAAGAAAAAGGCATACAAGAGCTGGAAAAATGAAGATTTAATATGGACACGGGTTACTGAGCTTAGAAATAAAAAACACACACTTAGGGTTGGACTGTCGCTCACAGGGACAGCATTGAGATGTCAATTTGAGCCGAAGACCTGAACTAAGATGAAGGTGTGACTATTCTGATAGAAAGGCTTGATGTTGTGTTTAAAGGAGAAAAAGGATCGTAACTATGAGGCATATTCAGATTTTACAGAGTTAAAAGGGCGAGTGCAGTTTCTATGGTGGATTATATCATCGATTTGGAGCAGAGATACTTCTGATGGGCAATTCCACGTCAAATCATCACACTTTTGGACCTCATCATCAAAGATTTTAACAAAACCAAATATTCTGGAGATGTTCATGACATTAAAAGGTAGCTTTAGTGAAAACATTGGCCAATTTTAAAATTTAGGTTTTCTTGCTATTCAAATTTTAACATTATAATCACTCCTAACATGATCATTATGTCATTTTGAGGATAGCTTAGTATTTCCACAAACTACAGAGATGGAAAAGAGCTTTAAAACGACATGAAAACCATTTCTGTTCACTTATATTTATGTAGAAATAGCCAGTCAAAGTCCTAATCCAGCACAGTGTTCAAACTTTGTGATCTTAAATCTCCTTATTATTTTTGATCCAAGACACGTGCAATTTCAGTTCCATGGGTCACTCAGATGACCAAATCAGCAGGCCAAGTCTCGTTAAAATCTGTGACGATGAGGTCCCTTAGTGTGATGATGTGACATGGAGTGACCTGCATGTGTAGATATAACATGGCTGTCCTGATGCTGTGTGAGCTTTTAAGCTGCTGGACACGGCGTATTTAGATACAAACCAAAGGCAGCTGGCATTAACAGCATGGATGGCACTCACTTTTTCTTCAGCGGAATTGGCGCAATGATAATTTTTATACTACAGTCAAGTCTGGTAACAATGGGCATTACTGTCACACATGAAACTGCGTATTTCACCAGTCAGAGACAACACAACAGTGGGCATTCGCAACGCAGCCAGAAGAAGTCGCCATTGCCAGGCAATAATCTGTTAAGACAAATATGGTAGGAGATCAAAATGCATTATCGTCAGAGCACTGGGCTAAAGAATACAGAAAAATAAATGAACAGGTGATAATAACAGAGGAGACTGTAAAATACAGAGGACCGTGAAGAATGAAACATGACGTCATTTACAAAGGAATCAAACTCAGACACATTTAGTGTTTTGGTTGAATCTTTAGAATTAGCGGTAATTGATTCTACTGGCACACTCACAGTCTATGGAGAGAAATGCGTAGACAACGACATTAGTCAGCCTGACCAGAATGAAGTCAACAAGCTGAGGAACTCAAACATTTCAAGCAGCAGAGCTTTCATATTTGGAGGTGGCAAAGTTGTGCATTCCACCAAACGAGTAAAAATTCCTGTAAAGATTGGAGAGACATGATGAGGCACTGAAGCAGAAGTGGTGCCAGCTGGAATGTCAATGTTGTTCAGTAAAACATCCTTGAAAAGGGCAGGGACACTTTTAGATAATGAAAATGACAATGCAGTGATGCTTAATCAACCAGTGACTCTTGAATTAACCAGCTCTGCTCATTACTGTGTGAACATCTCAGATAAAGAAATAAAAACGATGAGCATTGTGAACATGAGATTCTAAGAGTCTCAGTAAACAGGAGTACAGGAGAGAAGTAAAAGGCTTTGTTAAACCTTCACCTCCAATGTGGACCTCCTTCACTGGACCGATTACACAAACTGCTTCATTACACAGGAATCAAAGAGGCAGAGTGGGCTTCCTTACTTAAATAAATTGATGAGAATTGTGAGAGTCGCCTGAAATACAGCAAACCCAAACTCAGAGCAGCTTTTGGTTTGCCGCTTGTCTATGAATACAATCAAACTGCGGCTACAGACTGACATGAACGTCAAACAGGAGTACGGGGTCTTCACATCATTGACACGTTCACACGTTTCAGTGCAGGAAGTGTTGTAAAGACAAAGAGACCATCAGAAATTGTGACACAATTCATTCATTCATTCTCAGATAAGAGTACATGGAGCTCCACAGAAACTACTTAGTGATAATGGTGGGGAATCAGAAAGACTGAATACGGAGAGCACTCCAGAGACAGGTAAATTCTGAAAATGATAAATCTGAGACAAAGTGGACAATAAAAGAGAGGACTGTGCGGAATGGAAGGGACCTGCAGATGTCACTACTGGACAGGATGGAGTTGTGAAATGTGTCAGACGTGGAGGTGCTCTTGGAAGGGCCCACCATTCTAGACTCCATAAAGTCAACGGTAAAGGTGACAATCGACATACCACCAGCAGAGAAAGAGATGAAGAGAGAGATTTATCTAACACTACATCACATAATGAAGACACTGGAGATGAGAAGGAGACTCTAAACTCTTCAGTCCCAGTAGAAGATGTCAATGTTGACGTTGAGTAAACTCACAGGTTAAGACGGAGTCATTGTGTTTGTGCTGCTACAGCAGCCCGTGTTAATATTGTTATTAAACTGTTTGGTACGTTCCTACCTCCACCCCCATTTAATTAATACATTTGGTATGTCCCTAGCTCCCGTTTTGCTATTGGCGCCGCTTTTGTTTTTACTTTAGTTCCCACCATATTGTATTTAGGTTAAGGAAATTATCGTCCTTTTACCTTCAAGTTATCAATGGTTTTACGTCCTAATACTTGTATAACTTCTGGCAGGAAATCTACATTAAAGTATACGGATTCTCAGCCTTGACTTCTTGGTGAGTACACTATCTGTCCACGTTCCCTACAACCAGTGGGGCGACGCACACTCCGTACAGATTGGGTCTTGGGAGAGAAGCCTCGCTAATACGGCGTTCGGGGACAGAATAGTAAAAGGATGGATGTCTAATGCCTGATCGTGTCAAGCCTGGGGCTAATCAAAGACTGTTGTATATATTCCTAACTCCGTTACTTTGGGGCAACTAGCAAAGAACTGTTCCCTAAGTACTTGTCTTCGTTATACCTAAAACGCTGAACCCTTTAACGCTACTAGTCAAGGACAGCTCAAACGGAGAGTATCTTGCTATTTTTGTCTTTGTTCAGTTTACTTAGTAATTTTACTTTCAGTTTCCACGCAGTTGAAGGGCTCTGTACAAATATCATTGCTTATTGACTCACTGCGTAGTGAAGGAGCTGGAACTTTCGCGCCAACGTCGCTGTTTTGCTGAACTTTCCGTGACTCCTGCGTGCTCGCTCTCGGCTCGACCCCGCCTAGCGCTCCTCATCGCAGCATGTCTCAGCAGGAATCAGCGCATTCACTAGAATTGGAGTCCCAGGAAGTAAAAGGTGAATTACTCCCACCTGAAGATGATATTGGAATAGAAGGTGAACTGTCTGCCCGACCTAAACGCACAGTTAAGCCGTCTTTAAAAATCAGAGAAGGGTTTGAAAGTCAAAGGATAGAAATGTCAAACAGACTTTTAGATTTATGAAGCAAAACTATTCATTGCGATGCCATTGCTGATGATGCCAGTGACAGTCCAGAGCAATTAAAGGACTTGTTTGCAAGACTTAAACATACCTATGAGAACTATAAAAGACATTTTGAGAAGTATTCTGCCTTTTTGTTAAATATAAACATGGAAGAAGCATTACAGGAGTTAAATAGCATTACTCTCCTTGATCAGCAAAGGCACATCACATTTCTTGAAGTCAAGTCAAGGTTAAAAAAAAGGATAAGGCAGTTTAATGATACCGCATCCTGCTATTCTGTCTCGTCTAGGCACTCTAGAAAATCATTTGGAGCTCTACGATCAAATTCCCAGAGATCAGACTTAAGCAACCAACTGGTTTTAGCCCATGCAGAAGCAGAGGCAGCTAAGATTCAGACTGCCTTTATTAAAAAGGAAGCAGCCCTTAAGGCAGAAGCAGCCCGCATGCAAGCAGAGGCAGAGGCTCAGTTAGAGGTCCTCCAAACGCAACGAGAGGAGGCAGCAGCTTTGGTCAAATTGAGTATTTTGGAAGAGGCCGTAGAGGAAGAGGACGAAGTCAACCATCCCCTCAGGCTGACCACCACAGAAGATCCCGTAAAACGAACTTCCCAGTTTGTCTTAGATCAGAATACTGACAATGCCTTTAAGTCCACAACAGAAAGCTTTACATACAATGCCCCAGCACATAACCTGCCAGAAGATGCCACACCACCCAGTAGGGAAGACCACTCTAATCCACACCCCATTGTGAGTACCATGAATCCCCACAAGTATTCAAAACTCATACCACCTACTGATGCACTGCCAAGACCTTTCCCAGATACAGATAATCAGAATTTCGTTAAACCTCCCAGGAAATGCTATATGCTTCCAGAAACTCAGTTTCCTTTAATGAGTCATGTCGTAAGACACCCAGGCTTTGGACAACCTGAGCTGAATCCATCTGCAACTCCATTTACCCCACTAGTACCTGAGCATGATCCAGATGCCATCAGCTACAGTAATCCACAAGGAATACCTGTGGGCATGAAATCAGAAAGAGCTGAAATATCGGACTTTGCAAGGTACATGATCCGCCGAGAACTCATCAATACTGGTCTCACAAGGTTCGATGACCTCCCAGAAAACTATAGGAGCTGGAGATCCACATTTAAGACAGCAATCCACGACTTAAGACATCTCACCTATGGAAGAACTAGATCTACTGGTGAGATGGCTTGGGCCGCAATCGACAGAATATGCCAAAAGACTTAAAAATGTCCATATAAACAATCCATCCACAGGATTCACCCTTGTCTGGGAGAGACTAAACCAAACATATGAAAGCCTCCAAGTCATTGAGCTTTCCTTATTCAAAAGACTACAGGACTTTCCTAAACCGTCCAACAAGGATGACCGTAAGCTTTTGGAACTTAGTGACCTTCTTCTTGAACTTGAAATTGCTAAAACAGATCCACATCTATCCGGTCTCAGTTATTTAGATACTGCTCATGGTGTTAACCCTTGGTGGCAAAACTGCCATACCATCTTCAAGAGAAGTGGACTTTGGCGGGTTCCAAGTACAGGCAGCAGCATCAAGTCTCCTTTCCACCTTTCTCCTTTTTCTCAGAATTTGTTAGATTGCCAAGGCCAAAAATGATCCAAGCTTCTCAATGAATGAAGCACACGTGCCAAGCTCAACAACAGCAAGGTATGAAAACTTGAGTGCTAGACATAAGGACCTAAGGAGCACTATTTCCGTTCGCATGACCGGAATCTCAGACAACACATCAACTGCCAGTAAGGATGTGACAGAAGAGAAAATTGACGATCCCAACCATTACTGCCCAATACATAAAAAACCGCACCCTCTAAAGAAGTGTCGTGCTTTCAGAGAGAAGCCCATGCAAGAGCGCAGGGAATTTCTTCGAAGGCATGAAATCTGCTACAGGTGTTGTGCTTCAATGGAGCACTTTGCCAGAGAATGTAAGGCCACTATTCAATGCTCTGAGTGTGGCAGTGACCAGCATGTTACTGCGCTCCATCCAGATTCCCAAGAGGACTCTATCCCCTTCTCCAGGCATGGCGGGGAGAGCTCTGAACAAGTGCCAAGGCCAGTATTATCTAAATGTACAGAGGTATGTGGAGAAGGACTTTGTGGAAGATCATGTGCCAAAATATGTCTTGTAAAGGTGTTCCACAAGGAACAACCAGAGAAGGCCATTAAAATGTATGCTATTTTAGACGTACAGAGAAATCGTTCACTTGCAAATCCAGAGTTCTTTGACCTGTTCAATCTAAAGGGGAACTCTTCACCCTATACCCTAGGCACATGTGCAGGCCTAGTGAATGCTACAGGAAGAAGAGCAGATGGTTTTATCGTGGAAGCGGTGCGAGGGAACGCACAGTTTCCACTTCCTACACTGATTGAATGTGACCAGTTACCAAGTGACAGGGAGGAGATCCCCATGCCTGAAGTAGCACGGTGCCATCCTCACCTGAAGCATATAGCCAGCTGTATCCCACCTCTTGACAAGGATGCTAACATCTTGCTTTTGCTGGGCAGAGACATTCTAAGAGTTCATAAGGTATGTCAACAGTGTAATGGCCCAAATGATGCCCCTTATGCCCAGAGACTTGATTTAGGTTGGGTCATTGTGGGAGATGTCTGCATAAATAAAACACGCAGACCTTGCAGCATCCATTCTTATAAGACAAGTGTGATTGGAAGGGGGCGTGTCTCTTACTTCAGACAATGCCCATGCCACTATTTCGTGAAAGATAGACCTAATCTGCACACACAGGTATTTCATAACATACAGGAGCTCGGTATGGTTATGCCTGAAGACGATCTTGGTCATACAGTTTTCCAGAACACCAGCGACAACAACAAGGTAGCTCCTTCTGTTGAAGATAAGGAGTTCATCAAAATTATGGAACAGGAATTCTGTAAACATAGTTCTAACAGTTGGGTAGCTCCATTACCCTTCCACAATCCAAGGCCCATTCTTCCCAATAATCGTGAGCAAGCGGTGTCAAGATTTGCTTCACTTAAGAGAACACTGAAGAACCGACCAGAGATGAAAGAGCATTTCATAACATTCATGCAGAAAATACTGGAAAACAATCATGCCGAACCAGCTCCACCATTGAAGGAAGGTGAAAAATGCTGGTATTTTCCATCCTTTGGCATATACCATCCTCACAAGCCAGGACAAATTAGAGTAGTCTTTGATTCAAGTGCACAGTACAGAGGCATATCTCTCAACAACGTACTTTTAACAGGTCGAAACCTAACTAACAACCTTATCAGAACGCTTACACGGTTCAGGAAGGAACCTATTGCGGTGACAGCTGACATCCAACAGATGTTCCACTGTTTCATCGTTAAGAATGATCATTGAAACTACCTCAGGTTTCTCTGGCACCGTAACAATGACATCAGTGATGAAGTCATAGACTACCGTAAGAGAGTCCATGTTTTTGGAAACAGCCCATCCCCGGCAATAGCAACATATGGGCTTAGAAGAACAGCTAGAGAAGGAGAGGAAGAATATGGCGCAGATGCCCAAGAGTTTGTAGAAAGAGACTTCTATGCAGATGATGGACTTAAATCCTTGCCAACAGCCGAAGAAGCCATCGATTTGGTCAAGAGAACCAAACTGCTCTTATCTCAGGCCAACCTTAGGTTTCGTAAGATAACATCCAATAACAACAATGTGATGAAGGCCTTCCACCCAGATGACCATGCAAAGGATTTGAAGGACTCAGATCTAAGAGTGGATGTACCACCTATCCAACGAAGCCTTGGCCTACACTGGGAAGTGACTTCTGACACTTTTACTTTCCAAGTTTCACAAACCGAAAGGCCATTTACCAGACGTGGAATCCTGTCTGTAGTAAACAGCCTGTATGACCCCCTAGGTTTTGTGACTCCTGTGACCATTCAGGGAAGGGCAATACTCCGGCAGCTCACTGACGGGGAGAGAGATTGGGATGCACCATTACCATTGAACCTAAGGCCAAAATGGCCGATGTGGAAGGAATCCCTAAAGGCTTTAAAACAGCTTCACATCCCACGTTGTTATTTCTCTGCTTCACTGACAACATGTCAAAATAGAGAAATCCATGTCTTTTCAGATGCATCCACAGAAGCCATAGCTACAGTAGCCTACCTTAGGGCAACTGATCCTGAAGGACAAACCCATGTAGGGTTTTTGCCGGCAAGGGCCAAACTGGTTCCAAGACCTGCACATACCATCCCCAGACTTGAATTGTGTGGTGCAACATTAGCTGAAGAAATGGCCGACTTCCTTTTGAATGAGATGGACACTAAAATTGATGTTATCAAATTTTATACAGACAGTAAGGTCGTGCTGGGTTACATATATAACCGCACCAAGAGATTTTATGTGCATGTTGCCAACAGAGTAGAGCATATAAGGAAGACCAGCAAACCAGAACAATGGCTGTATATTCTGTCTGACATGAACCCTGCAGACATTGCTACGAGATCAGTCCCAGCTGCTCTTCTCGCCAAGTCTTCCTGGTTCTCGGGACCAGAGTTTCTGCTATGTAGGCCTCCTGCAATATCTTCCAGTACCTATCATCTCATAGATCCAGATAATGATCCTGAAATTCATCCCGAAGTTACCTCTCTGCGAACCACGACTCACTCAGCCATAATCCTTGGGTCATGCCGCTTCGAACGATTCTCTTCTTGGACAAAACTTGTTCACACGATGGCTCGTTTAGCCCACATCACTCGGTGTTTCCAGAAAACAAACAAGCCACGGAACTGCCATGGATGGCACATGTGCAAGGAGCCACCAAGTATATCAGAACTTGAGCTAGCAGAGATAAACATCATCCGTCACGTACAAGAGGAAACCTTACCAGAAGAGATGAAATGTCTTAAGACCGGAAAACAGGTCTTCAAGGGAAGTGACTATTGAATCTGAGAACTCATTTAAGGTTTATTGTTGATTTTGGCTGTTCTTGTAATGTTAATATTCAAGATTAATGGTGCTATCTGACGATACCAGACGGGGAGTGTGCTGCTACAGCAGCCCGTGTTAATATTGTTATTAAACTGTTTGGTACGTTCCTACCTCCACCCCCATTTAATTAATACATTTGGTATGTCCCTAGCTCCCGTTTTGCTATTGGCGCTGCTTTTGTTTTTACTTTAGTTCCCACCATATTGTATTTAGGTTAAGGAAATTATCGTCCTTTTACCTTCAAGTTATCAATGGTTTTACGTCCTTCTGGCAAGAAATCTACATTAAAGTATACGGATTCTCGGCCTTGACTTCTTGGTGAGTAAACTATCTATCCACGTTCACTACAACCAGTGGGGAGACGCACACTCCGTACAGACTGGGTCTTGGGAGAGAAGCCTCGCTAATACAGCGTTCGGGGACAGAATAGTGTTTGTCTAAAAAAGGGGCAAACTGTGAGATATGTGGACAGAGATGGTGGCATACAGATAAAGTATTAGATTAGGCTGGCAAAGCAGAAATTGGTATAATTTAGAGTTTACTGATCCTGACAGCATTGCTGACACAGAAGGGTCTGTTGACACATCAAGTGTGGATAATCTGCAAGTTGAACCAGAAACTAATGAACTGCAACTATGGGACTTGTGTGTGGAAATCACGGAGATATCAGCTGAGTCAGCAAAGTAGGAAGAGATAAGCAGCTGGGAAAGAAATGGAGCATCTGAGGAGGTGGAACACCACAAGATGGATATGCCCTTTAAAAAGAGACTTCAGCAGGAATCGCACCTAAAGACCACCTAGTGGCACGAGGGTCAAGATAGGAGCGGGCTGAACAGGGATTCACCAACATGGGAATCACAATCTGCTCACCAAGGTCTCTGAGGTGGCACTGACACTTTAGACAATGAGGAGGGACAGTTGAGCTCCAGCCCATAATAGTCGAGTCGCGGCTCTGCAGCTTTCACATTTTTATGGCTTCATATGGTTGGATGCAAACAGCTCTGATAGGCTCACCACTACCCTGGCTTGAGTCCTGTTCTTCATTTAACACGGCCATATCTAGTAAGCAAAATAATAAAAGTACATAGAAATACTGAAAGCAATTGTAAAGGATAAAAGACATTAAATAAAACAATACCGCTTCAAATATCACAAAAATGTACTCGTAATGCCATGTCAGCTGTAGATTTTACTGTATCCCTCCAGCAGCACTAGCTTGTGCATTTTTATTTCCCAATAAACAAATCAAATTCTCCCTGTTACAGTGAAACCGCACGAGCATCTTTCCAGGTAAGAAAATACAAAAAATGAAATCATTTTAATTATTTCTATTAAGTCTCAGTATGAGACAAACTGCTGGAAATGAAACCTGAACGCGCCCTGTAAAGTTACATCGTGCGACGCCACTTTAACAAAGTTTGCCGATGACGGCTTTTGAGAAAAAAGGGAAAAAACACAAAGAACACGCAGAGCTCGAGAAAAATCACAAATGAACGACGGGGCCGTGCGGGAGCGAGCGGCCGAAGAAGCGCGTGCCCGACGGACAGCAAAGTTCAGAGCATGCGCGAAATCAAAAGGAGAAACGGTGCGGAAATGTGCACAAGTAAGAAGAGAGAAGAAGCAATCTCGATTTAACGCGCCTCCACCAAGTCAGATGTAGCATTACATTTCACGGGACACCGACCGGAAAAAAAAAGTAACGTAGTAGTAGCAAAAAAAAAAAAGTGCGTGACCCCCGTCATCCACAATAACCTCGTGAAGGTGCGATTTGCGGTGCCGCCTCATCCTCCTCCACTTAGCGCTCAATCCCCAACACTTAAAAGCGAACCACGAGGCCTCAGGCACCTCCTCAAATCTAAAGCCGCTCAGTATGTCGCGGTCTTCCTCACTGCTGGCATTCCCACGCGTACGCAATCCCCACGTTCGACTTTATCTCACCTTCCGCACCTTTACTTGATCTTATGGTCGCGAAGAAATCGGAGCGCGAGGGTCTCATAAGAGCAAACTAGTGATGTGCTGCTGGATACTGACGTGTTGAGCTTTCAAAGCGCCATGATCCTTGTTTGAAATGCTCCTGTCACGTGATTTTGAGGCACGCTAGCGTCATGACGTCATTGATATCTTCGCAGTCTGGAGCCGATTAGGTCAGCCCCTTCATCTGCTGAACGGCTTTGGCTCAAAGCATAAAAGCAGTTGGTCCTGCTGCATCTGTAAGGTGTGCTGACACGAATTTAAATCCTAGTTGGCCTAGCCAACATGGGTCCGAAATGGGAAGTATCTGGGTTTGCTGGGATCTAAATGGGCATAGGTGATAAATGGGCAAATTCAAGGGTCATGATTGGGTTCATCTTGGGCTAACCATGAATATTCACAGGCTTTATTTGGGCTTCCCCATAAAGCTTTTTTGTGGGCATTGTCAAGGGTCCAGATAGGAGCTCACTTGGGCTAACCAGAAGCCCTGATTGTTTCTAAATGGGCAAGCCTAAAAGGGTTCTTTGTCGGCTGTATTGTAGGTCCCACCATGGTGCCATTTAGGCTGACCCATAAGTGTAAATGGGTTGAATTGGGCAAGCCCAAATGGGCTTATGTTGGGATATACAAACAAATGAAACTGGGATCCACTTGGGCTAACTATGAGTTTTCAGGGGCTTTATTTGGGCTGCACATTAAGGGTTTGTTGTGGGCATTATCAAGGATTTAAATAGGGGACTTACTTGGGCTAAGAAGAAGTCCCAATAGTTTCTAATTGGGCAAGCCCAATAAGGTTCTTTGTGGGCTTTCTTGCAGGTTCCACCATGGTGCCATTTAAGCTAACATATATGTTTGAATGGGCTTATTTTGTGATATACAAATGAATAAGACTGGGGTCCACTAGGTTAACTATAAGTATTCAGGGGCTTTATTTGGGTAAGCCCAAGAGAGTTCTTTGAGGGTGTTTTCCGGGGTACTGTCAGAGTCTGACTTTGGCTAACAGGAAATACTGATGAATCCTAGTCGGGCAAGGCCACAAAGGTTCATTGTAGGGTTTATTGGAGGGTCTGACAGTGTCCTACTTTGGCTGAGCATATGTTTTAGGGGAATTGGTAAAGCCAAGGAGTAGTGCATAAAAAACATGGTGAGGATGCAATGCTGGGTGCTACTGACTATTAAAAGAATATATATGTGTGTGCTTTGATAAGCCCAACCCATACAGCAAACGCTTCAGAGCCTTTCCTGTACGGACCTCGCGGTTCAGAAACAGTTTCACCCCAAGAACTCTAAACACACTCAGTCAATCCATCAAGTGCTCCTTGTAGAACTGTTTGTACTTATAAGTACAATTACCTCACTGGAAACTTGCACTACCGTTATAATATCGCACAATCTGAGCCACTTTATAAAGCTCGTATTTACATATGATGACAATATCATTTTTAAGATGAAATGCAGCAAAACATGTTTATTACATTATACAGATAAAATGTTAACTTCATTTAAATAATCCATATTGTTAATAGTTAAACATGTGAGGACACGGTGTCGCAACACTAGCAAGGAGCTGGCACCCGTTCAGGGATTGTTCCTGCCTCATGCTGTATTCTTGCTGGGACTGGCATGACCCTGGATGTATAGAATAATTAAACATGTACTACAAAGATATTTCAATGTTCCTTAAAAGTTTTGAAGAATCAGCGTTTTAACCTTACAGATGGCTTAACATCTATTACAGAGCTTAAGTGATTTCTGAGAATTGTGAAGTTTGAGTAGCTGTATGAAAAATGGTTAGTGACATTAAACTCTGTGTAAGTGAATGTGTTTATATCCATCCATCCATTATCTAACCCGCTGAATCCGAACACAGGGTCACGGGGGTCTGCTGGAGCCAATCCTAGCTAACACAGGGCACAAGGCAGGAACCAATCCCGGGCAGGGTGCCAACCCACCACAGGACACACACAAACACACCCACACACCAAGCACACACTAGGGCCAATTTAGAATCACCAATGCACCTAATCTGCAAGTCTTTGGACTGTGGGAGGAAACCGGAGTGCCCGGAGGAAACCCACGCAGACACGGGGAGAACATGCAAACTCCACACAGGGAGGACCCAGGAAGCGAACCCAGGTCCCCAGGTCACCCAACTGCGAGGCAGCAGCACTACCCACTGTGACACCGTGCCGCCATGTGTTTATATACTCTTGCAAATACTTACCTGGCAGGTACACCTTGCTGGTGCACAAGACTGATGTGATATCTTGCACAAGTTGTATTAGTCATCAGGCATGTACTCAGGATGGGCACATCAAGGTCCTGACCCATGTCTTTATACATTTAAGAATAAAAGTGTACCTTTAAACAGATGTATCTTTTAATGTTTGTTTTATACATTAATAAAAATTAAGACTTTAATTGAGCAATGCATAATGCACTGTCAAATTTAATCAAGAAATATAAAAATGTATTTAATTCCTAAGTCTACCTCAAGGAGTATTGCTTGTTATCTATTTGGCTTCTAATATAGTTGTCAAGAACTGCTGGCCAAAACACAATGTTTTATATATATATATATCACAATGAATTCAGCATGTTGGCTGTCACATTCTCCAGCTGTCAAGTTACTTTTCAATGGGATTAGTAATGTGTAGTAATATGAAGAAAGAATCATAGTTTTCTCTGGTATATAGTTCAAAAGAGACAATTAGAATTTGTGCAAATATAATTCTGGTTTTGGGTAGTACACTTTTTTTCTCCTATTTCTGGTATTGTAAGAGATTTGTCTGTTTTATTTATTGTTTCTATTGTGTTCCAGCATTTTAATTTAATTTAATTTTATTATAATCATCTTCCTTTTGAGCATAAAACATTTAATAATGTTGAATATAAAAAGCAGGCTTTCATAAAATTATTGTTGTTTCAAATGTGTATATCAAGAAGCTTGTGCTCGTTTGCTAATTCCTTTGCAACGTAGGCATTGCCTGGTTTACCACAGTGATGTCAAAAGAGCTGGATTCCTACATTCACCTGATTTGCTTTTGTATAAATGTCTTTATAAATGTTACTCTTACAGTGTTAGAGGTATACAATTAATTTGAATAGCACTTTCGGTTTAGTTCAAATGTAAATCTTGGAGCATTTATTTTATAATTATGTTATGGTCTTTTGTAAAGAAGGCCCACTTAATATTTTCTTAGCTTTAAAAAAAGTTATTTTCCAAGACTATGATTTAGTTTCATTTGTAACACTGCGGTTCAGTGTTTGGGATAAAGCCATTGGCCTAATATTATTGTTAATAAAAAAATAAAAAAAAACTCATCACTAAGCATGCTGTACAATGTACAGACTTGATAAATCTAGATTTTGTTTAAAATGTATTGAAAACGTCGTTTTACACCTCACAGTTCTCAAAAGGACGTTAAAGCAAATTATTATGATTATTTATTTTAACTTGTAATGGACCAAAATGTAGCCAGACTCATTAATTAATGTATTTATGTATTTTAAATAGCATCTAGCGGCTGTGAAACGACGCCCTATTGTCGTAGTTCGGTATCAAACACTGTGTCATAGTTATGAAACGAACTCTAAGAAATGAGTCCTCCTGTCGTCTTCTCTACCAGCTGAAGTGCTACGGAAGCTGTAAACAGTCCTTCACTTTTTTTAAGATTTATTTAAAACTGAAATGTACTTTGCAAAAGGAAAGCTACATTAAATTCCTTTTTAAATTTGTGTCAAAAATAAATGGAAAAAATTTGTTCAAATCCTTGACGTTGTTCACGTGACTTATGGAAGTCACGCTGAAAATAAAACAGAAATGTGGCGCGTCTCTACACTATTCCCGCGCGCGCGAGCGACCAGAGCCTTGTTGGTGTCTTCAGCTGTTTGTTTAATTTGGTATCACACATGGAAGTGACAAAAGCGAGCTTAACGGGAAGAACATCATTGGATATCACTGGTATAGTTATAGTAATGTATCATATCTATTTTATGACAGTGGGAGGTACTAAGATTAATGTCGGTATTTGATGTAACTCAACGTTTAATGTCTTAACCGTTTGTTTACATGGACATCGCCCAGAGCTGGCATGGTATACTGTCTAAGAAAAACGCTAAAACAACAGCAAGAAAACAATATTTGAATTTAGAAAAATATGCATTTTGACAAACATCCATTTCTGAACATTTAATTACAAGTGGTATTTAATCTCTTGCGAGTCGACTGTTACATTCTGCGGTGTGGAATATTCTGTTGTAATTCGAGTCTGTGATGTAAATTCAGTTTGATACGCTGTAGTATTCAGCTTGCTTCAGAAAGCATCAGTATCAGTGAGAGCAAGAACTACAAGGAACTTGCTTTCAGGTTACACTGCCTCGATTTTAGACCATGATAAAGGGACTTTCATTTTGGTAGGACTGACTTATTCGTTGATATTTTAATTTTAAAAATTGAAGGTTTTGTGGGAGTTATTACCGTTTTTGCAGGTGATCTGCAGTATTGCGCTGTATTGTATAAATTATTTTGGGAACTGCAGTTTTGAGAATGTTAAAAACGTATCAGAAAATATGCCAAAGCATTTGAGAAAACTGTAATTAGGGTAGGTTTGAAACTGATTACTAAAAATGTTTAAATTTACTGATGTGGTCTTTGGTAAAAAAAATATTTTTTGAACATTGGTAGCAACACGTCTTTGTTACAGACAAATCACAGCTGTATGGCACACAAAGTTGTATGGCATGCTGGTAGCAAATATCTAGGAGAAAGACGGTGATTTACCCAGACATAAACAAATGGACAAAACGTATTATGCTGTTGAAAATTTAAAAACACTTAACTAAGGTAATATTGTACAAGTAATATAATACACATCACCTTATAAAACAAATCTAATTTCAGACAAATAATGCAAAAATGTTTTGTTAGTAGTCTGATAAACTGTCTTATTTAGCACAATATTTTTAAACCTTTCCATTTTCATTAGCTTTCCAGAGTTCAGTTGAATATATAAGTCAACCAAAAAAAAGTTAAGGTACTTGGCACAGTTACAGTCGAAATAATGATGATGGTTTAGTAAAAGGTGTGAAAAAAGTGTTGAAAATGAATGTTTTGTTAAAAAGCATTTCGGCAGCTTTAACGCTGCAGTCTTTAAGAAAGTTTTTTTTTTTTTTTTTAATATATATTTGTTAAAATAATAGCATAGAATGAAACTTCAGCTTCCTAATTGTGAGCGATAGTGGGACTGTACATTTGTGAAACATCCCTTGTCTGCAGTCAAAATGAATGTCTTTAGATAACAATAAAAATGTTACATGAACAATTTATATGAACAATATTGCATGGCAAATATAGACAAGTCTGAATTTAGTTGTTTTCAATTTTTAACGCAAGCTTACTCGCTGCTTTAAAATATAATCAGTTCTCACAAGGCATTTACAGTGTGTGTCAGTGATGCAGTATTGGGGGGTAAGGGCACAGGGAATTGTACAGTTCTATAGGTGAAGCTGATTAATCAATAAAGCAAACATTTCCTTTGTAATAACACTATGATGATGTTGTGTGAGGTCCTGAATTGTATTTAATTGTATTTAAATTGAGAAATGATTGGTTTGTTCCGATTGTCATATATTTAGGTGTCTTTATGAAAGCTTTGTTTAGTCTCTAGAAAGAAACTGCATTTGATTTAGACCCATTCCAAACTGAATATTTTGGATTCATATTTAGACTTTGTACATATTATGTACATGTTAGACTGTGTCAAATTTTATTTAAGCCACACTCTGTTTTCTGTATTGATGATGGGACTCTGTATATTCTTAGGATGATGTTTGTGCAATGGAAGGTGACTTACTTTGCTGTCCACGAACCAAACGCAGGAAGGTCAGAGCTAGTGCTGAAGAGCACTTGAAAGCAATTGGGTATAACAGAATCACACATGAGGAGCAACGTCCTGTCCATGATGAGCATCACCAAATAGACATGCCATCCAGTTTCAGAAGGTCATCAAATGATTTTCCTGAGCAACCTTATGGGGATGTCCCTGAATTGTCAGATGTTACTAATCTGTCGATACATGTACTTAGTGACAGCAACAGTTTTGACTCTGAGTCTTCTGATAATATGTCAAATTTCAACATTGATATTAAGAGAGAACTGGCTGAATGGGCCACAAAGTATACTATTTCACAGACAGCTGTGTCTGTTTTCTTAATAAAACAGGTTTGGATTTACCAAAGGATCCAAGAACTTTACTTTCCACAACACAAGGGTTTGAAGTCCAGCAGATTGCAGGGGGACGCTATTATCATTTTGATCTTGCCAGCGCAATTCTCTCTGAATTGGGCAACTGTGAACTTAATGAACTGCCTGATGTATTATCTTTTAAAATAAGTATAGATTAAGTATAGTATAAAGACCAAAGAAATGATATTTGATTTTAAGAGACAGAAATCTGTATGTTCACATATTGTAGTTCTGGGAGAGGAGGTAGAAATAGTGAATGAATATAAATACTTAGGAACTTACCTAGATAACAATCTTAACTGGAATACAAATACAAAAAAAATATTTTCTAAGTGCAACCAGCGCTTATTTCTCCTCCATAAACTCAAACTATTTAAAGTAGACAAGGACCTCATGTTGTCCTTCTATCGTAGTATGATCCAGTCCGTGATCACTTTCAGTTTCATTGCCTGGTTTAATAGTCTGACAAACCAAAACTCAAAAAAGCTCAAGCAGATTACGAAGTATGCAGCTAAAGTTATTGTGGCTGATGTAGATGATTTGACTGGTGTGTGTCAGAGGGCAATGCTAAAGAAACTGGAAATCATCTCAACTGATGACAGACATCCATTACATGTAGAACTAAACTTCAGTAAATCAGGAAGGATAGTTGCTTTGAAAACCCACACAAATCGCTCCAGAAACTCCTTTCTTCCTAGTGCCATATGACTTTTCAATAAGAAATATCGGAGATAATGTTTAAGGTTTTGATATATATCCTGTTACCTTTTTTTTTTTTTTTTGGTATAGATATGTTTTATCTAACTGCCTTACCTTAACCTTTCTTATTTCTATTTGTATGTTTTATTTCATTCTGTCTGTTACTTGTTATTAGATGCAACTGAGAAGGCAAATTTCATGTTTTCCTGTGTAAACATGACTAAATAAAGAAACCTAACCTAACCTAACCTAGATGGACTATCACCATTTAAAAGCTCAAATGTGCAGTTATGGCCTATTCTTGGAAAGCTAAATGATGTACCTGATAGCTCTGTTTTTGTAATTGGATTATATTCTGGAGTTTCTAAGCCTTGTTCTTGTCAATGAATATTTACAGGCCTTTATTGATGATCTGAAATTTGTCAAACAAGAAGGAATATATTTTAAGGGGAAACACTTCAGAATTTCTCTTCCTAATGCATTTATTTGTGATGCACCAGCCAGGGCATTTATTAAATGTGTTAAAGGCCACATGGGGTACAACTCTTGTGAGCGCTGTGTTCAAAAAGGGTTGTATGTCAATGGTAGAATGACATATCCTGAAATGTCGGCACATCTGAGAAGTGATTGTGATTTTGCAGAAATGTCAGACAAAGAGCATCATATTGGTATTTCTCCACTAAATGATCTTGGTATTGGGTTAATAACCAAATTTGTTCTTGATTATATGCATCTAATATGTTTTGGAGTTGTTAGGAAATGAATACTTTTGTGGCTAAAGGGTCCACTGACATGCAGGGTGTCTACTGGTATTCTTAGTGGAATTTCAGACCAGATGAAATCTGTGAGGCAGTACAGTCCCAGAAACTTCTCCAGAACACCAAGATCTCTGTTAGATGTTTCACATTGGAAAGATACTGGATTTCATCAGTTCTTGCTGTATACTGGCCCTGTTGTACTATTTAAAAAGTTATCAAATGACAACTATCTAAACTTTCTAGTTTTATCTGTCTCCGTGAGGATGCTTCTGAGTCCTAGTCTTTGTGCAGAGTATTGTGATTATGCTGAAATGTTGGTAAAGTCTTTTGTTGAGAATTTTGCTCATATTTATGGCAAAGAATTATTGGTGCATAATGTTCATTGCTTGATTCACTTAGCTCAAGATGCAAAGAAATTTGGACACCTAGACAATATCTCTTGCTTTCCTTTTGAGAATTTCTTGGGCAAACTGAAGAGAATGGTGAAAAGGCCACAAAATCCTGTTGAGCAAATTGTGAGGCGTTTAAAAGAGAGACAATGTATCGCTTCTCATAAAGACAGAGGTGGATATAATAAACTTGAAAGGAGACATCTGTCAGGACCTTCACCACCAGCATATGTGACCTGTTCACAATATAAATATTACAAAGAATTGGACACTTTCATCTCCTGTTTTAATGGAGACAACTGTTATTATCACAGTGGCAGAGTTGCACTTGTTAAGAACATTTTGCAGTCTCCTTCCAGAGAAATACATTCTGTGTGTCAGTATTTTGACAAACATGAGCCTTTTTTTTTTTAAACATCCTCTTTCATCTTCATATTTGGGGGTTCCCAGCATTTCAGGAGTTTCTGGCCAGCTGCATGTGCTGTCAGTAGCTGATATGTCTAGGAAGATGATTCTGGTAAACATTTCAAAACTCTTTTGTTGCATTACCACAACTTCACAATTGCTGAAGGTGTACATACAGTAGTGCTGTCTCGCTCCCTCTCTCTCTCTCTCTGACTCTTTCTCATTCTCACTCTCTTTGCTTCTTTTTGTGAAGTTACTGCTGCTGAGCAACAACAACAACATTTATTTATATAGCACATTCTCATACAAAAAAGTAGCTCAAATACATAATGAAGAAAAGAAAAATAAAAGACAAAGTAAGAATATTAAAATAAGACAACTTTATTTAACATAGAATAAAAGTAAGGTCCGATGGCCAGGGAGGACAGAAAAAACAACAAGAAACTCCAGACAGCTGGAGAAAAAATAAAATCTGCAGGGGTTCCAGGCCACGAGACCGCCCAGTCCCCTCTGGGCATTCTACCTAACATAAATGAAATAGTCCTCTTTGTATTAAGGGTTCTCACGGAAGGAGTTGATGATAATGGTCATGCAGACTTCTGACTTTTAATCCATCACTGTTGGAACATCACGGTGCTCTGAGTAGTGCACCACCACCACACAGAAGCCGGAAAAAGAAACAGAAGAGAGAGTAGGGGTTAGTACGGATTTTAGAGCCAGCATGAATAGTTATTATAATGAATTGGATATACAGAGTATCAGGATTAACTTAAAGTGAAGTTATGAGAAAGCCGTGTTAAAGTAATGTGTTTTCAGCAGTTTTGTTGAAGTGCTCCACTGTATTAGCCTGGCGAATTCCTATTGGCAGGCTATTCCAGATTTTAGGTGCATAACAGCAGAAGCACTGCAAAGCTCATGTATAAAGTGGTGGAATTCACAGAGGCAGGAACAGTTGCCATCATTTCTACTAAGTGGCTCCATGGAACACTTCAAGATATGTGCTTCTGGCCGTCTGAGAATGTTGATAAAGCTATCAGAGAATGCATTAGTCCTGAAGCAAACTGGAAGAAGTCTAACATTCGTGTTTTGGGAGAGGCAGGTGAATTAAATGAAAATTTATTTTAGCTTTCATATTTTACCCTTCTGATCACCATCACCATTTACTCAATGAAAAATTTGTTTGTTTTATAGAGAATTATGCACAGGCCAGAAAAAAAAATAAAAAAAAGCAGAGATGTCATCAGATTTACAGACTGATTCAGAAGCCAAGAAAGGACCTCGGAAAAGAAGGTAAGATCTATAAGTAGTCAAGCATCAGCATTTAGTGTAGTGATGATATATTTCCTGATAATAGAATAATGTGTATGATACTATGTATCAGTTATTGGCAGTATTAATACCTGCAGCTGATTTATTTCTTATCTGTTATGCCATCTCACCAACACATCCATTCCCTCCTCTTGACTACTTAACCTGGATTTGTTATTGGTTACTGGACCCTCACCCTGGAGCACAGTGTTCAAGAGCTCAGACCCAATTAGCGTAGACAGACTCTATAACATATAATGTGTTTAGTTGCATAAGTAATGTAACCTTCATTTCATAGTTACAAGCTAAGCTCACTTTCTGTTTATACAAAGAAAAAGAAAACTTCCAGAGGGGTAAACAATTCCTCAAAGCTTCAAATAATTTCTGTTGGGAATTGATGTCAACCATTACTTTTTCTTTGTGTGTTTAAAAGGTGCAGCTTGTCCAAAAAAATATTTCAATTCCTAGTTAAAAGCCATGGGTACAGCAAGGGCAAACCTGTACAAGTAATAGGATGGATATCTAGCATTGCCACTTTTTAAAAATAATCAGTTTATTTAGAATTGAAAACTACAAAAAAAAAACACTGTCTTTAACTGCTATTTCACTTACTTTCTTATACATATCTTGGTATTTATAACCAACATAATGAAAAATGCTCTTCTGAGGTTATAACATTTCTGATTGTTGAATCCATATGATGCAATAAAGCTGATTCAGTCTTCTGCAAAGTCATGTGACATCTGGCAAATCAGGCTGTGCATGTCAATATTTATTAAACAATCATCAGTGCTAAAAAAGAAGAAAAAAACTACAAAGAGAAAAGGTGATTCTGTCCTTTTAGTTAGTGTGATAAAAGTCATATGGCAGTCATGATTACATTAGCCAGCACATTAGACGTTTTATGTGTCTGGTGTCTGATGAAACTTTGTATTATTGGTCCTTTTACCTTTTTGTGAAACAAGCGAAGAATGCCACCCAAGTCAAGTGACATACAGTATGTTGAATTTAAATGTTAAACTGTAAGATAAGCAGAAACTAGTAAACCACAATGAATATGTTAGAAGAATGTTTGACTTTCGCTGTATAAAAGTCTATGTAGGTTGTGTTATTTTTGTTATTCATTTATGGTTTGAGATTACATGATATATATTTTTCTTATTTTCATATTTCCCAGGCCAAGAACACTCTGGAGTTCGGAGTCTGAAAATGAAGAATATGAACATTATAGACAGCCACCTCCACCTCCAAAGACCCACAATAAATGCAGCACAATCTGATAAAAGACCACCATCCTCTGCAAATGCACCTCAAGCTACTACGTTCCAAACAACTAAACAGAATGAGTCGCTGAATTCACCATGTGAAAGTTTGTTGGTTAGAGTTCCGTTTATAGGAGATGGACGTCTGAAGCAGAGCTCCGCTAGCAGCGGCTTTATTTTCCCACGTATTTCATATTATTTAGAGGTATCCTGTATTTAACCCGACCAAGGAACTTCCACTACAATATACAAGCATGAGTAACAAGAAGAAAAGTCAGAAAGAACCGGAAAAGAAACTTAAAGCTGTATCAAAGTCTGGACAGACTTCCGGCCTGAGTGCAAGTGCAAGGTATGGCCTCACGGAGACTGACCTGGAACAGGCAGAAGAGTGCGCAGAATTCCTGGGACCCCGCTCCATTGTATCGTCTCCAGTCGAGAGTGAAAATGGGAGCGAAGGTGCAAGTGATACAGGTCGCGATGGATCGCCGATTTCTGAGGATCATTCGAGACTAGAAAGGGCTCTGCAGTAGTGGCGTAGCTACAATGGGGCAAGGGGTGCAATGCACCCGGGCCTCGGGAGGGCCCATCAGGCCTCTTTTTTTTTTTGCGGCGCTCTCATCAGGTGATCAGGGCATCAGACCATCAGTCACAGTCAAATTAGTTAGACTGATAGTATTGCTTATTAATTTAAGTAACTTTGTAGTAAGGACTTTCACATGTCCGTATTTAGCGATTTTAGCCACCGTCAGTCAGCATTTTTACATTTTCCCACAATTACATTATTTTCATTAGCGCCGTCCGACTCGGCCGGGCGGGGCGGCACATTGTGTACAGTCAGCGGCGGCTAAAAACAAAGCGACATGTTCGCTTCATTCTCCGAAAGGCTATAGCTTCGTTATGAAGCAGGCAAGCAGCTTCCCACGATCGTCGACGAACGGCTTCCCGCTTCCGTCTATTTCTCAGTCAGTTCTGTTAGGTAAGTGAATCGATCAACATCAACATCAAATGGCCGTATGTCGAACAGCTATTGTTCTATATTACCGGCTGAGACAACAGACGAGTACAGTGTATATACACTATTAGGCAATAACGCCAAGTCGCCAACACACGTCTGTTTTTACGCTTTACAAAACTATATTTTTCTCCGAACATCGTTTTTAATGGTTTCCTTCTCAATCTATCTTGTCTTCAAGCATTTCAGCAGCGAGAGCCCCCCCTCCGGAGCGCGAGCGCACAAAGCGCGCAGGTTTGGGGGCCCATTCAATGATGATTGCACCTGGGCCCCTGTGAACCTTGCTACGCCATTGCTCTGCAGGACGTGCTCTCATCTACTCATCGCGAGCCTGCTGCATGTCCACTCGCGGAGCACGAAAGCCGAAGCGAACTGTCCGAACTAGTGATGGGCCGCTCGATACTCAGGTTTCGACACTGTGTGGAGCTTTCGAAGCACCGCTTCGAGGCTTGCTTCAAATGCGCCCGTCACGTGATTTTGAGTCACGCTTGCGTAATGACGTCATTGATATCTGCGCAGTCAGCAGTCGATTTGGTCATTCACTAATCTGTTAAAGCGCTTTGGCTCAAAGCGTAAAAGCAGTTGTTCTTGCTACAGCGATAAGGTTCGCTAACCCGAGATCAAATCCTAATTTAGGCTCGCATATGTTAAAATAAGGATTTTGTATAAAACAGTTAAGTAGTACTTGTCTGAAAGTTAACACATATATTTTGGAGACATTATGAACGATTTACATGGGGCACCTTTTTCCTTGGTGTGGAATCGTGTCCACCTAGAATCTGTAACAAATTAATGAGCATATTTTGCGTAAGGTAGCACGTATTATAACAATCCAGAATCTACTCTACGCCATGTCGATCATATCAGAGAGGCTAAGAAACGCTTCACTAAAGCCGACGTGGTCATCACACCAGTATATGCGCAAGACACTCTCATTAAACGTTTTTACTATTCAGTGATTCCCAGATCTGTAGCTGATTTGCATTACTGATTTCCAAAAAGCAATGTGAGTAAAAGCGTGTGCTGCATAACTAATCACAACTGTCTTCTGCAATTTTAGGAAAGCTTCGGGAGTTCTGCGTTAATGAGACAAAAACGTTGTAAAGAAACTTTGCGAATTCATCCAGAGGTGAACATAAAGATCACTCAAGTACTGACAAGAAGGAGCAGCTGGATAAGCACATCTGGAGCCAAACTTTCAAAAAAGCACCTGACTTTGTCAGCAACATCCTTTCCTTCTGAATGCATCTTATCAAAGGCTGCGCCGGGGGGTAAATAAGTAATCTTCCGAACTGCAGCACAACGGAGTAAATCATTGATGTAAATAAAATTATTGAAAGACTAAGCTTTTGTCGTTTCTGTATTCTTAAACCATCTTCCAGTCCCACAATCCCCCGCAGTGACTGTCACATTTAACGTTCTCTGCTCCTCACCTGTCGTGTCACCCAAAGCATCAACACTCAGTTTCATTCAAGGCTTTACCGTCCTTCCTTTCATAGACATAAAATAAGACACACATTCCCTCTACATACGTGTCCAATAATAATAGTAAACTGGCAGGAACGAGAAAAAGCACAAGATGTGAATATTCATGACAAGAGCCTCTGCATCAGGGTGAGGATGTGCCTCGTCACCCATTACGTGAGCTCGTCTGTCACCCCTCAGTTGCACTGGCACACCTTACACTCTGGGGCAATTGCAATGGAGAATACCGACAATGTACACCTTCAGAAGTGGAATAAATCGACTGTATAAGTAGAACATTTCAGATAAACTATGAATTTTGTTAATCATAAACAATGCAACATAACTATTATATGTGTTGTTACTTTTTATTTATTTTCACCAAACATTACATATCTACAGAACATGGGTAATATGTTTATAATCATTCTCACTAAAATACACTGTCAAAATATATTAATGAGCAAACTGAGACACATTGGCCTTTAGGAAATATAAAAAAGCGTATGTGCTGCCATTTAGGACACAATGCATTGTTAATTTGACGCACTCTCTACTGATGCGATATCACAAAAAAAAAAGAAACAGCACAGTCCATGAAACTCACAGCCTCCTTAGATTTTGACCTTATGATTGTCAACATCAAATCAATAAAGTCATTTTAAGAAGATGACAAGTCTGCTATAGTCAGTTCAATTAACGCTCCTTTTAAAAAAATTGCTTATACCGAATATAAATCAGAATCTCAATGATGTGGGACTTGCGAGTAGTAACGAATAATATATGACACTGAGAAATTCTAATTCCTAATAACGGGAACAAGTAAAAACTACGATTTCCTAAAACAGACACTGTAGTCCTCACAGGTGGCGCAGTGGTAGTGCTGCTGCTTTGCAGTAAGGAGACTGTGGAAGATTGTGGGTTCGCTTCCCGGTTCTTCCCTGTGTGGATAGCGCTTTGAGTACTGAGAATAGCGCTATATAAATGTAATGAATTATTAAATGTAGGCATTTCAATAAATAATTTAGGAGACTTGTGTGTGCATTTCAGTACCAATTTAAGAACTACGTAGGCTACCTGTTGTACTATAAACGCTACCTCAAGCAGCACTTAACAGTAAATAGTCTAACAGGATAATGACTGACTGTACGAAGATGCTGCGCCGCTACAATAAAGGGTCACACTGTCATTCTGCATGTTTAGAAGGCGCTGATTGGCTGAAACTGTTTATAGCGAATTGTCTTAAATTGGTAGTGCCGTATAGCGATCAGAAACGAAAAGACACATTTAGGCATGCTGGACAGTAGTTTGTTTTTCTACAATACAAATTCAGTACGACACCAGGGTCTCCAAACACACAAAAATGAAGCTTATTACGTTTTACAGTGAAACTCTTTACATACACAATATAATTAGGGACGTGTGCCCCCTGCCCGTCTACGGCGGCCCAATCTTCCCTCGACAGCTCGATTCGCTCACTATCCATCCAAGCTGAAAATATTGTTAAATGGAGGAATTGAAAAAAACCTTTCACAAGTGGAGGATCGACGACACGAACCGCTGGTGTTTTTACCGAGAGACAGTTGCGATACCATTGAGTCACCTAATCGGGATAGTCAACGAGCTTCGCACAACTGAACTACTATTACTGTTCTTACTGCGGCGGATGTGGAAATATGTTGTTTGACATATACACGTTAAATTGGTTTAATTGACACGAGAGTATCATTGTTGTATTCTCCTAATGAAGACGAAAAAATTATATTTATAGATGTATACTATATGACGTACGGTTTTGAACAAAATTAAGCGTTCCATAAAAAGGTTGCATGATTTACCTGATCTTTTTATATATATAAAGTTGATATATGACAATATATCTTTGACACTATGTATCAGACAAAGGAAATCACAGCAAACCACAAGAACAATAATTACTTCTCAGCAACTACCTGAATTGTAGTTTAACTATATTAAGTGAAGTGTGTAATGTCAATACGAATTACAAAATATAACTAGAGAGTTAAGTGTCAGATAGACTCTCAGAATATAGAGGTCAATGCCTTTGAGTGTGCTGAGGCTTCACAAAGATTCAGTAACCAGTGACCATGTCTGCTAGAGACTTTGAAGCCCTATCATGATCCAATCTCAGTACTACGCATGTCTGAGGCCTCAGAGCTCCGTCATGAGCTCAGTACTACGCATGTCTGAAGCTTCAAATCCCCGTTCGAAGCCCGTCATGACGCAATCTCAGTAGTACTACGCATGTCTGAGGCTTCGAATCTGCTTGAGGCTTCGAAACCTCAGTTACCCCAGTGCGCATGTCTGAGGCTTCGAATCTGCTCGACGCTTCGAAGCCTCAGTTAACCCAGTGCGCATGTCTGAGACTTCGGAGCTACGTCATGAGCTCAGTACTACGCATGTCTAAGGCTTCAAATCCCCGTTCGAAGCCGGTCATGACGCAATCTCAGTAGTACTACGCATGTCTGAGGCTTCGAATCTGCTCGAGGCTTCGAAACCTCAGTTAACCTACTGCGCATGTCAGAGGCTTCGGTGTCCCGTCACGATCTCAGTACTCAGCATGTCTGAAGCTTCGGCACCCCATCAGGATGCAATCTCAGTACTACGCATGTCTGCTCAGTGCTTCGAACCGCAATGCATGGGGGCGGGACATTTACACTCCTCATGTCAGCTTACTGCTTCGACCCGAGAGTTAGGAAGTTATATTAATTACATTACGCTGCATATTCCACCACCAGGTTACAAAATTTCAACAGAGTTGTGATTGGTGAAACAAATCTTTCTGGATCATCAACACAACTGAAATTATTGTGCAGTACATTACTTAGTATCAAAATATAAAATGACAAATTTTGCATATTAAAATGCTGACTACAGTAATCCCTCCTCCATCGCGGGGGTTGCGTTCCAGAGCCACCCGCGAAATAAGAAAATCTGCGAAGTAGAAACCATATGTTTATATGGTTATTTTTATATTGTCATGCTTGGGTCACAGATTTGCACAGAAACACAGGAGGTTGTAGAGAGACAGGAACGTTATTCAAACACTGCAGACAAACATTTGTCTCTTTTTCAAAAGTTTAAACTGTGCTCCATGACAAGACAGAGATGACAGTTCCGTCTCACAATTAAAAGAATGCAAACATATCTTCTCTTCAAAGGAGTGCGCGTCAGGAGCAGAGCATGTCAGAAACAGACAAAATCAATAGGGCTGTTTGGCTTTTAAGTATGCGAAGCACCGCCGGTACAAAGCAGTTGAAGGCTGCAGCTCACACCCCCTCTGTCAAGAGCAGAGAGAGAGAGAGAGACAGAGAAAAACAAAGTCAAAAATCAATACGTGCCCTTTGAGCTTTTAAGTATGCGAAGCACCGTGCAGCATGTCGCTTCACTAAGCAGCTGCACACAGAAGGTAGCAACGTGAAGATAATCTTTCAGCATTTTTAGACGAGCGTCCGTATCGTCTAGGTGTGCGAACAGCCCCCCTGCTCACACCCCCTACGTCAGGATCACAGAAGGTCAGCGCAAGAGAGAGAAAGAAAAGTAAGTTGGGTAGCTTCTCAGCCATCTGCCAATAGCGTCCCTTGTATGAAATCAACTGGGCAAACCAACTGAGGAAGCATGTACCAGAAATTAAAAGACCCATTGTCCTCAGAAATCCGCGAACCAGCAAAAAATCTGCGATATATAATTAAATATGCTTACATATAAAATCCGCGATAGAGTGAAGCCGCGAAAGGCGAAGCGCGATATAGCGAGGGATTACTGTATTAGAATGCATAAGAACAGCTGTACTAATATGGTTCAAAACAATTCCTTCACCATAATACTCTGGCTGTTCTCATAAATATTCTAGTCTCTGTGTTGCACTGCCTCACTTCTATAGTGAACAGTGTTATGCGTGTATTCACTGAATATAGAAATCAACATATATATATATATATATACATATATATATATATATATATATATACATATATATATAATTCACTAAGCCAGAAGACAAGTAGCCAACCATGGAAAGCACGTCGTAAGGGGCGTGGATTCACTAAACCGCCGACAAGTAAGACGCCAATGGCGCATGCAGGAAGGAGCCACGCCCACCAACTCTTAGACCATTGGATACGACGAAAAAATCAGTCACGCCCACCAACTCAGACGCGACGCCTCGAAAAACATGCCGTCATTTCTGTTTGTCTGTGCCACAGTCCACTTGCAGCTCTGAGCCACGTTGACTTTTCATTAGTCAACCTCAGTGGAACCTTGGTTCACACAGAGGCAGCGCCAGAGACACACAGAGGCAGCGTGAGAGAGAGAGCCGCGCACACACAGAGGCAGTTCGAGAGAGACAGAGGCACACACACACACACACAGGCAGCGCGACAGAGTCACACAAACACAGGCAGCGGCGACAGAGAGAGCCGTGCAATCCTTTAAAACTGAGGTTAAAACACAATGAAGGAAGCTGTCTTTAAAAACCAATAAGCCCTGTGCCTCTTTTTCATTAGCGTCTCACCTGCTTCACCGCCCTGCAACAGTCAAGACGCTTTCTCAGCAGCTGAGGTTCTCTGTGCCTGACTCCACTACTGTCAGTCGCCTGATTAAAAATGGTAAACTCCTGCAATGTTACTATCTTGCTTGACTTTTAAATAAAGTTTGGATTTGTTGAAATGTTCCTTTTTTTCCCCCTGTGCTTAAAACTCATTTAAAAAAAAAGTGTTTATACAACTGCTGCAATGTTACAGAGAGAGAGAGAGAGAGAGGGCTCACGTGCTTCTGAGAGACAGAGGGGGAGGGGGCTCGCGTGCTGCTGAGAGAGAGAGAGAGAGGGGGGGGGGGCTGGGGAGGCTCGCGTGCTGCTGAGAGAGAGAGAGAAAGGGGGGCTGGGGAGGCTCGTGTCCTGCTGAGAGAGGGGGAGGGGGCTCGCGTGAGAGAGAGAGGGGGGGGCTTGCGTGCGGCAGAGAAGGAGGGGGGGGGGCTGGGGAGGCTCCTGTGCTGCTGAGAGAGGGGGAGAGAGGGGGGGGGCTGGGGAGGCTCGCGTGCTGCTGAGAGAGAGAGCCTGCGCATGCACTGCACATGCCATGCAGCTGAGCAGGGAGCCTGGGTGTTTATGTCAGTGTTATTCAATGTTTTTACTATTACACTGTGCATTCTATGGTGTAATAATTAACTATATTTGTGCTTAAAAATCTTAAAAAAATATATATTTACATACAGTTCGTATGGTCTGGAATGGATTAATTGTATTTACATGCAATCCTATGGGGGAAATTGCTTCGGTTCACGACCAAATCGGTTTACGACCAGAGGTTTGGAACGAATTATGGTTGTGAACCGAGGTTCCACTGTATATTGAGTCTAGAAAACATGATCAGCAAGTCTTTGATAGGCTGCAACAAAATGATGAAAGAACGGGCACATTTTTTTCTCACAAGCTGGGTGGGTGGGTGTTAGTTAGTTAATTAGTTACTCGAAGGATTTCAAGATTTAATATGCACAAGCGGTAACACTGCAAAAGCAGCCCAAACCAGAAAAGACGGCTGGCAAAAAGTGGCTGACAAATTAAATGCGTGTGCATTGTACTTACTGAAAGCGGCGTTACGAATTTTGCAAATGTTAATTTTTTCCCTCTGCTTAAAAAACATTAAAAAAGCGGCGTGATTATGCGGCGTATACAACGCCGCGGGTTGGTATGCAGCGTGTAAAACAGTTTGTCGTGGATAATTTGCCTTTTACTTTAACACGAAGACAATTTCCTGTTAGATTTGCCTTTGCGATGACAATTGATAAGGCACAGGGCCAAACTTTCAAAAAGATGTGCATGTATCTGCCAAAACCAGTTTTCAGTCACGGACAGTTGTATGTTGCTCTCTCCAGAGTTCCATCTTTTCATTCACTTACTGGTATGCCTGCAGGAACACGTGCAGCGAGCGAGAGAGAGAGAGCGACACACACACGCATACAGGCACGCGAGAGAGAGACCGCTGGATGCATAAGAATAATAATACTTCATTACATTGATATAGCAGTGTTTTCAGTATTCAAAGTGCTATCCACACAGGGAGAAACCGGGAAGCGAACCCAAAATCTTCCACAGTCTCCTTACTGCAAAACAGCAGCAGTACCATTGCACTACAAGGCAGTTAAAGAATGCGCCGGCCTCGATTTTGTTTTCACTTCTGTTTACAGCGATCGGATCGTGGTTGGCTAGTTATTTAATAATAGTTTATGGTATTAATAATAATAATTCTTTGCATTTATATAGCGCTTTTCTCACTACTCAAAGCGCTCAGCAATTGCAGGTTAAGGGCCTTGCTGAAGGGCCCAACAGAGCAGAGTCTCCTTTGGCATTTACAGGATTCAAACCGGCAACCTTCCGATTGTCAGTGCAGATCCCTAGCCTCAGAGCTACCACTCCGCGTTACAATGTACTTTACTATAAGTTTGTTAATACTATGTACTGATACTTTATTGATTTGGATTTCATACTGCCGATAAGCTAGTGCCTAATTTGAGTAATACTGCCATCTAGTGGACTTTGTGTAATTTACCAATGAGTTTTATGTATTATTTTTATTGTGGACCACACATACACATTTATACCTATTCAAATACAGGTGTATATCTTCAGATAAATAAATCAGTTTCATTCTGAGCTGCTGTGTGGAATTCTCTGCACCATTTACGAGTGTCCTGACCGACACTCCGGAATGAACACTACAAGTCCTGAACACACTACAGACACAGTGGTCCTTGGCTACAGTCTGTGTCATTCCTAAGTAATCTTCGTTACAGAGGCGTAATCCCAGTCACTAACACATTTACTGTGTAGCCCCCAACACTCAAAGTAAGAACACATTCCACTTGATTAATTTGAAATTTAAAAATGTAAACCCATAAACCCTCAATCCATCCATCCATCCATCCATCCATCCATCCATCCATCCATCCATTTTCCAACCCGCTGAATCTGAACACAGGGTCACAGGGGTCTGCTGGAGCCAATCCCAGCCAACACAGGGCACAAGGCAGGAACCAATCCCGGGCAGGGTGCCAACCCACCGCAGGACACACACAAACACACCCACACACCAAGCACACACTAGGGCCAATTTAGAATCACCAAACCCTCAATCATCACGTATAAAAACAGTTGATATCGTCACTCAAGTGATTTGTTTTGTTATAAACATGAAACAGGATGCCCATTTACGTTATATTTATATATATTTATAATATATATATATATATATATATATATATAAAATGAAAGGCAAAGCCCTCACTGACTCACTGACTGACTGACTCATCACTAATTCTCCAACTTCCCGTGTAGGTGGAAGGCTGAAATTTGGCAGGCTCATTCCTTACACCTTACTTACAAAAGTTAGGCAGTTTTCATTTCGAAATTCTACGCGTAATGGTCATAACTGGAACCTCTTTTGTGTCCATATACTGGAATGGAGGAGGCGGAGTCACGTATCGCGTCATCACGCCTCCTACATAATCACGTGAACTAAAAACAAGGAAGAGATTTACAGCACGAGTCAAACACGGGAACGAAGGTAAATGACGTTAATTTTTGAGTGTCTTTTAATACTGTGTAAGCATACATATTAACACATGTGCAATTAAAACGTGTGCATTTACGGGGTGATTTCTCAGGCTTAAAAGCTCGCCTTTTATTAAAAAGGTAAATGCAAACTGTTTTCATTCTGAAGGGCACAAACCATGTTAGATTTCAGCCGTTAAACGCGCAAAAATGTCGGTACACCAGATAAATAAGCGCAACATATTATCAGTTGTATTGTATGCTTACAATACATATAGAAATGTGTTAATCGTTAACTAATAGTATGGGATGGTGTTTTTCGACTCGCTGGCGTAGCTTATTGTCAATATCTTTACACCTGTTTTTAAATGTTATTGACTGAAACGGGCTTTCACGAAAAAAGTTAGGTCTTTGCTACAGGATACACCCTCCACAAGTTAAGGAAGTAAAAATAAAAGGTATATATTTCTGTTTTATTTAAACCTTTTAAGTTCGTGTAAGCATACATATTAACACATGTGCAATTAAACGTGTGCATTTACGGGGTGATTTCTCAGGCTTAAAAGCCTGCCTTTTATTAAAAAGATAAATGCAAACTGTTTTCATTCTGAAGGGCACAAACCACGTTGGATTTCAGCCGTTAAACAAGCAAAAATGTCGGTTGCCATTGATTTCAAGCAAGATTGCTTTTCTCCTGTACAACTATACGTTGCATTAAACAGTGTGCTTGCACGGCTTGGTCATATTACAACCGGAGTGCTGATATGTAAGCTTATAAGTACTGCCTTACTTCTCTTTAAAAAAGGAAGATGTAATGATACTTGATTTAAACGATTCCATGTCTTGGTGGGTTTGCGTAGCTTATTGTCAATATCTTTACACCTGTTTTTAAGACTTATTGACTGAAACGGGCTTTCACGAAAAAGTTAGGGCTTTGCTACAGGATACACCCTCCACAAGTTAAGGAAGTAAAAATAAAATATATATTTCTGTTTTATTTAAACCTTTTAAGTTCGTATGCATAGCCCCATTTGGCTGTTTTAGTTGTATATATATGACGTTAATTTTTGAGTGTCTTTTAATACTGTGTAAGCATACATATTAACACATGTGCAATTAAACGTATGCATTTACGGGGTGATTTCTTGGGCTTAAAAGCTCGCCTTTTATCAAATGTGAGAACAAAGGTAAATGACGTTGTTCAGTGTCTTTTAATACTGTGTAAGCATACATATTAACACATGTGCAATTAAACGTGTGCATTTACGGGGTGATTTCTCAGGCTTAAAAGCTCGCCTTTTATTAAAAAGGTAAATGCTAACAGTTTTCATTCTGAAGGGCACAAACCACGTTAGATTTCAGCCATTAAACACGCAAAAATGTCGGTACACCACATAAATAAGCGCAACATATTATCAGTTGTATTGTATGCTTACAATACATATAGAAATATGTTAATCGTTAACTAATAGTATGGGATGGTGTTTTTCGACTCGCGCCTTGGTTTAAACGATTCCATGTCTTGCTGGGTTTGCGTAGCTTATTGTCAATATCTTTACACCTGTTTTTAAAAGTTACTGCCTGAAACGGGCTTTCACGAAAAAAGTTAGGGCTTTGCTACAGGATACACCCTCCACAAGTTAAGGAAGTAAAAATAAAAGTATATATTTCTGTTTTATTTAAACCGTTTAAGTTCGTATGCATAGCCCCATTTGGCTGTTTTAGTTGTATATATATGTTTACATAACCTCTTTAACACACTACTTCTCCGCTGCGAAGCGAGGGTATTTTGCTAGTATATATATATATATATCTTTACTAGGGGTGCGTGCCCCTTGGCCGCTTATGGCGATCCGACCCCACTTTGTAGCTCGCCTTGCTCACTGTCGGTCCACGGTGGAATTTACTTTAAAATAAAAAAAAAGAAAAACAGACTCTTTGGGGTAACAATTCACACTCAATGGATGTGGGACTTGAACACACGCACACTGATAAAAATGATTTTTTGGGGTGGTAAATATAATATATATAAAATGAGTAAAACTTACTTTGTGTAATTTACTTTTAATGTGAAATATGCAATTTGGGGTAAAATTCACACTGTTGCCCATTTTTTAACAGTACAAAATGCAGTTAATAAGATCATATTAAATTTTATTTAAAATAGTTCATAAACTGTAGTAGAATAATTGAAGTAAAAACTTAATTCAAAACCTAGTTACAGTTACTCAAATACGTAACGCTCGCTTGCGCATGCGCCTTAGTTGTGGTAGAACTTGGAGGATCCAGGAGGACGTATTTATGAAACTTCTAGAACACAGTGGATTTTTCTAAACGAAGTGGCATTCAGCAATTCGAAGTAAAGGTAAGATGTATTTGCTTTCATAAAGAATATAGGTTTCAGTTCATTCACAATTGCCAATGTATAACCGAGTAATTGTCGACTGTATTCATCAGAAGCCAGTTTCTCCCGCCGTTATGAGTTCATTTTGGTTAAAGTTAAAAACATGGAGTGTATTTGTTGATTTAAGTGTGGACTCGAAGCTTTGGCTTTATTATAAACAAACTCCGAGTCCTCAAATCAAAGTATTTATAAGCACAACATTATTAATGCGTGACGGGGGCTGTTGTAATGTTAAATATTTATTGTCAAATGTTTGTGAAAATGGAAATGTCGCCGGATTTTCTTTAAGCATTTATGGCATTTAAACAGATACTAATCCTGACTTGTACGCTAGTCATGCATTGTGTGAAATGGTGATGTGTGTGGATATATAAAATACCACTGTGTCACAAAATGTACAAAGTTATGTAACATTATTTTGCAAAATTCAGCGCATTGCTTGCATAGAAAAGCAAACGCGGCATTTTTATATAAACACATCGACGATATGGAGTTGTGTGTTAATGTGTCCCAGGGAAGGGTGACAGTGATTTGTAGCTAAGCACATTCATGAAATCACGGTAGATGATATTGATTTACTCAGATTATTGATGAGTAGGGCAATTGATTTGGAACAAGTCAATACTGGAAGGCAAAATGGAAAAAGGTGAATCACGTAATATTAAAGCGACTGTTTGCAAACTGTGTTAGTAAGGCTTGGGTTGACTAAATAAAAAGTGACTTTTTATAAAGCAGTACGTTGTTCACAGCCGTGACCAGAAGTTCTAAGAAAGACACAAGTATTGGTTTTCACAACATTTGCTGCTTCTCAAGATGTGGAAATGATTCTTCAAGAAGCACATAAAGCTTATCAAGTTGATGGTACACTGTTCCAAAATGCAGGTGTTAAATCCGATATTAAACAAGCTCTTGCAGAAGCAATATTCCGCTACACAGCCTATCCCACAAGTCTTCAAATAATGCAGGTTGTAGAAGTTCTTATCAATAAACTCCCATGTTTGTAGGAGCCTGGGTCCATTTCAGGAATGTCTGGCTGGCAGAAGAGCCTAAAATATAAGATGCAAAAAATCAAAACGTATCCTGCCCTGAGATTGAAGTGAACTCCTTAAAAAGGAAGCATCCAAGTGAACAGACCCCTGCAAAGAATATCAAGAAACCAAAAAAGGTGAGTTAAACTATCTCCCTCCACATCCAGCAGGAGAACATCAAGAAAGTCTAGAAAAGGAGAGACTTGACTTACTTTGTGAAGCTGAGAAGAAAAACAATGAAAAGGTCATTGCAGAAAAAATGGCCGAGACCTTCTCAAGTCGTCGAGTTGAAGTGGTGGGTTCCAGCCCTGCTGTCCATGATTTTAAGGAGAGATGGCCTGCTTTATTCACTGAGGCTCAGGTAAAAAATGGTCAATCCAGTCATTTTAATTTCCTATTAATTAATCAATCAATTAATTATTTTTTGTGACTTTGCACAGGTTACATATAAACTAAAAAGTCCAGCACTGATTTTTATGAAAAGGGCAGGGACACTTTTAGATAATGAAAATGACAAAGCAGTGATGTTTTATCAGCCAGTGACTCTTGAATTAACCAGCTCTGCTCATTACTGTGTGAACATCTCAGATAAAGAAATAAAAACGATGAGCATTGTAAACGTGAGATTCTAAGAGTCTCAGAAGACAGGAGTACAGGAGAGAAGCAAAAGGCTTTGTTAAACCTTCACCTCCAATGTGGACCTCCTTCACTGGACTGATTACACAAACTGCTTCACATTTGTCAAATGCATATTAGGGTCCAGGCATGAGTATGGATTGACCACATATTGTACCTGCGTAGAAACACACACCCTGACCACAGAGATGGACGAGACATCATCTGATCTAACGTTTATCTGAATCTGTCCTGGATATGATGACACACTGGCAGACCTACTGTATATTCTTTGTAACACACACACATGTACTATGAATACTGAGATCAAATATGCATCTGAACCCCCATACACATATTCACATCTGAATTCTCTGCACTTTATCTCAAAGTGAAGAATGGATAGAATATTCAGGGCTCTTGGTGGGTCTCTATAGTTTCTTCTTAGTGCTCTCTAGTTCTTTATGACCTTTTTCGAATTTGTGACTGTACCATTCTGAATGTTCTCCTGTTCTTATGAAATTCCATTACTTACTCAATAGGTCAAGGAGGAATTCAGAAGAATTACAGCTGTTGGTCTGGAGCAGATGTTTATGAGCAGACTCGATACACGCATATACACCACGTCTTCTTGAACTCATGAGAGCCCAGGGAGGAGTGGCTGGAACTAAAATAAGACCAGTCCTGAGGTATATATTCATGTAATTCATTTGGTGTGTCCTTCACTTGGTGTAACAAGATGTGTAGTAGTATTCAGACCTGCAGCCAATTCCATCATTTTGCTGAATAACAAGAACTACAACAAATATTTGTAGATTTAACAAAATTTATATCTGCTATGAGTTAACATGGCATACACTAAAAAAACGGTGGTGGAAAAGTTAAGCCATTTGCTTAATTTTGGAAAAAGGCCCTGGGCATTTGGTTCTAGCATAGAAGGTACTGGTTGCTGTGGTGTCCCTGTCTGTCTATAATGGTTTTTTGAAGAATACGCTGTCTGAGTATCTTTAAAAGCTGTGAGTGGCAGATTTAAACTAACCAACTGGTCAAAACCGCCCGCTCCCAGACAGGGTGTAAAGCTGTTATTACTACAAAGGGTGGCATCAAGTCAATATTTATAAAAAAATGCATTGCATATTTGCACATTTATAAAATTCTGTTCATGAGAATATATTCTGTACCAAAACATTGACACTTTAAATTACTTTGCATTTTAATGTTTTGAATTTAAAATACTATAACAGAAACAGAGTTTAGTATAAGAAGTGTAAGATTAATCATCTTTAATTGTACTATAAACCAATTCAGCCATATTCACTCTAAATATATTTCTTGTCAGAACCTCAGTATTGAAAGGAGAAGAGACGGAGTTATCCAGAGCTTAATGGAGGACCTCGGAGAAAGTCATGAGGACCTTCACCAAGACTGCCAGGTATGGCCTTTAATTTAGTCTACTGAAGGAATTTGCACGACTGTACAGTAAACGCTTAGGAGTATAATTATGTACTGCATATAGAATTTGACAAAAGAACAAACAACACATCATTCTATTTGTATTAATCTGTCACTTTTTTTTAACAAGGAGGAAAATCAAGATGGAAACACTGAAGATCACTTGAAGACCCTTGTCGTCCATAGAGCCACTGCAGAGGACCAGTGGACTTTATTATTAATACTGAGGGCTGTAAAGTGCTGACTAACTGTGGAAGGAGAGCCAAGGCTTAAATCCCATTAATGGGGTTTATTTCTGCTTTAAATGTAATCTACCCAGAAAAGCTAAAGTATACGTTTGAGTTTTTACAAAAGATGTTCCTTGAGATTGATAGGATAAACCGCTCAGAAACGTTCAGACGCTAAAAACCAAATTGCTGGCTTGAATGTAATGACTCAAGTTAATAATAGATAATAGGCTCTTATTACACTTTGTTAAAATGTCATTGTGTCCTGAAATATTAAAACACTATATATGAACTTTAGTTTTTAAAACAACAGCCTACCTCACTTCTAATTTGTAAATATGTATTTTGTTTTTGGTAACATTTGTCTGTTCTGAAAATCAAAGTTGTATTGCTGTTGTGTGATAAGGGTAGTAGTTATTATGACAATTGGCTTTTTGGTGTATATTGATCATTTTTCATGTGCCACAGGTAAAGCTCCACAAATTTACAGTTTTGTGGTCAGTGGCTTCATACCAAAGTGACAGGAGTGTACATTGTGGTTTGAATTGGACTTGTTTTTAAGATTCTGCTTTATTTGAATTTTTGAACTAGTGTCAGGGATGACAAGTACAGTAACAGAACTGTTAAATTAATATTCTGATGCTGATACTAAAATGTCAACAATGAAAAAAACAATTGTTTACTTTAAAATGTAATGAAGATCTCAAAAAAGAAAATTTTTTGTTCAGAACACTTGAATCTCAATAAAAACAAAAAAGTGTATCATTCATTTTAGTCTGAGTGATTTTAATCTTAAAGCATGAAAACAGAAAATTAGGTACAAAATACTAACAATTATTAGTCGGTTACCTAATTTATAAAAGTAATTTTGAACTTAGTAAGAAGACAGATTATACTTAAAAAATATTAGGTAGACTTCACTTGACTGAATTTATGTAAATTATTTGTTACATTTAGGTAAACTTCACTACAAAAAAATGAGTTAAATTTACTCAAGAAAAATGAGTGCAAATTGCTGACTCAATTTTATTTAGCAAATTATGTACCCTGCTTTTTACAGAGCAGATCTGTAGCTGATTTGTATTATTGATTTCCAAAAAGCAATGTGAGTAAAAGCGAGCTCTGCATAACTAATCACAACTGTCTTTAAAACAGAATCAGTGCAATCGACAGCGTCTTCTGCAGTTTAGGGAAAGCCTCGGGATTTCTGCGTTAATTGGACAAAAAATGTTGAAAAGAAATTTTGAGAATTCATCCAGAGGTGGACATAAAGATCACTCATGTACTGACAAGAAGGAGCAGCTGGATAAGCACATCTGGAGCCAAACTTTCTAAAAACATCTGACTTTGTCAGCAACATCCTTTCCTTGTGAATGCATCTTTTCAAAAGGTGTAAATAAGTAGTCTTCCAAAGTGCAGCACAACAAAGTAAATCATTGATGGAAATAGAATTCTTGACAGACTAAGTTTTTGTTGTTTCTGTTTTCTTAAATCATCTTCAGTCCCACAATCCCCCGCAGTCACTGACACGTTTAACGTTCTCTGCTCCTCACCTGTCGTGTTACCCAAAGCATCAACACGGAGTTTCATTCAAGGCTTTAACGTCCGTCCTGTCACACACATAAAATAAGACACACATTTCCTCTACATACATGTCCAATAATCTTTTTCTTCTTCTTCTTTCGGCTGCTCCCGTTAGAGGTTACCACAGAGGATCATCTAAAAAATTGTTGTCCGCATATTCATCCATCCATCCATTATCCAACCCGCTTTATCCTAACTACAGGGTCACGGGGGTCTGCTGGAGCCAATCCCAACCAACAAAGGGCACAAGGCAGGAAACAAACCCCAGGTAGGGCGCCAGCCTACCGCAGTTGTCCACATATTTGGCAAACTTTTACAATAATAATAATAATAATAATAATAATAATAATAATAATATGGCAATAATGAGAAAAAGCTCAAAATGGTAATATTAATGAGAAGAGCCCTCATGGCATCAGGGTGAGGAGGTGCCTTGTCTCCCATACGTGAGCTCGTCTGCCGCCCCTCACTTACATTGGCACGCGTTACACTGGGGGGCAAATGCAATGGAGAATAACGACAATGTACACCTTCAGAAGTGGAATAAATCGACTGTACACTGAAGCATTCCGTTGCCAACGTAAAATACAAAGGAAAACATTTCAGATAAATGATGAGTTTTGTTAATTATAAACAATGCAACATAACTCTTATATGTGTGGTTACTTTTTATTTATTCTCACCAAACGTTACTGGGAAATGGATATGGGTAATATGTTTGCAATAATTCTGATAAAAATACACTGACAAAATATATTAATGAACAAACTGAGACACATTGGCCTTTAGGAAATATCAAAAAGCGTGTGCGCTGTCATTTAGGACACAATGCATTGTTAACGTCACGCACTCTCTACTGACGCGATGTCACGAAAACAAAGAAACAGCGCAGTCCATGCAAACTCACAGCCTCCTTGATTTAAATGTTAAAGTGGCTTGCCATACGTAAGCATTTAAGCTCTCTTTTTTAAATTAAGTTTCAAATGCGTGATATCAAAATTTAACAACTCGATATCAAATTTAAAACCAACGATATCTGTTGATTTCATGGAAAACGGATTAAATGTTCAAACGGCCTGCCATAAATAAGCGGGCAGTTCATCATTGCAGTGGGCGTGTCGTGGTGTTGTGGGCGGCTTGTGAAAGACGTTGTGGGCGTGCTGTGGTGTTGTGGGCGTTCCGTGAATGACATAGTAGCTACTGTATCTATCACGTGGTGCAGTTGCTCTCTGTTTATTCTTATGAGACCCTCGTGCTCAGACTTCTTCACGGCCAGAAGATCAAGCAAAGGTGCGGAAGGTGAGACAAAGTCGAACGTGGCGATCGCGTACGAGTGGGAATGACAGCAGTGAGGAAGACCGCGCTGGGCGGCTTTAAGTCTGAGGAGGTGCCTGAGGCCTCATGGTTCAAGTAGATATTGCTGCAGACCGGAGTAAAATGACGTCATAAATGTTAATGAGCTACTGGCTTCATTTCGACAAATAAAATTTCACGACAAATTCACGACCTTTCAGTTACGAACCTGGGCTATGAGCCCGCAAATTAAGAGTCCCTTTCAAATTCTAGAATAAAAGGGGGCCCCAATTAAACACCGATTCAAATTACTTGTTGTGTTTAGCCTACTGTACAAATCACCATTTCCGACAGCATCACACTCGTGTTTTTAAACCCTCTCATACTGGCTCATTTTTTGTTCCTTCAGCTAATACTGAACTCAGTTGGTTCAGAACAACGGAAAAAGCCATCACTACGACAGTAAACAAGGGAAGAGTACTTTTGTTGTGACAAATATTCTGTTGCAATGTGCAATTCAAAAAAGAGGATGACACTTTTACAAATAAATGACATTTTATTTTTGTACATTTTGATTTTTTTGTAGAACAAGATTATTGTTAACTAGACATTAAGCCCGTTATAATAACGGGCGCTAGAACAGTAGTCCATAAACATTAGTAGGAACAGTCTATATTAAATGGCAAGGGACCTTTAACCTCATTAAATTTTTTCCGTAAAATGCCTGTGATTTTCTCTGGTAGTAATACTGGCTTTGCTGTCCGTAATATGCGTTTAATTTTCTGACACAACAGTGGGCAATCAGCAGATTCTCCCCAGCAACTGATGTAATGTGCGCGAAAATAAATCTACTTTTACTTTACACTTTACTGGGCCAAGCTTCTTAATCGCAAATCTGACATTGTTAGAGTGAACACTTGCACAATACACACTAATCCCACCTCTTTGGGGAAGCTGGTCTCCGCGTTTCAGTACCCGATTGGATTTTTCTTGTTTTCTGTTTTAGGTCTTACCTCATTTACCGAAATCCGATTGGATCTGCCGCGCGATATTTTATAGATCACGCCCTCTCTGTCTTATGTGACGCGTCAGGTGGTCTTTGAAGCATCTGTTTTGAAGCATCGCTCCGTGCCCTGCGCATGCACACTTCACCAGAAGGCACTCACACACACACACACGGACACTGGACGCACACAGTTTTATTAAAGAGGATAAAGGTAACCATATTTGAGGATATTTTCTTTTTAACTTTCGGTTGGAAACATGGTGCCAAAACTGCTATATGAAGGTTAAACGTATTGAAAAGGGGGGACCGTTAAAGAAGCTTTGGGTAACTTTTATTTTGACGTTGATCTTGGGCACGCCGGTAACCTTTTTTTTTTTTTTTTTTTTTGTTCAAGTCACATCGAGTTTATTTTTCAAGACGGTGAGTCATTCCTGGTCAAGATCTTCAGTAGGACAGACGTGAGATTGAGTTTCCTTTACTGACGTTTTATACAGGTAGGCCTAAAGTGAATATCGTTACTAAACAGACATAGAAATGTTCGAAGTATATTGTACATATTTTGGAAAAGACTTTAAAATGTTCAGGGTATCTTTTGAAATGCTGCATTAACGGTGTAAAAAATCGAAAACCACTAAACGGCGCTCTTTAAAGTGTGCATGATACACAACATGGCAATTATGTCTGTTAATGATCACTTCCTATGTTGTTTATTCTTGTGTTGTCTTGCTCATTGTTTCCTATTTATTACATAGTTTTCGTATTTTAAATTACCACAATAAGTAAAAAATGTGAATACTGTATCTCTGTTGCTTTATTGATCGAAGTGAATATTGCTGGAACACTCCGTGCTGAGAAAATGAGACAATGGCGTTGTAAGGTAACAATAACTTATCTTACATCCTTTACAGGCGCTAAGCACTTAAAAGATTCTGGTGCCCCCATATACATCCGATTTCAAAATATAAGCGAAAATAAAAACGTACGTTAAGACGAAAAATAATGTTTGTTTTTTGTATACTTGCTCGTTGTTTGTATTTGAAAAGTTTTCTCTTACTTTTTCTAACTGCAAAGTAATTGATCAGATCCTCGAAAGTAAGCTGACGTAACACATCTGCTCCTACAGTTAGCAGAGATGAGGCAGCCAGCCAGCCGTCCTACGTGGCGTAGTTGTTTAATACAGTTCAACGGAGAAAAGGAACGGTCAGCTGAGCAATTTGTGACCATTAATGTTGAACATACGGGAAAGCAAATGTGTACATGTGGAAAGGCACACTCAGTAATGTCCTCAATAGCTATGTTATAAAGTTCAGAGTTACTGAATCTTCTTTTTACATTTTTTTTGCTGCACTGAACTTACTGAAGCACATATTCAAGTAGCCCGCGAGGAGGGATGAACTGAACTCGTGGGGTGCAGTTAGTGGGGGGGTGTTTGAGCTTAGAGGGGCGTGCACGTGTCCGGGCCGAGTTACAGTTTCAGACCCGCCCATGTAACGTTATGTGCGTTTGCATAGTTAGATGCGGGCGGCTTGGACGTCTCCACATGAAGGAAACTGCTGAAGCAGGGCCATTGCTGGGGATATGCTGTCCCCTAGTGGTCAGGACACATTACTGCAGCCCTCAGTAGAGATTCCTATCTTTATTTTGTTTAGAAAAAAATTGCACGGAGCACAAAGGTGTTTACATGTTGCCTGAATAAGGGGCCTGAGTTGCCTCGAAAGCTTGCATATTGTAATCTTTTTAGTTAGCCAATAAAAGGTGTCATTTTGCTTGGCTTTTCTCTGCGGTGCACAAAGAAATGTTAACGTTGTGCTGTTGCATGTACTAGTTCAGGTAGCATGGCGGGCATGTCGTGTGACGTGCGGCCGGCCTTCCTCCTCGTTGTATTTCAGTCCCTTCTTCTCCTCCTCCTTTTCACAGTGTGAGTGACAGCCGACTCGGGTACAGTGAGCGACTAAGTCCAGTTAGCTTGTTCTTGTCAGCTCCGCCGCCGCCTGCTTGGCTTGCTTCTCTGGTGAGAGAGTTAGCCCGAGGACAGGCTAGGTTTTCGAAGCGTGGGCACAGACTGTGACCACCACACCGCCAGGGTTTTTTAAAACAAATCATACACTCCAGGGGGACAGACAATGCGCAGGGAGACTCGAGACCGTCTCAGTGGCCTTACAGTGATGAGCATTAACAGAGACGTATCTAGGAATATATCAGATGATGACGTTACAAATGAATTTGCTGCAAGAAAGTCAAGGCGTGTCCGATATTAAAATGATTTTTATTTACAATGTTAAGTCCCTCCGTTAACTAGCGACGTGTTTCTAATGTTATTTATTTGTTGGCTTTCCCTTTTCTATATAAAGTTGGTAGAGTCTGTTAAATAAGTTACTTACGTACAAATTCGTTCAGTTTTGTCATTTTATTGTTCTATGCAAGTTTTGTATGTTTTGGTACATTCACATTTTACGTGTTCTATGGTTACATTATAATATTTTATTATTCTATGTGCATTTATTTCCTTATTGTTAAATAAGTGATTAACCTGTGACAGTAGAATATTGTATGTGTGTGTGTCTGTCTGTGTGTCTATCTGTGGTGGTGTGAAGTTGAAGGGGGGGGGGGGGGGGGGGGGATTTCTTGCCTTGGACACCAAAAAGGTCAGAGACGATGACATGAGCCTTGGCGGACTGTCTGGCAGTTGTCAGATTCTAATTTTCTTGTATTCCCAAGATTAATATCATTAACCTCTATTATTACTATTATATTCTTATTTTATATATATGTTTGTACATTTTTCATTTAATGTTGGAGCCCCTTTCTACTCCATATGGTCCGTGGTAAATCCAGCAATGAAAAATGTCTGTGGTGCCAATGTTAGAAATATACAGTGGGTACGGAAAGTATTCAGACCCCCTTCAATTTTTCACTCTTTGTCATATTGCAGCCATTTGCTAAAATCATTTAAATTAATTTTTTCCCTCATTAATGTACACACAGCACCTCATATTGACAGACAAAAAAAGAATTTTTGAAATTGTTGCAGATTTATTAAAAAAGAAAAACTGAAATATCACATGGTCCTAAGTATTCAGACCCTTTGCTCAGTATTTAGTAGAAGCACCCTTTTGAGCTAATACAGCCAGGAGTCTTCTTGGGAAAGATGCAACAAGTTTTTCACACCTGGATTTGGGGATCCTCTGCCATTCCTCCTTGCAGATCCTCTCCAGTTCTGTCAGGTTGGATGGTAAACGTTGGTTGGCAGCCATTTTTAGGTCTCTCCAGAGATGCTCAATTAGGTTTAAGTCAGGGCTCTGGCTGGGCCATTCAAGAACAGTCACAGAGTTGTTGTGAAGCCACTCCTTCATTATTTTAGCTGCGTGCTTAGGGTCATTGTCTTGCTGGAAGGTAAACCTTCGGCCCAGTCTGAGGTCCTTAGCACTCTGGAGAAGGTTTTTGTCCAGGATATCCCTGTACTTGGCCGCATTCATCTTTCCCTCGATTGCAACCAGTCGTCCTGTCCCTGCACCTGAAAAACACCCCCCACAGCATGATGCTGCCACCGCCATGCTTCACTGTGGGGGACTGTATTGGACAAGTGATGAGCAGTGCCTGGTTGTCTCCACACATACCACTTAGAATTAAGGCCAAAAAAGTTCTATCTTGGTCTCATCAGACCAGAGAATCTTATTTCTCACCATCTCAGCAAACTCCATGCGGGCTGTCATGTGTCTTGCACTGAGGAGAGGCTTCCGACAGGCCACTCTGCCATAAAGCCCTGACTGGTGGAGGGCTGCAGTGATGGTTGACTTTCTACAACTTTCTCCCATCTCCTGACTGCATCTCTGGAGCTCAGCCAAAGTGATCTTTGGGTTCTTCTTTACCTCTCTCACCAAGGCTCTTCTCCCCCGGTAGCTCATCTTGGCCGGACGGCCAGCTCTAGGAAGGGTTCTGGTCGTCCCAAACGTCTTCCATTTAAGGATTATGGAGGCCACTGTGCTCTTGGGAACCTTAAGTGCAGCAGAAATTTTTTTGTAACCTTGGCCAGATCTGTGCCTTGCCACAATTCTGTCTCTGAGCTCTTCAGGCAGTTCCTTTGACCTCATGATTCTCATTTGCTGTCCACCAACGTTTACCATCCAACCTGACAGAACTGGAGAGGATCTGCAAGGAGGAATGGCAGAGGATCCCCAAATCCAGGTGTGAAAAACTTGTTGCATCTTTCCCAAGAAGACTCATGGCTGTATTAGCTCAAAAGGGTGCTTCTACTAAATACTGAGCAAAGGGTCTGAATACTTAGGACCATGTGATATTTCAGTTTTTCTTTTTTAATAAATCTGCAACAATTTCAAAAATTCTTTTTTTTGTCTGTCAATATGGGGGTGCTGTGTGTACATTAATGAGGAAAAAAATTAAATGATTTTAGCAAATGGCTGCAATATAACAAAGAGTGAAAAATTGAAGGGGGTCTGAATACTTTCCGTACCCACTGTACCTGTGGCCCATGGAATTCAGCATGTCTTCTGATTTGGCGCAGGTGCTCTAAGGTGTGATCGTCCCGGTTGTCGCTGTGTTTGTGCGTCGTCTCTTGTTTGATTTAGCGCATGCTCCATGTAAAGTGCCGGCCTGTCTGTCAGTAACGTGCATGCGCAGCCGCCTGCTTGCTGTTTCGTCACACACAGCGATGTCAACAAGTCTGCGCTCTAAGGTCGCAGCAGGCGTATTACACGTTATTGTCGTTTTCCTGGGGTGCTCTGTGATTGACGGCGGACAATAAACTGCCACTTCTTAGTCGTATTTTCTGTTGTTTTGGCGTGCTTAGCATATGTTGTTACCAGTAAATTCCAAGAAAAACAGAAAATAAGACTTAGTAAAATATCAGTGTTGTGCACCGTTTGTTTAATAAGCCTATTTGGCTAATGAGCCTTTGCTGTAGAAATGTGGGCCCCCTGTCTTCTGCTTGTAAGATGAACACTGGCGAATTGTTCAAAACTTATTTTATGAGACAGCAGAAAGCCTTCTGTGTCACTTTCATGTTTAATATGTGGGGCACGCATTTCTGCAGCAAAGGCCAATTAGCCAAATAGGCTTACGAAGAAACTGCACAATCTGAACTACCTGGTGTTCATTTTGCAAGGGAGCACAGTAGATAACAAACGCCATAGACGGCTCCCTACAAGGTTTGAAAATATATTTGATCAGATTTAATCTCCCATGAACAACTGTGCCCGTAATATACAGGAAAACAGAGTTTTATAGGATAATGACAACCTGCTGTGAAAATCAGACCCTTCCCAATTTAAAGGGGTGAAAGGGTGGCGATGACAGAGAAGTTTCTTTTTTTTTTTTTTTTTTTTTTTATTGAACGTAAAGTATGTAATTTAAACAGTTTTAATCACTCATATGGATGGCAGAGATGAAATGAAATCTGCCTTTGTCAGGTCATTTTCTTTTCTTCCTCTTCTTATCCCAGGAACAACCACCTGCGTAAGAGCAAGGGATCACTTATAGGAAGAAAGTGGATTACTTACATTTATCTTAATGATTTGTCTCTTGATGCTCCGCTACACACAACTGCAACTCACTTGTTTTATTTTTAGTACTTCTAGCATGAAAGCAAGTGATCTTAATGTGTTACGCATTTTACTTTGCGTTTAAATGTTGGGTTAGAATTTACATTACTATGTATTTTTATTTATACACTTTTGTTTGTTCCTGCATGTGCAGTTCTAAACCTGGCCTGTCTTGAACTCCCTGCCCAATTCTCAACTAACCTACTTATACGCCTCCCAACACATTGGTGCCCCCCCACTTCAGATGTACCCCCCCCCCCCCCCCAAGTACACTTCTACTCTACACCAAGATTTAAGCCCTGCGTTAACTAATCTCCTCAGTCTTACCTGCACTGGCGTGTGGCACAGGCAGAACTTGGGAGAAGACCACCTTGTCAGTTCTGCTCCTCAGCCCAACACCCAACTCTTTAGATTTGGAATGAAGAGGTGACGGACCACCTTTTATGTATGTCACCTCCTCCTGTCCTTCCTTGTCTGTCTTTCCTGAAGGGTATGTGACCACTGATAGATAGATAGATAGATAGATAGATAGATAGATAGATAGATAGATAGATAGATAGATAGATAGATAGATAGATAGATAGATAGATAGATAGATAGATAGATAGATACTTTATTGATCCCAAGGGGAAATTCACAATGATGATGATGATGCTCTGCTTTGCTCTTGTTTAGCCAGGACTCCATAATTCCCACAATATCGCAGTCCCAAGCCAATTTTATTTCTAATACACCTCACATTAAGAAGTAAACATTTTACAGAAGAATGTAATCATTTCTATAACTTTGTTGGTTTTTCCTGTTTGTCTTCACAATGACCTTTACATTTTTGTGCACATCCCTGCTGCTAAAATATTTTGTGTCTTTTCTTGTAGGTCTGTTGTGTCTTTTGCTTGAATTAAGATGGGACGCAGATTAATAACTGGTGATGTCTTAATTTATTCAATATAAAATGAACAATAATTGAACATTCCTCAAAACAAAAAGAAAAAGGAACCGCGCAGCTCCTAGCTTTTGGTCTCGATCCTTCTGTGGATCAGCCCTTCTGTAGTCTGAATTGAACTGATCTGATCTCAAACTTCTTTCTTTCCTCTTTATATGCCATCCTTTGACCTTTTAACCAAACTGATGTTTTCCTTATATGGTGTATACAAGTACAGATAAGCACCTTGACCACTTGGTCCATCTGAACTTTTCTCTGTGGGTGAATCATCTCAGAAATTGAATTGAGGATCCTATTCCTTCTCCAGGTGTGTGCTGATCAGTTGGTCCACATGCCTCTTACAAATTACATCCTGCATTTCCACCAAATATGTGACTGGACCAAGTGCCTTCACAGTCATTCCTGGCCCCCACTTTTCACTCTCCCCTCCCCTGTAGTTCTTTACCAGTACTGCTTATTGTGGTTCAAAAACCCTCCGAGATGTCTGTGCCCCACTGTTACCTTTTTTACATTCAGAACTAAATGTATTTGCATAGCATCTGATAAATGAAGTTGAATTAATGATCACCTGGTTCTCTTTTCAGGAATAGCTCTGCAGGTGTTTTGCCAGTGATACCGTGGGGAGACGTTCTGTAAGAAAACAGGAAGGTACATAAGCGGTGTTTTACAGTCAAGTGCTGCTGTTTCACCTTTCTAGTGCCTTCTTTAGGCTTTGTACTAAATGCTCTGCAGCTCCATTTGAAGATGGATGCTAAGGAGATGAGCAAATATGTTTTACGCCATTATTTCATAGAAAAACCTGGAAAAAGTTTGACTGAAAATGCCTTTGGCAACCCGTATGCCACAAAAAATTCTCTTGATGACCTCCACTGTGTTCTCTGCGGTGGTACTCGTCACACACTCAATCACCAGCCACTTAGAAAAGCTGTCAATCAAGACAAGGCATTTGTACTTTCCACAAAATCTACATGAATATGTTCCCATGACCTACCTGCATAGTTCCAAGGGTGAACTGGCGTAGTTGCTGGTAGGTCCTACTTGACACGTGTGACACTCTGAAACTGCAGCTTCAATGTCTCTGTCTAGGCCTGACCACCAGAAAGAACTGCATGCTTTGGCTTTTATTGTCACCCGTCCTAAGTGGTATTTATGCAGCCCCTTTAGTATTGGCTTTCTGAGGGATGCTGTATATCCCCACATTACACAGTCACATTCGACTGACAATTCAGAGCATCTTACCCAGTATGGTTTTAAATCCTCTTCAGTTACCCATCTTAGGCCACGTATAAAGCGTGTAATATTTGAATTTTTTCAATACCGGGTCTATTTTTGTCTGAGCAGCAGTATCTATGGCTGAAATAGGCACAGCATTCAGGAACGACACTCTGAAATTACTCTTACATTCCTGGGCTTATACCTGGACTAACAATCTGGACAATTCATCAGCATTCCCATACTGCCTTGAAGGTTTTTAGATAGATAGATAGATAGATAGATAGATAGATAGATAGATAGATAGATAGATAGATAGATAGATAGATAGATAGATAGATAGATAGATAGATAGATAGATAGATAGATAGATACTTTATTAATCCCAGGGGGAAATTCACATACTCCAGCAGCAAAAAAAATTAAAGAGTAATAAAAAATGCAGGTGAAAAACAGACAATAACTTTAATAATGTTAACGTTTACCCCCTCTGGTGAAATTGAAGAGTCGCATAGTTTGGGGGAGGAATGATCTTCTCAGTCTGTCAGTGGAGCAGGATGGTGACAGCAGTCTGTCGCTGAAACTGCTCCTCTGTCTGGAGATGACACTGTTTAATGGATGTAGTGGATTCTCCATAATTGATAGGAGCCTGCTGAGTGCCCGTTGCTCTGCTACGGATGTCAAAACCGTCCAGCTCTATGCCAACAATAGAGCCTGCCTTCCTCACCAGTTTGTCCAGGCGTGAGGCATCCTTCTTCTTAATGCTGCCTCCCCAGCACACCACTGCGTAGAAGAGGGTACTCGCCACAACCATCTGATAGAACATCTGCAGCATCTTACTGCAGATGTTGAAGGATGCCAGTCTTCTAAGGAAGTACAGGCGGCTCTGTCCTTTCTTGCACAGAGAATCAGTATTGGCAGTCCAGTCCAATTTATCGTCCAGCTGCACTCCCAGGTATTTATAGGTCTGCACCCTCTGCACACAGTCACCTCTGATGATCACGGGGTCCATGAGGGGCCTGGGTCTCCTAAAATCCACCACCAGTTCCTTGGTTTTGCTGGTGTTCAGTTGTAGGTGGTTTAAGTCACACCATTTAACAAAATCCTTGATGAGGTTTCTATACTCCTCCTCCTGCCCACTCCTGATGCAGCCCACGATAGCAGTGTCATCAGCAAACTTTTGCACGTGGCAGGACTCCAAGTTATATTGGAAGTCCGATGTATATAGGCTGAACAGGACCGGAGAAAGTACAGTCCCCTGCGGCGCTCCTGTGTTGCTGACCACAATGTCAGATCTGCAATTCCCGAGACGCACATACTGAGGTCTGTTTGTAAGATAGTCCACGATCCATGCCACCAGGTATGAATCTACTCCCATCTCTGTCAGCTTGTCCCTAAGGATCAGAGGTTGGATGGTGTTGAAGGCGCTAGAGAAGTCTAGAAACATAATTCTTACAGCGCCACTGCCTCTGTCCAAGTGGGAGAGGGATCGGTGTAGCATATAGATGATGGCATCTTCCGCTCCCACCTTCTCCTGGTATGCGAACTGCAGAGGGTCGAGGGCGTGTTGGACCTGTGGCCTCAGGTGGTGAAGCAGCAGCCACTCCATGGTCTTCATCACATGTGATGTTAGAGCGATAGGCCGGAAGTCATTCAGCTCACCAGGACGTGATACCTTTGGGACTGGGGTGATGCAAGATGTTTTCCAAAGCCTCGAGACTTTCCCCTGTTCCAGGCTCAGGTTGAAGATGCGCTGTAGAGGACCCCCCAGCTCTGATGCACAGACCTTCAGCAGTCGTGGCGATACTCCATCTGGACCTGCTGCTTTGCTGGCACGAAGTTTCCTCAGCTCTCTGCTCACTTGCGCTGCTGTAATTGTGGGTGGGGATGTCTCTCCTATGTTGGTATCAGCAGAAGGATGTGTAGAGAGTGCAGTACTCCGAGCTGAGAGTGGGTTAGGGTGGTCAAACCTGTTAAAGAAGATGTTCATTTGGTTTGCTCTCTTCACGTCTCTCTCGATGGTGGTACCCCGCTTTGAGCTGCAGCCAGTGATGATCTTCATCCCATCCCACACTTCCTTCATGCTGTTGTTCTGCAACTTCTGCTCCAGCTTTCTCCTGTACTGCTCTTTTGCCGCCCTGAGCTGGACTCGGAGTTCCTTCTGCACGCGCTTGAGCTCATGCTGATCACCGTCTTTAAAGGCCCTTTTCTTCTGGTTCAAAAGGCCCTTGATGTCACTTGTAATCCATGGCTTGTTGTTAGCATAGCAGCGTACTGTTCTTACTGGAACTACAATGTCCATACAGAAGTTGATGTAGTCAGTAGTGCAGTCAACAACCTCCTCAATGTTCTCACTATGTGATCCCTGCAGGATATCCCAGTCTGTAGTTCCAAAACACTGTCTCAGAGCATTCTCAGCCTCCGGGGTCCACTTCCTGAATGATCGTGTGGTTACAGGTAGGACTCTCACTTTTGGTTTGTAGTGAGGCTGAAGCAGAACCAGGTTATGATCTCCTTTCCCAAGCGCAGGCAGCGGGGTGGCACTGTATGCGTCTTTAACGTTTGCATACAGTAAATCAATAGTCTTATTTCCCCGGGTGTTGTAGTCCACATACTGGGAGAAAGCAGGTAATGTTTTGTCCAGCATCACATGGTTAAAGTCTCCAGCGATTAGCACAAGTGCCTCGGGGTGCTGCGTTTGTAACTTAGCAACAGCAGAATGGATGATGTCACTCGCTATCTCCACGTCCGCCTGAGGAGGAATATACACAATGACAACAATGACGTGTCCAAACTCTCTGGGCAAGTAATAGGGACGCAGACTTATGGCCAACAGTTCGATGTCCCTGCAGCAAGTGGAGATTTTGACTTTAACATGTCCAGAGTTACACCACCGTGTATTAACATAGAGAGCGAGTCCTCCTCCTTTGTGCTTCCCACAGGTACTTGCATCTCTGTCCGCTCTAACTGTGCTAAACCTGGGTAGCTCCACATTAGCATCTGGGATGGTGTTAGTTAGCCACGTTTCGCAGAAACACAACAAACTGCATTCTCTGTAGGTCCTGACATTTTTCACCAGCGCAGCCAGTTCGTCGATCTTATTTGAGATTGAGTTCACATTCCCCAGAATAACAGAAGGCACCGAAGGCTTAAAACGCCACTTTCTCGCAAGCCACTTCATTTTTAGCTTAGTGCCGGCTCTGCTGCCACGATACCGCCTTCTTACCTCGTCAGGTAAATAGGGAACCTCACCGGCACTGGCATTTGTTCTCAGCGCTTGAAGTTGAGTACTTGAATAGGCGAATCTCGGCGTGTAAAAATCCATGCTCACGTTGTAAAAGTAAGTGTGTCCAGGGAACAAATCCACATAAAATAAAGTGGTAGGAGTGATCAATAAATAAGAATAGAAAAATAAAAGTAGAAAAATACACATACACATATAGTCCTACACGGAGCTGCTGAAAAGGCTGCCACTCTCGGCGGCGCCGGATGTCTACGCTTTAGCTGATTTCATACTGATACGCCTCTAGAACATGCACCCATCTCTGCATATCTTGACTATAATGGCTCTAGATCAGTACACAAAATCACTTTTTGCCCGTACAGGTATTCATTAAATTTTGTTACCCCAAAAATAATACTCAAAGCCTCATTTCTAATTTGAGAATAGTTACATTTTGCTTTGGATGAAGCACATGACGCATAAGCAAACGGTCTTTCCTGACCATCTGGAATACGATGTGAGAGGACTGACTGCTCCCACTCTGAAAAGGGGAACCATCACATGCTACTGTGAGGGGTACCTTTGGGTCATGACGACGTAATTTGGGTGCAGAAACCAGCAATTTGTGTTGTTCTGAAGGGCTTTCTGTAAAAGCCGTGTCATTGACTTAGTTTCACTAGTCAGGTTAGGAAGAAACTTAAATCTCCTCCTCCTCCTCCTCCTTCTCACTGAGCAAAGACAAACTTTGATCTTCACTTTCTTACAAGTCACTTCATTTTTTGTCGACTGATTCTCTCTTCTTGCCTCTCCTCAGACGAAAAATGTCCAACCTCGAGCTGTTTGCGTTACAGCAGTGGAACTGCTCAGTGTGTTTGTATACCATGACTGACCCTGTCACCCTCCCATGTGGACACAATTTTTGCCAGGCTTGCATTGTCACAAGTTGGAATCGGGGATCTGACAAGATGTGTCCTTTTTGCAAGCAATTCTTCCCCACAAGGCCTGCACTGCGCATAAACACTCTGATTAAAGAATACATCGAGAAGATAAAGAACAAAGAAATAATTATTTTTGCATCTCAGACGTATGCTGCCCATGGCGATGTAGAGTGTGACTTTTGCACTTTGAATAAATACAGAGCAGTGAAGACATGTCAAACCTGTCCAGCTTCCCTCTGTCAAGATCACTTCGATACTCACTCTACGATAGATGCCTTCAAGAACCACAGGCTGACGGATCCAGATCCTGATTTATTGAATAAACTCTGTGTGAATCACAAAAGAATTCTGAACGTTTTTTGCAAAGAGGATCAGATGTACATCTGCGTGGAATGTGGACTATATGAACATAACACGCATGAAAAACTTAAAATAATGGAACTGGAGACGGATATAGAAGATAAACAGGTGAGTGGGGTTTGGTGTTTAACAGAAATGAGCTAAATAAGAGGGGTTAAGAGATTTATATGAGGGGGGACCCAAAAATAACAGGAATTTTGTTGTTGTTAGGTTGGTACTTGTAGTACGTGGTGCAAGCGTCGTTTTTTTACGATGGCCGATTATCATGAGCAACGCGCGGCAGTGACATTTTGTTTTCTTCTTGAAAAAAGTGTTGCAGAAACTATTGTTATGTTAAAAAAAGCTTACAAAGAAGATGCTATGGGTAAAAGCCAAGTCTACGAGTGGTTTGGCCGCTTTAAGAATGGTGAAATGTCGATTGAATACCACCAACGCCCCGGGCGTCCTTCAGCATCGCGAACCGATGAAAATGTCACCACAATCCGAGAATTAATTTATGAAAATCGACGTAGGACCATTGACGAACTTGTTAAGATTACCCAGTTGTCGTGGAGCTTGGTTCAGCGAATTTTATCGCAAGATTTGAAAATGAGAAGAGTTTCTGCAAAATGATATCAACCCTAATTTAAAAAATTTTTCGATCAATGGAACAAATGGTTAGATAAGTGTATTTCCACCAATGGAGAGTACTTTGAAGGAGACTAATTGTAGTTTGTACAGAAAATTAAATTAAGCACGTTTTAAAAATATTTCCGGTTATTTTTGGGTCCCCCCTTGTAAATGCAGTGTAACAGAGGCATCTATTCGTCCATCTTTTAAAGCTGATTTTTCAAGGACAGAGAGTAGTGAGCTGAAGCCTATCCTGGTGAAAACTTGTGCATGGCATGAAACAGTCCAGGATGAGATACCGGGTATTATCCATAGACAGTTGTGTGAGCTCATTAAGCTGAGCGGAGTTTCTTTGTGCTCTAATCAGGTCTTCCTTTGAGTATCTGGTGCAGTGGTGTGCAAACTACACACGGCAGACCAGAACCGGCCCCTGGCAGGTCGGCACATCGGCTACTTGTAAAAATATCTAACATTCCAGTCCTCACAAGATAATGCAGTAGTCAGCTGTTGTAGGCGTAATTAGTCACCATGCAGTGTTATCAAATGCATCGTTTTGTACCCTGAGCTTTCACCACATGAATGGAGACAGTCTGTAGTGTGGTGACCTGGAGGGTAAGTGTGTTTAGCTGTGCGTTTGTCTTTGTGTGTTTTTATTAAATTTTAGTCTGCACTTGACTGATCTCAGGCCTTTTTAAGTGATACATCATAGTCCCAACAAAACTATACCCACTCCAGAACCAAATCTAAGATTCTTACAATAAATGAATTTCAGTATAGAATTACTGTAAAGATGTGCTGATTTATGGTAGTGAGATGAACTCTGACCTTCAACAATTTGATAAGACCCCAGCAGCAGGTGTGTAAATAATGGTGTCCGGTTGATCATCTATGTCGAGGATGTCCAGCTCCAGTCCTAGAGGGCTACTCTGGCTACAGGTTTTCATTCTCACGTTTTTCTAAATCAGTCATCAGCTTTTGCCACTAATTAACTTCTTCTGCCTTCATTTTAATTGACTTGCTATATAAGACTTGGACTCCTCCTTTGTTTCTTTTTACCTAAATTAACTGCCAAACATAGTGACATATACAAAATGAGTCCACACATGACTGGCAACCTGTGTCCATCATACAATATCTGAAAACAAAGAAAGGTGAAGGTGTCAGTAATGCTGATCTGCTCAGGTCCACACAGCGTTTGAGCTTTTAGAAGAAAGAAAATCAACAGTTTTAAAAATGTCTGCTGTAGCAGAGTGAGAGCAGCAACAGGCTATTAAATTAAGTAATCGGTTTAAATTAACAACAATAAGAAACTGGCTGAAGTTTGAGGCTCTGAGTTAGATGTTGGCTCACTTCACATCTCAGTTTTCTTTGTTTGCCATTGAAGGAGAAAAATATTAAACAATATGGAGGAACAAGCCTTAAAAAGACAGCAATTAAAATGAAGGGAAAGGAAGTCATTGAGCAGCAGAAATTGGTCACAGAGTAAGAAAGTGGCAGGAAGGAAAACCGACAGCCATTGCAGCTCTCCGGGATCAGAGCTGGACACTTGGGATCTGTGCCAGCATTAAAACCACCCACTACTACCCGTCAACCATAATGTATACTGTAGTGTAGTCAGATAAAAAGCAGTAATGACTTTGGCTCAGGAGGCCTGTACATTACTACTACAAGTATAACTGACTGTGTTTTAATATCTAATACAAGCACCTCTGATGAATTGAATTCACCTCCGCTTTGAGGAGCCACATTCATCTCACCACATTAAACCATTCAAGCTCTTGTTCTTCACTCACACACACACACACACACACACACACACACACACACACACACACACACACACACACAGTAGCTGTAAAAGAGCTCAAACAATCTGTGAACAAATCCACAGCACCATGACAGTGCAGACTCTAGAAACTTGATAAGTAGTTAAGACCTGATCCATCAAACCTTCTGAAAAGAGCACAACTGTGATGAGAACATTTAAAAGCCAGTCATGAATGAATGATCTTTCCTGGAAAATTCTTTAGATGCAAATACAGAAAAAAAATCGTAAGTTTTGCACCGTTTTCAATAGGAAAGAAAGAGTAGATCAAAGTAAAGTAACTCAGATTTATTTATGTTTTGTGTTGCTCATTGTTGTCCTATATCTGTATATTCTTGTATATCTAAAGTGCATCGTCTGTTATCCTTACATTGCAAACATGTCATATTTTGTGATTAGGGTTTATTTTCCAGTTGCTCCCTACATGGAGTTTGCATGTTCTTTGGGTGCTCCAGTTTCCTCCCACAATCCAAAGACATGCAGGTCAGATGATAAATTAGCCTCTGTGTGTGTGTGTGTTTGTTCTGTGATATACTGGCAACTTGTCCAGATGTTGTCCCTGCCTTGTACCCAATGACTGCTGTGATAGACTCCAGCTGTGCCCTGGATAAGCAAGTTAAGTATATGGATGGATGGTTCGTTGTAGCAAGCGTGTTTGGGTCATTTGATGATAAATTGTCTAACCATGGAAAGTGACTAACGAGTGGGCTGAAAGAAGTTCTGGCAAACCATCAGGCACAAGGGAAGGTAGGGATTCACCAGGCTGTTCTCAGCAAGGGTGCAGAAGTGCTGACTGAGGATGTTGTTTGGTGGTGGAAGGAACATTTTGAGGATCTCCTGATCCCAGTGGACACGAGGAAGTGCCAGAAGCTAATGGTGGATTAATGCCCATTCCACTGAGGTAATTAAGCAAATCCGCAGTGGCAATGCCCCGGGGGTGGATGAGATCCACCCTGAAACACTGAAGGCTCCTGACACTGCTGGGCTGTCATGGCTGACGTGCTTTTTCAATGTGCATGGCCTTTGGAGTGGAAGACTGGGGTGGTGGTCTCCATACTTAAAAAGGGGGACAGGAGGGTGTGCTACAACTATTGGAGATCACTTTCCTGGAAAAGCTTATGCCAGGGTGCCACTGTGGAATGGTGCACCCGCTCTTTACCCTCGTGAGTATTCTGGAGGGTGCACAGGAGCATACCCCATCTGTCTACATGTGTTTTGCAGAGCTGGAGAAAGTGCATGATCGTGTTCCTTAAGGTATGCAGTGAGGGGTTCTGGGAGAGTGTGGGGTTCAGGGGCCCCTAATAAGAGCTATTCAATCCCAGTATAAACACAGTGAGAAGTGTGCCCGCATACTTGAAAAACATCAGCACCGTTTCCAGTGGTTGTGCAAGTCCATCAGGGCTGTGCTTTGTCTGCTATCCTGTTTGTATTTTTCATGGACAGGATATCAAGATGAAGCAGGGGAGGGGATGGGATGGGGGTCTCATTCAGTGGCCTTAGAATCACATCACTACTTTTTGTAGATGACTTGATCCTGTTGGCTTCATCAGTTTGGGACAGTTTGTGACTGAGTGTGAAGTGACAGGGATGAGGATCAGCACCTCCAAATCTGATGCCATGGTCCTCAGGAGGGAAAATATGGACTGTTCTCTCCAAATGGGAGGTGAGTGACTGCCTCAAGTGGAGGCATTTAAGAACCTTGGGGTCTTGTTCACGAGTAAGGGAAAATGTGATATTGAGTTTGATAGATGGATTGAGGTGGTGAGTGCAGTTATGTAGTCAATATAGCAATCTGTAGTGTGGAAGAAGGAGCTAAGTCAGAAGGCAGTGCTTTGATTTACCACTTGATCTCTGTCCCTAATCTCACCTATGGTCATGAGCTTTGGGTAATGACTGAAAGAATGACATTGTGAATACAAGTGGCCAAAATGAGCTTTCTTCGAAGGGTGGCTGGGATCTCCCTTAGAGATAGAGTGAGAAGCGCTGACATCCAGGAGAGGCTTGGAGCAGAGCCACTGACCCTCCACATTGAGAGGTGCTTCTGGCATCTGATAAGGATGCCTCCTGGAAGCCTCCCTGAGGAGAAGTTACGGACAAGACTAGCTTGGAGAAAACCCCGGGGAAGACCCAGGCCTCACTGGGAGGATTATATCTCCCAGATGGCTTGGGAACGCCTTGGGATCCACAGTATGAGTTGGCAAGTATGGCTGGGGAAAAGGACGCATGGGCCTCAGTGACCGACCTGGCTTTGGATAAGCGATGGAAAATGGATGGATAGTCTAAGAGCATAGTCTGTGGAGAAGAGAGAAAGGGAAAGATAGTTTATGTGAAGTTTTGACAATTTATGAACTTCTGCCATAAACTGATCAGATCTCTTCATTGTTCTGTGACACCGAGACCTCCGGCACTGGATTTCCTGTTTGGTGGTTTTATAACTTAATATTTTAACCTCTGCAGTATCTGAGTTTCCTGAAGTTTTCATATCTGTGAATGTAAAGTAAGCTCTTGACGGAGTTGGGCGAGGATATTTGTGTATCGTATTGTGCAAATGTGGGCTTAGTCACAATGTCTGCATGTGGATTCGGTTACTATACTCTAATCAAGAAGTCTTAGTTTGTGTAAATAAAATGAATTTGGACTATTTCAGGTTAAAATGTGGACGCAGACAGGGGGGGTCAGTTATATCCTTATGATTGCATTTGAAGCCCAAGCAGTCAGAGCTAAACGGCATTAGAAAGAAAATATATAAGGGAATGAAAAAGGAGTTCTGTTATGTTAATGATACAGTGCTCAGTATCTCAGATCACTGTCATGTGTTTATGAATTATTTTGGGTGAATTTCATTAAAGTCCATTGAATAGGAGTGTTCTCCATTCTGTGAATTCTCTTGCAGGCCAAAATAAACCTGGTCACTTTTGTGTGTTATCTGAGAAGATTTAAAATGCAGTAATCACTCAAAGATATCGAGGCACCCTAAAAATCAGCAGAGGCTCAGGCTGGACAACTTCTCTTAAAGTCTATGATTTGACTAATTTTACTTCAACAGGATGGTCTTGTCTTGCTCAACCATGATAGGCAGGTCTGCCTCTCCCCAGCATTCATTGGTCAAGAGGCATGTCTTCAGTTTAAAAGCTCAATATTATGCAAATGCATTTTCTACTTATGATTTTTAAGGAAGTTTCTATTTAACAATATTGTAGCAAAAAATGCACTTGCTTTGTATGTTATATGAGTGAGTGACTGGATACCTGGCATGTGGATCGTGTGACACGAGTAACACAAATTTGTTTTTTTTTTCTCCCTTTGTGAGTATTTTTTATATGTTTGCTGTTGGCTTGTACCATAAATATATTTTTTATATTCATTGTCCATGAAAACATGAGATTCATTTTTTTCAGTCATCACTACAAACACATGAGGTTAGGACCATGTAACAAAAATATTGTTTTTAGGAGAGTATTTCTTTAAATTGTCCTTATTATTCAATTCATCTGATTCACTTGCCTGTTAGTGGCCTCAGTTATCGCATCTGAGTCATAAAAGTGACAAAACGTGTCACTGTGTTCTCACAAGTATGACTTAGGTTATCAAATGATGTTTTAGGTCCTACCACTATGGCAATTATATGTCCTTGTCCTCCGGTGTTATTAGGCATTTCTTCAACATACAGAGTCCAGTTTTTTATTTTTGTGTGTCAACTTCTGAATTCCCACTGATCTTCTAAAACTGACTTGTACACCGGTGTGCCTTCAAACTTTTTACTTCATTTGTTGCACTCTTCAAGCTCAAACTCTATCTTCAATCTAACTGGTAAATTAAGCTTTTCTTTTAATTTTATTGTACTATTCATATTTGTTGAGTCAAATCTGTGTGTCACCTACAGTGTCAATATGAAGACAAGTGTGACGCAAAAATGTAAGTTGTGTCGTGAAATGTAAAGCAAATGTGTTGTGAAAATGTCACAACTCAGAAGAAGAACAAGAAATTAAAAAGTGAAAGCGAATTCTGAACTGACAACGTGTGTCCTCTTGTGTTTAAAAACAGGGGCGTATGAGAGAAACAGAGAATGAAATTGACAGGAGACTTGAGGAGAAAAACAAAATACTAAATGACCTGTACAGGGAGGAGATGCAGATACTGGTGAGTTGAATTAAGATGATACATCCGTAACTCTGATTTCAGCTCTGCAGAATTCTCCTGCGCAGCCAATCATCCCATATTGATGGACCAGGGCTGTAAACTGGATGGAGATTCTTCACAGGCAACTTCCAGCCATCCATTATCCAACCCACTATATCCTAACTACAGGGTCACATCCCAGCCAACACAGGCAGGAAAACCAACCCTGGGCAGGGTGCCAGCCCACCACAGGGCGCTCACACACACACACACACACACACACACACACACACACCAAGCACACACTAAGGAGAATTTAGGATTGCCAATGCACCATGTCTTTGGACTGTGGGAGGAAACCAGAGTACCTGGAGGAAACCCACACAGACATGGGAGGAATCGAACCCGGGTCTCCTAACTGCAAGGCAGCAGCGCTACCTACTGCACCACTGTGCTGCCCCCTAGATGATACATCAGATTAAAGAAATAAATTAAAACTAAAAGAGCCTCCAGAGCTTCACTGGTAATGATGAGTAGAGGCATAATAAGGAAGAAGGAGAGAAAACGTTTTATTTTATCCTCCATAGCATTTCACAGTCAATAGTGTTTCTTGTAATTTCATTACAGATTCAGACAGTGTGACCCTAAATTAGTGAAACATGAACTCACCCATTTAAAATCATGCTGACCACTCACTAGCACTCCTTTTTCTTGACTTCTGCTGCTCATTCTTTTCCTTACTAATTGTTTCCATTAATGCACCTGTGATACAGGCTAATCTTGCATTCGTACCCCTCTGGTTCAAATGTAGCCCTTCGCGGACCACTTTATCCTACCCTAAGGTTTTAGGTATATGTGAAGCTTTCTGATCTCCACAGTCTTACCTGGACCAGCACATGCCACAGGTACAACGTTTGGGATGGTCACTTTGTACGTTCTGCTCCTCAGCTTTATCCTTATTTTAAGTTTCTCCATAAGGTCTACCACACTGACATAATTTATGTTATTTGTACAATGACAGTTGTGGGCCAGAAACATAACACAACATCTGAGTCTCTGGAGCAAACGTTCAACTCAAGCTCCCTAATCATTCAGTCCCCAAGTATCAGTACTTCCGTCTTTCTGGTGACTGGTTTGGAGGTCATTATTTAGGATGTATCATTCCTGCCTAGAATCTTAGGGTCTTGAGACTCACCATCCAACTGTGAAAGGTCCTGAAAACAGATGGACATCTCCAGCTTTGGGGCTGATGACCCTGGAAAGTGTGCATCTCTCACCTTACATTTACATCAGACTGTGAGCCCCTAGTCAGTGTCTCGACCTTAGTCACTTTGGAGTGCACACTAAGTCCTTACAACTCCTGGGTAAGCTGTGCAAATACAGTTTAATCAATAGCAGTAATGGCAGAGTAATCAGTATTAATGAGATATTATCAAATGAAAATCAATCTGGGAAATGTAGACTCACAAGCATAAGTTTAACTTTGGGGAAAAAATATGAGGGACAACAAATAATCAAAGAGTTCATGAAATTAAATTAATCAGAATTTCCTCACCAACCACAACACAATCATGTTTAATATCTCCAACTGAGATATTTGAGGTTATGACCAATATGCAGCGTCTTGCAGCCCAAAGCAGAACACAACTACCCTACACAAGTCTCTGGTCCCAAAAGACTCCTCAAGTACATGTTGACTAGCAGTCTTCTTCTTCATCTTCTTCTTCTTCTTTTTCTTCTTGTCCATCACACCCAGCTGAGCAGGACAGGCTGTTTTTAATAATAGACCCAATGGAGCTTCCAGCACATGAGAGAAGTACCCCAGATGCCCTTCTGGGTTAGAGTCCTTGTAGGATAGTGGGGTTGATCCTTAAAAGGGCTAATTGTTCAGACATCATATCTCATTCACCCTTGCAGGCCCCCAAATGTGAGCATGGCCAGGGGGACACTGCCACCCAGAACACTGGATAAACATACTGCCCTGGGAAACAGCCTCTCATTGCTCTTCCTGTATTCTAGTCTCCTGTTCAAGTGAGGTATCACCAAACATCTTGGTCAGGATACCAGCCAATCCAAACTATCCTTTACAACATTAAATACCAATAAATGTGTCTCATGACTGGTAATTCTTATTTGTAACTCAATTCAATGTCTTTCTTTATTCAATCAGGTTTCAATGGAGAAAGAGACAAGCAACATTAATGATTTCTTCAAAAAATTGTGTGATTTGGTGTTAAACGTTAGTCATATCTTGACTGATATATTCAGTGACCTAGAACAAAGAGATACAAAGACGATTAGAGGAGTGAAAGATCAACTAAGAACAGACATTACGGACCTGTATCAGAGAAAAGATCTTGTGAGGCAGCTTTCATATACTACGGACCATGCCTACTTCCTAAAGGTGAGAGCAACGCTTCGCAGGGAATTTGAGCAGACTGGGGTGTGTGGGACATGAGAACATTTTGGAGGAAATTCAAAAGATCTCAGGAGTTTTTACTAATAGGAAGAACAGGTGGTTCAACCCAAAACAGAATGTCTTTTCATATTCCCCTATTATTGTCAAAATGTACACAAGTCTCTTTAATTGCTACTTCCATGTGCACATTTTTCATGTATCTGCATTTTCCCATGTGATTAACTTTTTCGAGAATCTACACTTGTCTGTTTGAACTAATTGCGTATGGAATTTTCGCTGATGTAACTGTATTTCAAAACGTGCCACCTGACAAGACATGCCATAAATGCCCTTTATATTTTTAAACATCTCTGTCATGTCACCTACTAATGTCTCTATCCTAAAACACATAAGACTGAAATGAAATCCTTCAAACCTCACAGTCCAATCTCGTCTCTCTTCTGTCAAGTTTATCTTGTGCTGTTAGGTCATTTCTCTAATATGAAGACTAACACTGCACACAGTATTCCTGATGTGGACTCACAAGTGTGCTCTTCAGGTAATGGAAATTCACTTCTTGATTTATACTTCACACATTACAGGCACTATATATCTCAGCTTCTCACTAGCCTTCTTCACTCTGTGTAGGATGGTGACGAACACACAAAGGCGCTCAACTCTGAAAAGCCCAAAGCCTTGCTTTCTGCGTCAAGTCAGTTCTTCACCCTTCTACCCACCATACTCTCAGTCCCCTTATCTACAGTCTGATGACTCGGCCCACATGGAGTCCTTATTGAAAGTCATGTCAATGATATCTTATGTCCAACTACACTGAAATACCCTTGTCATTAATAGCCAATAAATAAATGAGAGGTGATCACCCAAATTCAATCCAAGTTGACTGTACAGCACATGTTTACGGGGGATGAAACACGCATGGACTGTCTTAAGACCAAAGAGAAGATTGTCACACATGGGTATTGAATCCTCTTTTGATTTGGAGGTGACCACCTCGAAGAATTTCCCAACATGGCTATTCCTGTCTTGACATTGTGCATCAAGAAATGAACGGGACAGTTTAGAGGACTGAGATTTGGCGAGGTGTATACAATCTTTTATCTCTGGAATTGCGTGTCTGGAGACTAGGAAAAAGACCACCACTTCACGTCAGAAGTGGGAGAACTTTGTTAACGTTGTCTGTTGTCTAACATTTTTCTGTGTGTTTTATTTGTATACTGTATGTGTTGGAGGTGTGGGGTCACGGAACCGATTATTGTCATTTACTTTTGAGATTTGTGCATACATTTTTATTACAATTTGTTCTTTGCCCTGTCTGTTTCACTAGGTTATTATCTTTATATTAGTTCATTCATTATATTTAATCTGTTAGTATCACAAGAAGGGGCCCAACATCAGTTTGTGGTTGACTTTCGATCTAAACTTAATATATCTCTTAAAGTGTTGTGAATTATAGCAGCATCATCTGGGACAGGGCGAAATGTTATACACAGATCCATTAAAGATCTTCTAACAAATGTTTCTTTTTGTTAGTCCACTCTGAAATCTCATCTCCTCTTCTCTCCTGATGCAGAATTTCTCACCTCTCTGTATCCTTCCTGATGAAGGACGCTCGACCACCTTCAAAGTCTCTGCCATTGAGTCTTCCAATCCAACATTAAAAGTAAGCTGTTTATCCTGAGAGAGCAACTGGAGGAGATCACCAAGGACTACATCAAGAAATGGACATCAGGTACGACGTCATGTTGTTGTGAAAGACCATTCAATGTCCTGTTATCATCCATTTTAGAAGGACCAGAGTAACGATAGGAGGCCATTGAGTAGTCAGATGTATGATGAAAGCCTTTGATTTCAAGGATATTTTATTACAGTATATACAGTGTCCTCCATAATGATTGGGACGAAGATAAGTTTAAAATTACAAATCAAAAAATTTCTGATGTGATTTTAAATTGTACATTACGGGCTTTCGTTTAAGTAGGTTTGCTTACATTTCAGTCACAACCAATATTTTTTCTACCCGGTCCACCCATTTCCAGGCACCATAATGTTTAGAACGCAGCAATGCCAGGTCTATTAAAGCCATAACATTTAGGACTTTGCCACATATCCCTTAAATGGAATGACTACTTGAAGTCTGCGATTCATAGACATGATCAGGCGCTGTGGATCTTCTCGGATGATTTAAAAAAAAAGCAGCCACACAACCCAGATAAGAATTCTGAACATTTCTTTATTTACACAGATCATGCAAAAATGTCTCCATCCATGGAGGGAGCAATCAATTAAACAATTCATTTACTTTTATATTTTTCCATTCCTATTACCTCATCTGATACATCACATCATTTGATTCTGGATATGCATAGCTTTATTATTTCATCCAATCAACTAGTGCCACCAGTGTTTTCTTACATGACTCTTTTGATGAGTCTCCCATTAATTTGAATGTCACTTTGTTAATAGGGGTGTTTTACAGACTCTTCTATTGATCTTAGTGCCGCATCATTGGAGGGATCTTTGGGCTTTCCCATTAGTTTTTCCTCACTTTCTAGAGGGGTGTTCATTACTCACTTACCTCATTCTAATCATGGAAAATCTAGCTGGTGGTTTCTCTAAGATGAGGCAGACCTCAGGTACACAAGCTTCAAACCACGTTTAGTTAACCCTTTAGTTACCTTCAGTCCTTTTCCTTATGTTTTAATAATTCATTGTTACAGCTTCAGTATACTTGTAATAATTTGTAAAAATTATTTCCCCCCTTTGGGACTTCTTTAAATTGCAAGGGTCGTACCCAAGCTTCTTATTGATTTTAAACTTGTCTGCCACCAGCTGAGCTCTTTGGTTTGTATCTGGGCTGTCCAATTCACAAACTGCTTGCTCACCAACTCTTTGCATAAGACATTACGTGTCTGTTGTGCGCAATTGTCACTTTGTTTTTCTATATTACTTTGGCCCAAGAAGCCCCCCGTCAAGTTCAGAGAAGCACTTGGCACATCACCAAGATGGCAAAGCACAACTTGTTCAATCACAAGAGCAAGATTATGGTAAGCAGCTAGAGGGAGTTCTGTCATATCTTTTATAATTGCAAGGATTCCAGCTGTCGTACTCTTGATGATATCTTCTTCAGGTTTAGCAGGCTTAATCAGAAAGCATAATAATGCATTATTATATTATACACGTACACACAAATCCTGCATACATTCTGTGACACAATTACACAATCCCCACACTTGTGACATTTTATTATGATTGTCCTGCAAAGCACTGTTAAACATACCTCAGATATTTTGGAGAATTTAGAAGGATTCTCTCTCATTTCCCATGACAGACCCTGAAGTACTGCAGCCCCCTTTTTTTGGTTTGGTATCTCAATGGGTAAACGAATGAAAACAAATTCTTAATGAAAATCTCAGGTTTTTACAACATTTACAGACATTAACCAACACTTTTAACTAGACATGAAAGAACCTGTTTGTAAATGGACACACAGAATATAATATAGTTCTAGACCTGCATGCGTTATCTGTGAATGTATCTGACAGATATGGGCAGAGTCAGCATCACAATTATTTTCAAAGGTGAATGAGTATATGAAATTATAAGTTAAAGTGTCACCGCGATGGTGGCTGCTGTGCACTCCTGCTGTTCGACACCAGCTGCTGCGTGCACATACTTTATTAAATGGATATTTCAATAAGAAACAAACACACTTGTAAAATGCCCTGTGGGGGATTAGCTGTACCCTTACTGCATAATGTGCTTGTCACACCTTGTTTTGAACATTTACAGCTGAGCTTTCACATATGCTTTTGCCCTCTCTTCTAGCCTCTCTTCTTGAGACTACATCTGACTCGGCCAGTGCTTCTCAGCCACTGAACCAGCTTGGATGAGGAAGGCTTTGTGCTTTATTAATCTGAAGAAGTGAGCTAAAGCAGAAGGATTGCCACGCCACTTCTCATGTTTATTGTCATTGTGTTCTGAAGAAAAACTTGTATTTTCACTAAAGCCTTGAGACTGTTCCTGCCTTTTCAAGAATAAAGTTATTTTATTGAACTTGCCTTCCTGTCTCTGGTGCAACTCTGTTACCCAAGCCTGACAAAAGAATGTTCTCACGAACTTTAAGTGATTTACACAGCCCATCGCGTGGTGATATGTGGAGAAAGCTAAAGGAAGGATAAGAACTGGGGTGTTTGGTACGTTTGAAAGAGACTGCACTCCTGCAATTAAGAAATCCCATTGAGAAGAACATCCATTGAATTCTCTGTTCGTGTATCCGACCACCAGCTCATGAACCCAACATTTACACGATATTCCAGTTAAACCAGTGCAATACCCAGTCATACACCCAGCTTAATGGAGCCACGTCACACCTGCCGTAAAGGGTCTCTACACTGGACGTACACCTGGAGACCCCCGAGGGAGCAGCACAACTGCTACACCACCGTACCCCCACCCCAACCCCCTTGGCCATGTTTAATACACGCTTTAATTCATTTCATCATTAAATGATAACAAGTATTTATCTTATAGAATTCTAAATGTTCAGAGAGCAGGAATATCATAAAGTGAATGTGTTCTGTGTGGCGATCGCAGATGAGAATAATGAGAATATTAAAAATATGAGATCCCAGATCTCAGCATTGCAGTGCAAACCACATACTAGCTTGGCAGATCCTGTCTCATCTTGCATTCAACACTTTATAAATTTTATTCCTGTAACTAAGCAAGAAGTCTTAACTTTAATTTCTAAAATGAAGCCAACTACTTGTTCACTGATTCAGTGCAAACAAAACTAGTAAAAAGTGCAGTGGATGTTCTTGCAGTGCCAATTTTAAACATTATCAATAGTTCATTATTGAATGGCACAGTACCTGAGGCACTGAAAGTGTCAGTCATTAAACCTTTACTTAAAAAGTTAGATCTAGACCCAAACATACTTAATAATTATAGGCCTATTTCAAATTTACCCTTTCTCTCTAAAATACTAGAAAAAGTAGTTGCCAGTCAGCTTCAGTCACACCTTAAGCATTACAATTTATTTGAGAGATTCCAGTTTGGTCATAGTACAGAAGCGACACTAACACGGGTTGTAAATGACATTCTGATATCCTCTGATGAAAGAAACTCCGCTGTAATTATGTTGTTAGACTTAAGCGCAGTGTTTGACACCATTGACCATTCTATTTTACTGCACAGGCTAGAAAATGATGTTGGGCATACAGACACTGTGCTCAATTGGTTTAGCTCTAATTTATCAAATCGATTCCAATATGTATAGAAATGTGCTGACAGTACTCCATCGTTACACACAGAAGTGAGATATGGTGTCCCGCAGGGCTCAGTACTGGGACCTTTACTGTTTTCACTTTACATGCTTCCACTGGGATCTCTCATTAGAAAACATAATGTTAATTTTCACTCGTATGCAGATGACACCCAGTTATTCCTTTCTTTGAGATCAAATGATGTTTTTCCAATGTTGTCTTTAATAAATTGTGTTAGTGAATTAAATGAGTGGATGGATGAGAAATACTTGTCTTTAAACCCAGATAAAACAGAGATGTTAATTATTGGAGCGAATGACGCTGATCACAACAATATTTTGTCATTACCTAACTCACTTGGAATCACCATTAATTTTACTTTATCAGCCCACAATCTAGGAGTTATCTTTGACTCTAGGATGTCATTTAAAGCACACATTACAAAGTTGTCCAAATCATGTTTTTTCCTTTTTAAAAATGTTGCGAAATTAAGGCATTTTCTTAATAAACAGGATTCTGAGAAATTAATTCATGCATTTATTTCTAGTAGGATTGACTACTTCAATGCGGTGTTCACTGGATGTTCAAATTATTCTCTATACAGCCTCCAGTTAATCCAAAATGCTGCTGCAAGAATTATTACAAGAACAAGAAAATACGAACACATAACTCCAGTACTTAAATCCTTACACTGACTCCCGGTTAACTTTAGGGCAGATTTCAAAATCTTCCTTTTAACATATAAAGCATTAAATGGCCAAGGTCCGGCTTGTCTGAACTCATCGTGACTTTCAAACCTGAGTGCACATTTAGAACTCAACATGGCGGTCTGCTTATGATTCCAAGAATTAATAAAATAACAATGGGAGGTTGAGCTTTTAGTTACAGGGCCCCTAAACTGTGGACTGGTCTGCCTGCTACTATAAGAGATGCCCCTTCGGTCTCAGCTTTCAAATCCCGGCTGAAGACTCACTACTTCAGTTTAGCATATCCTGACTAGAGCTGCTGAGTAACTCTACAGCCTGTCATTAGCACTAAAACATAAGTAATATGATAGTTATAATTTGTTAGTAACCCTCATCTATTCTGTTTCTCTTCTTGGTACTCAAATACAATACAATACAATACAGTTTATTTTTGTATTGCCCAAAATCACACAGGAAGTGCCGCAATGGGCTTTAACAGGCCCTGCCTCTTGACAGCCCCCCAGCCTTGACTCTCTAAGAAGACAAGGAAAAACTCCCAAAAAAACCTAGTAGGGAAAAATGGAAGAAACCTTGGGAAAGGCAGTTCAGAGAGAGACCCCTTTCCAGGTAGATTGGGCGTGCAGTGGGTGTCAAAAGAAGGGGGTCAATACAATACAGTACAGTACACAGAACAATTTCTCAATATAGTAAGAAATAAAAATATATATATATATATAAATTTTAGAAGTACAGAGCAGGGCACAGGGTCAGACGAGATCCTCTCTTGTGATGTTCTCATCATTTGAACAAGATTCTAATTTCAGGTATAGGAGGTGCTGATAAACAGAGGGGGTGGACTTAACCTTTTCCACATTTGAAATTTGCATTTATGTTTATTTAAATTAGGCCATGGGATACAGAATGTAAATGTGGCCTGATGTTTGATATGTTTTATCACTTTTTTCTAAGCATACTCTGTAAAAGAAGATCAAATCTCGACATGTCCACATACAGTTCCTTCAAAAAGTCTTCAGGCCCATCAATGTTTTCACATTTTGTTATGTTGCAGCCTTTTGCTAAAATCATTTCAATTCACTTTTTCCCAAATCAAGCAACACTCAACTCAACCAAGATGACAAAGTGAAAGCAGGATTTGCAAATTAATTAAAAATGAAAGCTTCAATGTCCCGCTGACACAAGTAATCAGACACTTTACTCAGGACTTACTTGAAGCCCCTTTGGTAGCGATCACAGCCAGGGGACTTCTTGCGTTTTATGTGACCCCTTGGCACACCTGGATTTGGGGATGTTCTGTCATTCTTCCCTGCAGATCCTCTCATCCTCTGTCAGGTTGGATGGAGACCACCAGTGGACAACAGTTCTCAGTTCTCTCCAGAGAAGTTCAACAACATTCATAGAGTTATCCATAAGACACCCTTGGGTTGTCTGTGCTTTGTGCTTTGGGTCATTTTCATGTTTAAAGGTAAACTTTTGGCCCAGACTGAGGACCAGAGCTCTCCGAGCAGATTTTCATTCAGGACGCCTCTTTTCTTTGACCTGTTCGGCTTTCCATCAATGCTGACTGGTCTCACAGTCACTGCCACAGAAAATTAACTCCAAATGTGATGCTACCATCACCCACCATGCTTCACTGTTGAATGGTATTGTGCAGCAGGTGAGCAGGGCCTGGTTTCCTACACATATGACAGTTAGAATTGAGGCCAGACAGTTCAATGTTTCATCAGACCAGAAAATCTTGTTTTTCCCAGTCTGAAAGTCCTTTAGGTGCCTTTTAGCAAATTCTAAGCAAGCTTTCATGTGTTGTTTGACCACAGTGCTATAAAGCCCAATTTAGTGGAGTGTTGTAGTAGTGGCTGTCCTTCTGGAAGCATCTCCATTCTCCACACATATTTTCTGCATCTCAGGCACAGTGACCATTGGGTTCTTGGTCACTCTGCTCAGGAAGGTCCTTCTCCATTGATTGTTATATGAAAAGTCATGGATGTTCTAAACATATTCCATTAAACATTATAGATGCCCCTGTCAGAAGTTTTACATATCTTTCCCCAGATCTTTGCCTTGACCAAATCCTGTTTCTAAGCTCTGCAGGCAATTCCTTCAACCTCATGGCTTAGTTTTTTCACCACTTTGGACTTTCTATAGACAGGCGTGTGCTTTTCCTCATCATGTCCAATCAATTGAAATGACCACAATTAGACTGCAAACAAGGGGTCAGAACATATCATCGATGACCGATAGAACACGATGCACCTGAGCCAAATTTCAGATGTCACAGGAAAGATTTGAATCCTGGTGTCAATGGGATATCTCAGTTTTTACTTTATTAAATAAATAAATAAAAAAATCTAAAAATTCTGTTTTCCCTTTGTCATTATAGTGTGTTGAGTGTTGCTTTTTGAGGGAAAAAAATTAAATGATTGACCACAAGGCTGCAACATAAAAAATGTGAAAATATCATCTGCATATAGAGAAATTTTCTGTTCCAGTCCTTCTCTGACAATCCCCTTTATCTGATAAGAATTTCGACAGTGGACCGCCAGTGGTTCAATGACGATTGCAAACAGCAGTGGTGACAAGGGGCATCCTTGTCTGGTGCCACGTTCTAGTTGAAACTATTCTGAACAAATATTGTTAATACAAACTGAAGCTTCTAGATTGGTATACAGTAGTTTGATCCATGCACAAATATTCGGGCCAAACCCAAATTTCTCCAATGCAGTGAAAAGGTAGTTCCATTCAAACATATAAAATGCTTTTTCTTCATCCAATGATAATAATATCTCTGGGGTGTATGACTTTGCTGGTGAATATATTACATTAAACAGGCATCGAAGATTGGAAGATAAGTGTCGGCCTTTAATAAATCCAGTTTGATCCTGTGATATTACCGAAGGCAGCACTTTCTCCATCCTTCTAGCTATTGTGGGGAACAGCCTGGACACAGACAGGTAGACATGAAGGTTTCACCACACACACGTTTATTTACAATATTTACACTAATATGGTGCACAATACCCAGTGCCGCAGCACCAATCACCCCTTCAGTCCTGGCCACACAACACAATGCCTTCACAGTCTCTGGTCTGCTTCCACTCCACCGAGCTTCGCCCACTTCCACCTGACTCTTGCCATTGAACGGAGGGAGGCGGCCCCTTTTATACACCCCAGATGGGCTCCAGGTGCTTCCCGACACTCTTCCACCGACACTCCCTTGGCGGAAGTGCCGGCTGCGCAACCAGAAGGACTCCGGGTGTCGCTGCTCCTCTTCCCCCCAGCACTTCCGGGTGTGGCGGAAGTGCTGAGGTCCAGGGCTCCCAAGGCATTTGGGTGCCCCCTGGCAGTGGCCACGGGCCCCTACAGGGTTGAGCTTCCCAGCTCTGTACCCATGGCCCCCAAAGCAACCAGGGCGGTCGCCCCCTTGTGTTCTGGAGAAGGCACAAGCCCTCCTCTGGTCCTCCTGGGCATCCCGGCTGGGCATGAACCCCAGCTGGGTGCCACACTATAATTTTTGAGAGTATTTTAACATCATTATTCAAAAGTGAAATTGGTCTGTATGATGCACGTTGTAACAAGTCCTTATTTTGTTTAGGAAAGACGGTGATTGATGCTTGACGAAAAGTTTGAGGTAGAATTTGATTGTCTCTAGCTTCTGTAAATGTTGCCAATAAGAGGGGAGCCAGCTGAGTGGAGAATTTCTTATAAAATTCTACAGGGTAGCAATCAGGGCCTGCTGGTTTACCGCCTTGAAGTGACTTTATAGCATCTTGTAATTCTGATAAGGTCAGAGGTTTATCCAGTTCCTCAGCACTAAAAGTATCAAGGGGAAGGAGGTAAACAATGAAAAGGAGGGGCCCCAGGACAGAGCCCACCTGAAGTAACAATGGTGGGCTGGGATGTGAAAGTTTTAAGCTGAACAAACTGAGTGCGGCCTGAGAGGTAGGATCTGAACCAGTCTACTGGAGTGTGGGTAATGCCAATTGAAGATAATCTACTGAGAAGAGTCGTGTGACAAATAGTGTCAAAGGCCGCACTCAGGTCAAGGAGGATGAGAATAGGAATTAAACCAGAATCAGCTGCCATAAGGAGGTCGTAAGTAAGTTTGAAAACTGCCATTTATGTACTATGGAGGGGGCGAAAACCAGACTGGAACTGTTCATACAGATTATTTTGAAAACCAGACTGGAACTGTTCATACATATTATTTTGAGATAAATGAGAATGAAGTTGAATAGCCACTATTTTTTCAAGAATTTTGGAAATGAAGGGTACATTTGAAATAGGATGAAAATTACTGAAATTAGTCGGATCGGCACCAGGTTTTTTCAGAATTGGGGTTATTGCAGCTGATAAGATTTAAATTTTATTTTTAATTTTCATATTCTGTGTAACTCTGGACTGCGGGGTGACCCCTAAATGTTTAGTAGAGTACTGGAAATGGAAGAACAAAAGACTGGATATGGAAGGGGCAGAACAAGGATCAGGGCTGTATTATGAGGAAAGGAAAAATCAGTTTGGTGATGAAGTGTGACAGAGGATTGATTCTACATTAAAGAGGTGGACTGTGACAATAAAAAGGGTCATTTTAATAAAGCCAGCGGTCAGTGTGGACAGTTCATTAGAACTCTGACCTCAACGGTGACCTTATGGCGTATATTATACAGTGGTGTGAAAAACTATTTGCCCCCTTCCTGATTTCTTATTCTTTTGCATGTTTGTCACACAAAATGTTTCTGATCATCAAACACATTTAACCATTAGTCAAATATAACACAAGTAAACACAAAATGCAGTTTGTAAATGGTGGTTTTTATTATTTAGGGAGAAAAAGAAATCCAAACCTACATGGCCCTATGTGAAAAAGTAATTGCCCCCTTGTTAAAAAATAACCTAACTGTGGTGTATCACACCTGAGTTCAATTTCCGTAGCCACCCCCAGGCCTGATTACTGCCACACCTGTTTCAATCAAGAAATCACTTAAATAGGAGCTGCCTGACACAGAGAAGTAGACCAAAAGCACCTCAAAAGCTAGACATCATGCCAAGATCCAAAGAAATTCAGGAACAAATGAGAACAGAAGTAATTGAGATCTATCAGTCTGGTAAAGGTTATAAAGCCATTTCTAAAGCTTTGGGACTCCAGCGAACCACAGTGAGAGCCATTATCCACAAATGGCAAAAACATGGAACAGTGGTGAACCTTCCCAGGAGTGGCCGGCCAACCAAAATTACCCCAAGAGCGCAGAGACGACTCATCCGAGAGGTCACAAAAGACCCCAGGACAACGTCTAAAGAACTGCAGGCCTCACTTGCCTCAATTAAGGTCAGTGTTCACGACTCCACCATAAGAAAGAGACTGGGCAAAAACGGCCTGCATGGCAGATTTCCAAGACGCAAACCACTGTTAAGCAAAAAGAACATTAGGGCTCGTCTCAATTTTGCTAAGAAACATCTCAATGATTGCCAAGACTTTTGGGAAAATACCTTGTGGACTGATGAGGCAAAAGTTGAACTTTTTGGAAGGCAAATGTCCCGTTACATCTGGCGTAAAAGGAACACAGCATTTCAGAAAAAGAACATCATACCAACAGTAAAATATGGTGGTGGTAGTGTGATGGTCTGGGGTTGTTTTGCTGCTTCAGGACCTTTTAGGCTTGCTGTGATAGATGGAACCATGAATTCTACTGTCTACCAAAAAATCCTGAAGGAGAATGTCCGGCCATCTGTTCGTCAACTCAAGCTGAAGCGATCTTGGGTGCTGCAACAGGACAATGACCCAAAACACACCAGCAAATCCACCTCTGAATGGCTGAAGAAAAACAAAATGAAGACTTTGGAGTGGCCTAGTCAAAGTCCTGACCTGAATCCAATTGAGATGCTATGGCATGACCTTAAAAAGGTGGTTCATGCTAGAAAACCCTCAAATAAAGCTGAATTACAACAATTTTGCAAAGATGAGTGGGCCAAAATTCCTCCAGAGCACTGTAAAAGACTCATTGCAAGTTATCGCAAACGCTTGATTGCAGTTATTGCTGCTAAGGGTGGCCCAACCAGTTATTAGGTTCAGGGGGCAATTACTTTTTCACACAGGGCCATGTAGGTTTGGATTTTTTTTTCTCCCTAAATAATAAAAAACACCATTTACAAACTGCATTTTGTGTTTACTTGTGTTATATTTGACTAATGGTTAAATGTGTTTGATGATCAGAAACATTTTGTGTGACAAACATGCAAAAGAATAAGAAATCAGGAAGGGGGCAAATAGTTTTTCACACCACTGTAATTCTAGATTTTTACTTTCACTTTCTGTCCAATCAGATGAGCTCTTTACTATTAGTGTCTCATCAGCACAGCTCCTGATTGGCTCTTGTTAATTGTCTGTGTTGTGCTCTGCCCCCCCAGTCCCGTTACACACTCCCAGATTTCCTCACTCGTTTTCTTTTCTCTCCTTTCAGACTTCTGTCCCCTCACACTGGACATCAACACGGCACACAGAGACCTCCATCTGTCAGAAGGGAACAAGAAGGTGACATGTAAGGGGACAAACACTGAAAATACTGATCATCCTGACAGATTTGACCACTGGGAACAAGTTCTTTGCAGAGAGGCTCTGACTGGGACTCGCTGTTACTGGGAGGTGAAGTACAGTGGACGCCTCATGAGGATTGGAGTCACATATAAAGGACTGAGCAGGAAAGGAAGATGGTGGGGAGTCCCTCCTTGGATACAGTGACAAGCACTAGGGTTTGCAGTGCTGTGTGCCACAATGACAAGCAGACTATAATCAGCACCCCCTACAGCCCCAGAATAGGTGTGTATCTGGACTGGCCTGCTGGCTCTCTGTCATTTTATAGCGTCTCACACACAATGACCCTCCTGCACAGGTTCAACACCTCCTTCACTGAGCCCCTCTATCCAGGGTTTAGGTTTTATCTTAGTCTTCACTGCAGTGTGACAATCTGCCATCTTACACCATTTGACCACTGACCAGTACCCTCCAATAATCACTTGATGTCCGCTGAAGTGCAGGTCATCTTTGTTTTTGTAGTTTGGGGTCAAAATGGATTTCACAGAATCTTGGGGGGTGGGGGGGCAGCACGTCTGTGAGTGAATTTGGAGTTGAGAATGCAGGGTGAGTGCGGCTGTCAGGTCCTCCATTGTTATTGAATTTGAGGAGCCAATCAGCTGTGTGTGTGTCATAGTGAGGGGCGGGGTGTGAGAGAGTAATGTGGATGTAGCAGGAATTAAGTAGTTTGGTTTGCAGTGCACAGTGAAATATATAAGTGATTGTTTTAGAAATGTTATAAAGAGATGGCTGAATGGTCAAGTAAACAAGCAGAATGTTTCAGGGGATGCCGAGTAGGGAACTGGAACTCTATGATGTTCTTTCATGCCCCTAGTAAGTCTTGCCAGTTGGCACGTATGCAGTTTTCATAACAGGATATGTGCTGAATTCAAGTGATATTGAGAAACAAGGACATTATGGAGAAAGACTTTTATCTTAGGCTGGTTGTGCTCTACGCTAAAGTACCTCATGTCTTTTAAACTATCAGAGAATGATATTCAGGCATTAATTCAGCGCTGTTATGCAAATTCAGTTGTTCCTCTGCCCCTTCTTTTTGACCATTCCCTAACAGACCACTGTGATGAATGCTTCGTCTTCGGCATTTTCTGAGGAGTAAATTAAAGATGCAATGGACGAGTTTCCTCCTGCCTGATTACTGACCCAAAGGGGTTTTATCAGACTTGTCCCAGTAGAGGAAAAGTTTCTGTTTATAATTAATAAGTCGATTTCTTCCACAGAGGGCACCTCAGACATAGAGATACTTGTCTGACCAGAAGGGTCCCAATATTGATTCACAACCGCATGACCCCGAGTGTAAGTGAAAGTCAACTGTTTAAAGTTCTGCTGGAGCAGCACTGCTGAAAGGCACTATATAGACTAAACATCAGGAGCTCTAGACTGGAGCGAGTGACAGATGGGACTACTGTAGAGTGTCCCACTTCCATTAGTCACTCAAGGGGTCCATCGTTTCTGAATCAATCCACTGAGGACTCACGGGTCAGTCAGATGTCGGCCATACTGATGAGAGTTTGGTGTTCTACTGAGTCACTTGACGTCGCCTAGACATTAAACTTCACCACCTTCTTCTTGTTTCCAGATTTGTCAATTCTGCTATTTGGAAATTCCGACATTCTCAAAAAAATGAATTCTCAGTGAAGGTTGGGATCTCCCTCCGGTGACAGAGGAAAATCAGAAGTGGCAGTTTGAAAAACTCCTTATTCATTCAAGCAGTAATGGTCTGAAATTTCACCTTGTCTGACAAACTGGAGATCGATTTCAAATAAATATACACTTGGATAAGATTAAATTATACTAATAGAGTTCTAAGTTGATTCTGTAGTTGCGATAGACGAGGTCCACGTTATCAAACACCCACCGCCTGACCCAGACACACACACACACCTCATTTTGGTGTAATTTAATGTAATACCTCAGAAATAGACAAGTCGTAATTCTGTAGATAAATGTTGTATTCCTGACTGAAGTGTCGATGAAACTCCTCCAGTATATTTAATTTTCTTTTAGATTATTGGATGAAGTATGCATCAAATTAAACGTATAAACAAAGAGCTAAAAGACACTCAAGTCCGACCTCACTTAAACCTTAAAACTGGCTATTCCAAAAATGCCATGGTGTTTGAGCTCGCATTGTGAGGTGCAGCTCTCAGGTAGACGTCTTCTTTGTCTTCTTCTTTCAGCTGCTCCTGTTAGGGGTCACCAAAGCAGATTATCTTATTCCATATCTTCCTATCCTCATCATCTTGCTCTGTCACCTCCATCACCTGCATGTCCTCTCTCACCACATCCATAATCCTCCTGTTAGGCCTTCCACTTCTCCTCTTACCTGGCAGCTCTATCCTTAGCACCCTTCTCCCAGTATACCCAGCATCTCTTCCCAGCACACATCCAAACCAACACAATCTCACCTCTCTGCCTTTGTCTCCCAACCGTCTCACCTGAGCTGACCCTCTAATGTCCTCATTTCCAATCCTGTCCATTCACATCACACACAAAGCCAATCTTAGCATCTTTAACTCTGTCACCTCCAGCTCTGTCTCCTGCTTTCTGGTCAGTGTCACTGTATCCTGCCCATATAACATAGCTGGTCCCACTACCGTCCTGTCGACCTTCCCTTTCACTCTTGCTGATACCTGATCTAAATCAGGGGTGATCTTCTTTTCCATTCCCTTCCCTTGCCTTTGTTAATTGAAGAATCTTCTGAATTGCTTCTTTTTTCCATAAATTGCAGCTAAATAAAAATGAGATATAAAATGAACCAACGATTCACCAGCCAGGGGGTATCAACATGACCAGTTGGGGGTATCAAACTCCCACCAGTTTCAATCTAACCAGTGCTGTAGACTCCTTGAGGTGAGGTTTGCTTCAGCCATACACCTCAATACACACAAAGCCAAGGGACTGGCAAAGCAGGGAATGGGATTAACAGTTGGATCTGCAATCTTGGATTCTGCCTCACGTGTGATGAAGGGTGTGAGGCCGAGCGTCGGTGATGTGGCACTTAATTCTAGGGAGGCAACAGTGCAACATGACCTAACAACACAGTCAAGAAGGATAAAGCTACAAAATGACAACAGGCCACACTTACAATTTAGTAATAAAAACAGTTTATTAATTATCAATTCATTATTAACACCAAATTCTCATGTATTATAATCTCTAAAGTACAAGGCCTCCAAGAACTCAAAGTAAAGAAGCAGAAACAACATTTAAAGTAAAACAAAATGTCAAGAACGTTCACATTGTAAGAGGGCTGGCTCATCTTTGATTAACTCTGCTGGTTATGAGATGAAATGCAGAAAGCAAGCTGATGAAATGTCGGCTAACAGGAGCACCGCAGAACAATCCCACCACTCAAGTGAGTCCTTCTGAATGAAGACAGACCAGGGAGGGCAGTTGGCTTTGTTCACATCTTACAAGTCTGTCCTTCTCAGAGTGCCATCCACTTTGTGCTCCAGTCCCAAACTCCAAATGTGCTACGGGGTGCAGTGGGGTTGCCGATCTGGAAGTGGCACTCTATACAGGGCTGATGAATTTGTGTCATAAAAATCAACAAAAGTGATTGATCACAAATGTCACATTACGTGTTTGTGTGATCTTTGTGATGACATTACAGTTTCAGAACATGCTAATCAAAAAATAACAGACTTATTCAGTGCATGGTCACAGATTTGAAATCAAAAACACATGAACTCTGAAGTCTGCATGCCACAGCTGTCCTCAACAGTCCACTCAGGAGTGACTGACAGGTCTTTCCGCCAATCAACTTTCTTCTTTTGTTCGCAGTTGATATCTGCCTTTTCTGTGCTGTCCTTTCTGATTTTGTCCTCATCACCTCTGCCACTGAGTGTATTTCATCGATGTCACCTCTTCATTTTGTGGTTTCCACTTTTTATATTTCTCTGCCTTCTTGCATTTCATGGCCAATGTACCCTTTTTAGATAAGTCCTCGTAAGAGTCAAGCTATACTCACACATTTGAGAACATCAATGACATGAAATGTAAAAAGAGTGTGACCAGAAAATGAAACATAAACTTACAAAATACAGAAAGTCCAAGCAGAGTGAACCAATGCTGAGTAGTGAGGGGGTCAAATGTGACCTTCAGTGGTGGGGGTACAGAAGGGGTCACTTCTGCTTTTTGGAGATTTCTGTCAAGTAAACGAAGCCGAAGCTTTGTGTAGCTGACACTCTCTCATAGCAGAGCTTTCTAATCGTCCATCCTGCTGTTGGAGTTTATTGAGCTCCTGTGGCCTCCAGCTTGTAGTCTCAATGTGAAGAAACGTTGTCTTGGGTATCGATATGAAGAAGGTGCAGAACTCAAACTGAAACCTGAACCAACACATTCGGAGTATAGAGCGTCCTTCACACACCACACCAGGATATACTGACATGGAGCAAAGGAACATCCGTTATATTTTTAGGTTAATTAGTCAAATTAATATCTTGGGCAGCAGAGATCCCTGTGTGTTTCTGCTGTGACTCCCTCTTCAGGTCTTAAACATTTCTTTTTGAACCCTGAATGTGTCATTATATTTGTATTTCGATCTTCTTAAATTCCCACTTTTGGACTCCCCCTTGACACACCGCCGATTAATGTGTTTGGTTTGTAAAGACTCTTATTGTTTATAAACGATAACCTAAATTAGTGTAAAAGTCTTATAAAGCCCCTCTACATTGGTCTGTCATGTGACGGCTCTCTTTTTAGTCTCCTGTCCTCCTCGACTGTCCCTCCCCCATATCTGATTGGACAGCAGTGGCTGTCAGCTGACGTCACTAAATGACTTCTTCATTATCAGGGTTAAGAACGGCTGTCTGCACTCAGACCAGGTGTCAGCCATCAGATGACATCCCAGAGATGGTACAAGTTCATTGCTACTCAGATAAGGCCCCATCTCCAAACCTCTGAAACAAAAATATTCCCTTGTTGTCAGTGGTACCTCCTAGTAGTTGGCACTACACTGTGGACTTGATTTCACTTCTCCATTTTTTCATTATTACATTGAACTGTTTCAGTTGTGTTCTGTGGTTGAAGTTGTTATCACCGCACAGTACTGTTGCTACCTCATTCTGTTGTCTGGTGTTTATATTGTTCACCATCTTATGTCACAGCACCGGTGCAGAGATGATCAGTCCCTGTATGGCCGACGTCCTGGTAGTACAGTTTCTGAGTCCTTCATGAAATCTTACATGTTGCTGTTGATGGCTGATACAGGAGGACCACTTTCAACATTCAGAACAGCTAAGAGGCTTACCACAAGTAGGCCAGTCATTTATGAATATGAAGGCCACTGCTGTCTGAAAAGCGTTAACCACATTTAGGACAACAATGACATTTTTTCTTGCACCTATAAGTTTTTGAAGAAGATTCTTGCTGTTTGTGAAATATGTGTTGTATTCCAGTGTGTACATTCCAGTATGAGTTCATATGAGGCTCTGAGGTTACCTTACATTTATGATCTGTTTGCCACTTTCAGTGTTTTCTCCACTATTCTTGTGTGCTCATTAACTACTTTCAACTGGAGTCCTTTAAAGCATTCAGAAGATTTTTCTTCATTGTTTTTGCCTGAGCATCCAATGGAAAGATCATTTGACATTTCTGGGACAGGCTTTACTCCAATGTGACTTTGCGTGTGTCTCTGAAAAGTTTTTCTGGAAGAGAACCCTTTACCACATTCAGAACAGGTGTAATGCTTCTCTCCAGTGTGGATCCTTCTGTGGCACCTAAATGCGTTTGGACGTGAGAATAGTTTGCCACACTCTGGACAGCAATGGGGTTTCTCTCCAGAGTGAATTATCAAGTGATCTTTAAGAGTTGTGCTGTCTGAGAAACTTTTGTTTCTTATCAGAATAAATTATTTTATGATTTTAAAAAGAACTGTTATATGGGAATGGCATTGCACATTCATTACAACTTTCAGGTTGCTCTCCAGTATGACTTCTCTTATAATTATAAAGAGAATTGACATGAGAGAATAGTTTGCCATATTCAAGCAATGGTGAGGTTTCACTCCAATGTGACGTCTGATGTGACTCTGTAGGGTGCTTTGTTCTGAGAACTGTTCATCGCATTCAGGACAACAATAAGGTTTCGCTGCAGTATGAGTTCTGATGTGGCACTGGAGTGAGCATAAATCTAACAATGGATTCCCACATTCAGAAGAACAATAAGATTTTTCTGCAGTATTTATTTTGGCGTGACTATAAAGACATTTCTGGCTTGCATAACATTTGCCACATTCAGCACATACTTACGACATTTTCACTTCCATGTGAGTTTATGTATGTACTCGAAAACAGATATTGTTAAAAGTCATTTTTCAACATTCAGGATATCAATATGGCTTCTCTCCAGTATGAATTTGTGTGTGCCTTTGAGAACCGCGTTTGTCATAATATTTTTTGCCACATTCTGAACAACAATAAGGTTTTTTATCCTGTGTGGATTCTTCTGTGCCTATGAAGATTGCTTATACGTGAGAAGGACTTACCACATTCTGCACAGCAATGATGATTTTCTGTATGGATTTTTCTGTGCCTCTGAAGATGACTTCTCCATGAGAATGACTTGCCACATTCTGGACAGCAATGAGGATTTTCTGCTTTGTGAAATCTTCTGTGGTTCTGAAGACTGCTTTTCTTTGAGAACGACTTACGACATTCAAGACAACAATATGTTTTTTCTCCAGTGTGGATTTTTTCGTGCCTCTGAAGATGGCTTCTACTTGAGAATGACTTACCACATTCATGACAACAATGTGGTTTTTCTCCAGTGTGAATCTTCATATGCTTATTAAGATAATTTTTCTTTGTGAATTGTTTGCCACATTCCAAACATTGTTTTTCAGTATGAATTTGGATTTGTTTCCCCACTTGTTGTCTATCAGTTGTGATGGCTTCTGTGTGTGTTACTCCAGCAGCAGGGAGAGAACTGCACAGCAAAAAGGTTGCTGTCAGGTTCTCTGATCCTCTTGCTGGTTTCTTTGTACCTTTCTCATTGTATTGAGGAGAGGGCTGACCAAATGAAGGTGGAGCAAAGCTGCCATTCTTCTGAAAATCTGAAATGACACAACAATCCATCCATCCATTATCCAACAGGCTTTATCCTAACTACAGGGTCATGGGGGTCTGCTGGAGCCTATCCCAACCAACACAGGGCGCAAGGCAGGAAACAAACCCCGGGCAGGGTGCCAGCCCACCGCAAGGCATGTGCATGCGCGCGCGCGCACACACACACACACACACACACTTCAAATCGCCAATGCACCTAACCTGCCTGTCTTTGGGCTGTGGGAGGAAACTCACGCAGACACAGGGACAGCATGCAAACTCCATGCAGGGAGGACCCGGGAAGCGAACACGGGTTTCCTAACTGCGAGGCAGCAGTGCTACCCACTGCGCCACTGTGCCACCCCTGACACAAACATTTTAACTATTATTATAATTATTTTTCCTGACACCTTTATCCAAGGTGACTCACAACATTTGAGACACAATTGGTTACATTTCTCTTGTTTTTCCAACTGGAGCACAGACAGGTCACGTGACTTGCTCGAGGTCACAAGTGTCAATAGCTGAATTTGAACATGCAACTTCAGGGTTTGATGTCCAAATTCCTAACCATTACCCGCCTTTTAAAATAAATGAACAGTACAGTGATGGCACACTGGTTGCCGTTCCTTCCTCACACTGAGGTGCCATTTATGGTCTGGCCACTCCATGTGTGGTCTTTACATGTTCTGGTGCTGTCTGTTCAATTTCTCCACCTTTCTCTCATATGTGAAAAATGGGTCTGACCTGATCAATCGATCAAAAATCACAATCAGCCAATTTTCACACCAAATGACTTGACCGATGACATCTGATCTTGTATGATAAAAAGAATGCAAGACAACGTTCCAACATTACCAACATAAAGAAATATGTCCTCACCAGTCTAACAGTTTTATTTCCTTCCTACAAGAGATAACAAATTTGCGGTTTGTAATATATGTGCAAAGAGAAGTCAGTGATGGAGGATTCTCTGCTAACATTTCCAACATTACAAACCTTATTCAGCATCTGAGAAGTCAACACAAAAAGGACTGGTGTGAAGAACGAGCTGTTCAAAGGCTGAGGCGACCAGTAAGCTTAGTCTAGCTCAGTCACCTACTCTCACTTGGCCTCCAATAATGGCAGCACTTAGAAAACTCAACCTTACAATATGGACAGCAAGAACGCCAAAGACTTACTGTGACAGCAAAAACAGTGGAATTCGTAAGCCTGGACAACCAGCCACTTTCAGTTCTGGAAGATGTCACCTTCTAGATCATTTAGATCCACGATTCCATCTGCCAGTGAGTGTTTGTTGACTGATTCATTTATATAATTAATTAACCAGGTATTAGATGTTTTCACTAAAATCCCTTTTATTTGCCTTTCAGTGAATGTGTAGGTAGATGGGAGGAAAGGGATACAGAGTTTTACCGAGCTGGTACATAAATATAAATCATTATCAAGTGGACGTCGATTAGTTAGAAATTGTAATCAGCCCTCTTATTGGTTTGTTGGGTAGAATGATACGAGCCTAGTCCTTAGACCTAAGTAAAATAACTAATTACACATAATAAGCATTGAGTGTGAATAGTCACTGAAACAGTTATGAATTCTGTAACAGATAATATCATCATAATAATTTTTATCCATAAATTAAACAATGGTACAAGGACATGTATTTCACAAATGATTGCAAATCTCAAACACGTAAACTGCTTAGTGCCGGTGTCTCGACCACACAGACGCACTCAGAGTGACAGACGACAGCCGAGAGATCCAAAGAAACTCCCCGCCAACAGAACTGCAGAATGCATGAAGAAATTGTCAATAAAAATAAAAACGATATTGAGTCAGCAGCATCAGAGATGAATCTTTATCTCTGTGAACGTCATAACACAAGAGATGCTGGGCCACTGGCTGTCTGGAGGACCAATAAAAGTCGTCATCCTCCCTGTGCCCTCCTTATACGAGTGGGGACAGCGAGGGTCTGTTCAGTATGGCAGCACACGTCGTGGATGACAGGAGGACCAGACTGTCCTCAGAACATGCAGAGATGCTTATATTCTTAGATAAGAACCGAAGTGTTCAATAGGACTGTCTCATGTTCGTCTTGTCATAGTAGATGGCTACAAATATCTAATTGAACATTTTATTTTATTAGAAATGTGGAGTATGATTAAGACATGCCTTTTGTTTTGTTCAACTTATTTTTCTTCCATTATGTGTGTATTATAGGTAAATGTTCTTTGTGTATGCTGTATGCAGTAGCACTTTATTATGGAATGTGAAGATTATGAATGGCTAAAAATACATCCATCCATCCATCCATCCATCCATTGTCTCCCGCTTATCCGAGGTCGGGTCGCGGGGGCAGCAGCTTGAGCAGAGATGCCCAGACTTCCCTCTCCCTGGCCACTTCTTCTAGCTCTTCCGGGAGAATCCCAAGGCGTTCCCAGGCCAGTCGAGAGACATAGTCCCTCCAACGTGTCCTGGGTCTTCCCTGGGGCCTCCTCCCGGTTGGACGTGCCCGGAACACCTCACCAGGGAGGCGTCCAGGAGGCATCCTGATCAGATGCCCAAGCCACCTCATCTGACTCCTCTCGATGAGGAGCAGCGGCTCTACTCTGAGTCCCTCCCGGATGACTGAGCTTCTCACCCTATCTTTAAGGGAAAGCCCAGACACCCTGCGGAGGAAACTCATTTCAGCCGCTTGTATTCGCGATCTCGTTCCTTCGGTCACTACCCATAGCTCATGACCATAGGTGAGGGTAGGAACATAGATCGACTGGTAAATTGAGAGCTTCGCCTTGCGGCTCAGCTCCTTTTTCACCACGACAGACCGATGCAGCGCCCGCATTACTGCGGATGCTGCACCGATCCGCCTGTCGATCTCACGCTCCATTCTTCCCTCACTCGTGAACAAGATCCCGAGATACTTGAACTCCTCCACTTGAGGCAGGATCTCGCTACCAACCCTGAGAGGGCACTCCACCCTAAAAATACATGTATTATTTAAAAAAAAAAGAAAAACAATATTATTATTATTGATATCAGCAGATCCTAATGGAATGGAATGGGTGATCAATATCAGCTCTAAAGACTCCGATCAGAGCCTTCCTACCCAATAATGTGTCTGAATTTGGATTTTCTCTTCTTAATTGTAATGTATGTGATGATATTTACATCCTCTAGAACCTAATCTGGACTAAAACTAAACATACAAATATATCCACTTGTGTTAGGGGGGCACACTGTTTAGCACAGCTGCTTTATTGTTCAGGTGTCCTGGGGTCAAATCCTGCCCACAGTTGCTCTACATAGGGGCTCTGAATGGTGTTTCTGGTTATTCTGGTAATTCCCCTCATCCCCAAAAACATGCAGGTGAAGTGGAGTGGTGACTCCAAATTGACCGATATGACTGTGGGAGATGGAGATGATCTTGGGCCCTTCCAAGTGAAGATTTCACACCACTGCCAACTTGTCCCAGGCCATGCTGCCCAGCAAGTTCAGGCAAAGAGCAGAACTCAAGATGCTGAAAGATGACCCTGAGACCCCCTGAATGTCATCATGGCTCGTACAGGTAGCTCTTGTCACTGTTAACGTCAAAGTGCACGAGATTACCATTAGAAAGATGAGGCACATATTAGGTGGGCACTGGCAAATTCTCTCTTATTTAGTGCACAGGAGTGAGGATTTTATTCTTACTTATTTTTTCTTTTTGTGGACATGTCTACTTTAACTGCCACATAATTTAACAACAACAACATTTATTTATATAGCACATTTTCATACAAAAAAGTAGCTCAAAGTGCTTAAGAAATATACATATCTTTAACAAAATATGACTTTTGATGTTCTAATGGAACGTAATGTACTGTTGGCCTAATATACGTCACAGCTTCAGTCAAAGCTTCATGATGTTCAAGTCATGAGCTCAACACTTCAGATTTTTCCTTATTCACCCAAGTTTTTCTAATTTATCATTTATTAGGCAACCTATTATTTGTTGTCATGGGCCCGATCAGGTGGTCTTTATCCAAGTTCAATTAACCGTGTTTTCCATTCTCAATACAATCTTCTAAAAACATCAAAGCACCCACCGTTACAATTTATAAACGCTCTCTTTCTTTTATATTTAATCACATTACTCACTTATTCCGACACTCCCCGGTGACTCTTCTCCTTCTCTCCCATTTGCCTCTGTGATTTTCTCTTCAGACTCTGATAACTCTGATTTCAGCTCTGCAGAATTCTCCTGCGTAGCCAGTCGTCCTGTATTAGTGGACCAGGGCTGTAAACTGGATAGAGATTCTTCACAGGCATCCTGCTTGAAAATATCCTCAGTTTCATGCTTTTGAAGTTCAAAACCAATGGAGAAATCATTCAAATCCTCAGCTTTAATGGCAGCAGTCACCCCCTTGCACTCCTCCTCCTCTTTAAAAACTGAAATTCTTTCTTCGTGATCCTCCAGCTTCACACGCACATCCTCTGGTGTGAGCCACTCACAGTCCTCTTCTTTAATGTCTCTTCTTTCATCCATGCCATCTTCTTTGGCAGAGGCCATGGTCTGTTGGAAACTCTTCTCTCTCTTTAAGTGTCTGCCCTTCTCTTCTCAGATTCCCTTCTCACATGGACAGCCCTGAGGTGGAGGTCATTAGACACCTCAGTGTATGGACAAGTGAAATGGGAAAGCCCTGTGAACATAAAAGTAGAATTAACTTCATAAAGTCAGTAAAAATAATGAGCACACTTCAGGGTCACAGTGCCCACCATGATGTTTAGTTCAAAGACACATTTCTCTTGATTTCCTCCTCTGCCTCACAGTTTAAAATTACAAATCAAACAATTCAGATGTGATCAAAGTGCATTGCAGACCTTCATTAAAGGGGATTTGCATACATTTCAGTCCCACCATGTAGATATGACAACACTTTATCTACACGGCACCATCATGTTTGGACACAGCAATGGCAGGTCTATTAAAGCCATCATATTTAGGGCTTTGTTGGATATCCTTGCCTGACTTGAACTGCACATCAGGAGCTTCATTCTGTTCAGTTGTTATATTCTATATCTATATATGTGCTCCTATTTGTGGGATTACAGGACTGCATCCCAACTGGGAGTAGGACATTCGGGGCTTGAGGAGAGTGGGTTTGTAGGAGGTTACTCGTGACAGGTGTGTTTTATGAAAAATGAAGATTTAATATGGACACGGGTTACTGAGCTTAGAAATAAAACACACACTTGAGGTTAAACTGTCGCTTACAGGGACAGCATTGAGATGTCAATTTGAGCAGAAGACCTGAACAAAGATGAAGGTGCGACTATTCTGATGGAAAGGCATGATGTTGTATTTAAAGGAGAAATACGATCATATCTATAAGGCATATTCATATTTAACAGAGTTAAAAGGGCGAGTGCAGTTTCTATGGTGGATTAGATAATCGATTTGGAGCAGAGATACTCCTGATGGGTAATTCTACATCAAATCATCACACTTTTGGACCTCATCATCACAGATTTTAACAAAATCAAATGTTGTGGAGATGTTCATGACACATGGAAGTGTTAGTAAAAAAACTGGCAAATTTTAATATATATATATATATTGCTATTCAAATTTTAACATTATAATCACTCATAAAATGGTCAGTTCATCATTTTGGGGATAGCATAGTATTTTCCCAAACTATTGAGCTGAAAAGGAGCTTTAAAACGATATGAGAACCATTTCTGTGCAACTTATATTTAGATAGAAATAGCCAGTCAAAGTTATAATCCAGCAAGGTGTTCAAACTTTGTGATCTTAAATCTCCTTATTATTGTTGATCCAAGACACGTGCAATTTCTGTTCCATGGGTCACTCAGATGACCAAATCAGCAGGCCAAGTCAAGTTAAAATCTGTGATGATGAGGTCCATAAGTGTGATAATGTGACATGGAATGACCTGCATTAAGTTTTCACACATGAAACTTATATTCATCCACCTACAGATGCTAAAAGTGTAGGAAAACTGAAGGCTCAGAAATGTCTGTGTGGTCTCACTGTCACAGCACTTCACTGGTACAATAAAGTAAAGGAGATCACGCTGAAGACAGATGGAGAAGTTTAACAAGTGGATACCACAGTTTATAAGTGGCTGGATGAAGATGGAATGACAGAATTAACACAGAAGAATGGATTTTAGATTTAAAAATGGAAATGTGCGGAATTTAGAGACTGAATGGGTGATTGTTACAAATCTTCACAATATATTAAAACGATTGAATACTCTGTAGTTCTATCAGTCAGATACTATTTTATAGTTTGTTGTTTTTAAAGCGACCACAATTGTTTGTAGAGATTCAGCTGCAGTTTTGTGACAATATAGGCGGACTCCGTGGGTGGAAAGAAAGAAAGAAAGAAAGAAAGAAAGAAAGAAAGAAAGAAAGAAAGAAAGAAAGAAAGAAAGAAAGAAAGAAAGAAAGAAAGAAAGAAAGAAAGAAAGAAAGAAAGAAAGAAAGAAAACATTTATTTCTATAGCACATTTTCGTACAAAAAAGTAGCTCAAAGTGCTTACATAATGAAGAAAAGAAAAATAAAAGACAAAATAAGAAATTAAAATAAGGCAACATTAGTTAACGTAGAAAAAGAGTAAGGTCCGATGGCCAGGGGGTACAGAAAAAACAAAAAAAAACTCCAGACGGCTGGAGAAAAAAAATAAAATCTGTAGGGGTTCCAGGCCACGAGACCACCCAGTCCCCTCTGGGCATTCTACCTAACATAAATGAAATAGTCCTCTTTGTAGTTAGCGTTCTCATGGAAGGACTTGATGATGATGGTCATGCAGACTTCTGGCTTTTAATCCATCACTGTTGGAACATCACGGTGCTTTGAGTTGTGCCACCACCAAAAGGACACCGGAAAAGGAAACAGAAGAGAGAATAGGGGTTAGTACAGATTTTAGAGCCACCATAAATAGTTATTATAATGAATTGAATATACAGAGTATTAGGATTAAATTAAAGTGAAGTTATTAGAAGGCCATGTTACAGTAATGTGTTTTCAGCAGTTTTTTAAAGTCCTCCACTGTATTAGCCTGGCGAATTCCTACTGGCAGGCTATTCCAGATTTTAGGTGCATAACAGCAGAAGCCCGCCTCACCACTTCTTTTAAGTTTTGCTCTTGGAATTCTAAGGAGACACTCATTTGAGGATCTGAGGTTACGATTTGGAATATAAGACGTCAGACATTACGATATATAAGATGGAGCGAGATTATTTAAGGCTTTATAAACCATAAGCAGAATTTTAAAGTCAATCCTGAATGACACAGGTAACCAGTGTAGTGACATCAAAACTGGAGAGATGTGCTCAGATTTTCTTTTCCTAGTTAGGATTCTAGCAGCTGCATTCTGCACTCGTTGCAAACGATTTATGTCTTTTTTGGGTATTCCTGAGAGGATTGCGTTACAGTAATCTAGTCGACTGAAAACAAACGCGTGAACTAATTTCTCACCATCTTTCAATGATATTAGAGGTCTAACTTTTTGCTATGTTTCTTAAGTGAAAAAATGCTGTCCTAGTGGTCTGATGAATATGCAATTTAAAATTCAGATTACAGTCAACAGTTACCCCTAAGCTTTTTACCTCCGTCTTGATTTTTAATCCTAATGCTTCCAGTTTATTTCTAATAGCCTAATTGTATCGATTATTGCCAATCACTAAGATTTCAGTTTTCTCTTTATTTAGCTTGAGAAAGTTACTATTCACCCATTCAGAAATACAAGTAAGACATTGTGTTAGTGAATCAAGAGAATCGGGGTCATCAGGTGCTATTGATGAATACAGTTGTGTGTTATCAGCATAGCTGTGGTAGCTCACGTTCTGTGCTGACATAATCTGACCTAACGGAAGCATGTAGATTGAGAAAAGCAGCGGACCCAGGATAGAGCCTTGTGGAACACCATATAGGATATCATGTGTCTTTGAGTTGTAATTACCACAACTAACAAAGAATTTTCTCCCTGCCAGGTAGGATTCAAACCAATTTAAGACACTGCCAGAGAGGCCCACCCATTGACTAAGCCAATTTCTAAGAATATTATGATCAATGGTGTCAAATGAGGCACTCAGATCTAAGAGGATGAGAACAGATAGATGGCCTCTGTCTGCATTTACCCGCAAGTCATTTACTACTTTAACGAGTGCAGTTTCTGTGCTGTGATTTGTTCTAAAACCTGACTGAAATTTATCAAGAATAGCAGGTTTATTGAGGTGCTCATTGAGCTGCATAATGACTGCCTTGTCTAGAATTTTACTTAACAAAGGCAGGTTAGAGATGGGTCTAAAATTTTCAAGAGCAGAGGGGTCAAGATTATTTTTCTTAAGTAGGGGTTTAACTACAGCAGTCTTAAGACAGTCTGGGAAGACCCCCGTATTAAATGACGACTTTACTATGTCAAGAATATTATCAATTAGTACGTCCGATACGTCTTTGAAAAAATTTGTTGGTATTGGGTCAAGGACACAGGTGGAGGGTTTCAGTTGAGAAATTATTTTATGTAAATCAGGTAAATCTATCCTAGTGAAAGACTTTAATTTGTTTATAATGCAAGAGGATCCTTAGTGTTGGGGAGATATACTCTGTTATTTCTAATATCATTAATTTTTTGATTGAAAAATACAGCAATTGCCTCACAGGTTTTACTGGAAGTACTTAGGAGGCATTCCTTTGAGTTACCTGGTTTAGCAGACGATCAATCATAGAGAATAAGACTCTGGGATTACTAGCATTGTTATTTATAATCTTAGAGAAATAGCAGCGCCTCTCAAGACGGACTGTGTTATTGTATTCTGTTATTTTAACCTTCAATATCTCATAGTGGATAGTTAGTTTAGTTTTCCTCCATTTACGCTCAGCTCTACAGTATGTTCTCTTTAAATCAGACACTCTTTTGGTCTTCCATGGTATAGCAATGCTAGAAGATTTATATCAAATTTTAGTCCTTTAGTAATCACTAAGTCTAACGTATGACCTGCTTTATGTGTAGGCTGATTAACGAGTTGTCTCAAATCAAAAGAGTCCAGGAGGTTCATAAATTCTTTTACTTTCCGGTCACACTGATTATCTATATGAAAATTAAAGTCGTCGACTATTAAGAGTGTGTCATAGTTCGTAATTAAAATTGACATTAAGTCAGAGAATTCCTCAAAGAAAGGCACATTGAATTTAGGAGGTCTATACACGGATAATTCTACAACTAGAAAGAAAGAAACCATATTGTATTGGTACCCTTTGTTGGAAATGGAATAAATAATCATGCTGAAAAATTTCTTTTGAAACAGTTATTCTTTTAGTATAATTCAAGAAGTTTATAATTTATTTTCTTTGGCTATGAAACACTGGAACATTTTATTTAAATATTTAAAACAATTAACTTTGAAACCATTGCCCAATATAAGATCGGAAAGCAAAATCGACACAATTAGACCCTTAAAATTACAAACAAAAGAAATATATCTTGCTTTAAAAGAAACTTCAAATGATACAACAAAAGATATGGATACAAGATTTCAGACCAACACATTTATTTCAAAGTTAACTCATTCTAAATGTATTTGTTCTCTTTTTGTTTGGCGCGATATTTTGAGTAAAATTAATGTCGTTAGAAAAATGTTACAAAGTCACGATTTTAACTTAATTGAAGCTCTTGAAAGTTTTATTATCATTTTTGTAATCGTTTTATTATATTGTTGAAATGTGTTTTTGGAATTTTTCATTTTTTGGGATTTATTATTATATTTGAATCAGTGTCCTGTTGCCTCGGTATAGATTGAATACGAAAATTAAATTGTAATGCAGTAAAGTAGATTAGAAAACTTGTAGTCATTTTTATATATCAGCGCCGGCCCTGATTCAGCTGTATGGTAATTATTTTATGTAGGCAGTTTACTGTAAATCATGTGACCAATTAAATTATATTTAACTGGTATTAACAGTCTTTGACATAGAAAACTGTGATTAGTGAACTGTCAACGGGTTTCTTGTTTGAAAATTAACAACGATTTTCCCAATCGCCCCTAATCTTAAAGCCCTGCACTCGCAGTAAATGCCGTCTGTCGGTTTGCCCCTTATTTGTGAACACTGTGGCCCATTCTCAGCCCCCCATGACTGACCCCCTGCTCACCACTTTAAACAATGAGGACAGACAGTTTAGCTCCAGCCCATAATAGTCGAGTCGCGGCTCTACAGCTTTCACATTTTGTATTTTGATGGCTTCATGTGGTCCGACACAAACAGCCCAATTGGCTTGAGTCCTGTTCTTCATTTAACACGGCCATCTCTAGTAAGCTAAAGTATCAAAGTGTAAAGAAATACTGAACGTAGCTGCAAAGGATAAAAGACATTAAATAAAACAATACCGTTTCAAATATCACAAAACTGTACTCGTAATGCCATGCCAGCTGTAGATTTTACTGTATCCCTCCAGCAGCACTAGCTTGTGTAATGTTTGTATTTTATTATTTCCCATTAAATAAATCAAAGTCTCCCTGTTACAGTGAAACCGCACGAGCATCTTTCCTGATAAGAAAATACCAAAAAATGAAATCATTTTTTTTTTGTTCAAAAAGGTCTCAGAATGAGACAAACTGGTGGAAATCAAACCTGAACGCGCCCTGTAAAGTTACATCGTTCGACGCCACTTTAACAAAGTTTACCGATGACGGCTTTAGAGGAAAAGGAAAAAACACAAAGAACACGCAGAGCTCGAGAAAACCAACCGTAAAATAAACGAACGTAGCACCAGCTAAAAAGTTCGCGACCCCCGTAATCCACATTAAACTCGTGAAGGTGCGATTTGCTGTGCCACCTTCTCCTCCAGGTAGCGCTCAATCCCCAGTATTTAAAAACAAACCACGTGGCGTCAGGCACCTCCTCAAATTTAAAGCCGTTTAGCATATCGTGGTCTTCCTCAGTACTAGCATTCCCACCCGTACGCGATCCCCACGTTCGACTTTGTCTCACCTTCTGCACCTTTGCTTGATCTTCTGGCCGTGAAGACGTCTGAGCGCAAGGGTCTCATAAGAGCAAACAGAGAGGAACTGCAGCACGCGGTAGATACAGTAGCTACATACGTCATTCACGGAACGCCCATAACACACGACACGCAATCAAAGTCTTTCACGGGACGCCTGCACCCTGACGATACACCCACAGCACCAGGACACGCCCACTGCAAGGATGAACTGCCCGCTTTTTGTAAGGCAGAAAAACTGAAGTGACGGCCGCTGTAAGAATGACAGCAATTGATGTTCCTTGGGACAAGCAGAAATGTCTTTTTGTCTCAGACTTATGTTATGTAAGCATTTTAAATTAACGTAACTAATATCTAAGCACCTTGCCAAAAAAGTTATTGTTTCAAAAGGCCGCTGAAAAAGTTTTATTTTTTCCTCAAGTGTTACATTATAATGAAAGTAAAAAGGCATATTAGCATCGCCGTGTTTCAGACATACATCATGAGAACAGTAATGTTAAGAGACACCGTTACCTTCTTACTATACACTCAAATACGTGGACGTTATAGCTGGAAATTTCCAGTTAACAAACTAATCATGTGGGACACAGCATTATTACGACTGGTGTGGCTGGCAATTTGCTCGTCTCGCTAATCTGTTTTATCTTTGTTTATGTGTATTAGTTTATCCCAACGGCCACTGTCCTACGATCGTAATTCTTTACTTAACATATTTTCTGGCTTGCTTTCCTCTCAGTTTTCATCTCCTGATGGTTATTATGTGAACCTCCACCTTTGTTTTATTCATCTCCTGACTTCTTCACTTGGACGCCGGTGTTTACCTGTATCAGTGAGTTGAATGTCCCTCTGAGACGCAAACGCACCCGCCGCCGCCATGGAAGAAGAGCCGGTATTGCTGTTAAACAACGCCGACTCAAGTCCCAGAGCTCGGATTCCCGATGCCTGCGAGTCGTCTATGACCCATCTTCTCCTGCACAGGACTCCATCCCTGGTTCATGGGCGCTGGATACCGGATTGAATTTCTCCATCTCAAGGCGGCATCACTCTTCCTCGGTGTACTCTCGAGGAGTAAACACTGCTTAACTTCACACGCTCACCTGTGCTCATCCCGCAGCGAGCTCTTCTACTTCTATCAAGGCTTCTCTCTTGAATGTGAGATCAGTGTCTAATAAAACTTTTATTCTGCAAGACTTTATTATCTCAAATAATCTAGATTTCTTTTCCATCACTGAGACCTGGATTGTAAATGGTGACTCTTCATGTTTTACTGACTTGGTACCATCAGGTTATTCATTTTTAAACTCTCCTCGGCTGACTCGTCCTGGCGGGGGCATTGCCACTGTTTTTAAAAGTATGTTCTTGTGTCGGAGCCTTACAAAGGGTTCGTTTAGTAGCTTCGAACTGCAACTTTTCAAAGTGTGCAGCTCCCCTTCTTTGTTGTTTGCTGTGGTTTATAGACCTCCTGTAATTAATGACATCTTCATTTCTGAATTCTCTGATCTCCTGGCTAAAATATTTATTGTCAGGGATTTTAACATTCACGTTTGTTGTCAATCGAAACCTTTGGTCAATGACATTTTATCACTATTGGATTCATTTGATTTTAGCCAACTCACTCTCTCAATCATACCCTTGATCTCTTTCTTACACGTGATTTTTCAGTTAATAATATTGATTTACGCGATATTTCATTTACTGATCACTTTTCTATAATGATGAATTTGAATATTACTGTTGATGTTCATACTACTAGTTGTGCTCCATGCTGTTCTCGCTTTTTAAATTCTTCTATTATTTCAGATTTTAAAACCATATACTCTAGTCTTGATGTGCATGTCCAATATGATGGTATCGATGATTCTGTCTTAGAATTTAATTCTTCTTGTAAAACGGTTTTAGACTCAATTGCCCCGCTCAAGATACGCTGTAATAAGGGAAGACCTGCTCCCTGGCTAAATGAAATAGGGTCTATTCAATAAGGGCGCGCACAAAAAGGCGACCTTCAAAAAGGCGACCTCAATTGAGCGCCGAATAAATGCGCGCGCAAATAAAGGAGCGCTTCAAGAAGGTGACCTCAATTGAGCACGGCAAATAATCACCTTTTTATACGTTCAATCATTGCCTTTATCTAATAAATTTTCTGTAATAATTTTGTTGTGTTTGCCTTTATTCGCTGTGCCCAATTGACGTCACCCTTTTGAAGCACTCCTTTATTTATGTGCGCAGTTATTCGGCTCTCAATTGAGGTCGCCCTTTAGAAGATCGCTTTTATTTATGTGCGCTTTTATCCGCCGCGCCCAATTGAGGTCACCCTTTTGAAGGTTGCCTTTTTGTGCGCGCCCTTATTGACGGATACCAATGAGATACGCGATCACTGTGCCATGCCTGTCGAACTGCGGAACGGCGTTGGAAAAAAGATAGACTGATTGTTTCTAAACAGATTTTTAGGACTTCTCTATTCAACTTCCAGGTTGCAGTTAAGAAAGCTAAACATGATTTCTTCGCTGATTTAGTATCCCGTCATTCTAAGAGTCCTAGGGTCTTATTTAGTTCAATTATTGCAGCCATTCACCCTCATTCTGTGATGGGATTAAATAGCACTGTTCTTTCATGTGAGCAGTTTCTTTCATTCTTTGTCAGTAAAATTGATTAAATTCGCGGTGGTATTGTTCCAACTGGCTATGAACTTCCTACTGTTAATCACTGTATTGTCTTGGAATCTTTTGATCTATCTTATCTCACTTTCACAGTTAAAAAGTACAATTGACACCCTTAAACCAGCTCTCAGTCCTCTTGATGTTGTACCACCACACCTCGTAGTGGAAGCCTTTAATGTTTTTGGTCCATCTTTACTCGCCATTATAAATGGTTCTATTAGTGAGGGGGTTGTGCCCTCATTTTTTAAACATGCTGCAGTGCGTCCCTGTCTAAAAAAGGCAGAATTAGATCCTGGAATTTTAGCCAATTTTCACCAGATTTCCAAATTGCCATTTCTGACTAAAATACTAGAAAGAATTATTTATAATCAATTGGTTGATCACCTTAACTCCAATAATTTATCTGAGATCTACCAATCTGGTTTTAGGTGTTATCATGGTGTTGAGACGGCCGTCCTGAAAGTATTCAATGACATCTCTCTTATTACTGACTCAGGTGACGCGACAGTCCTTCTCCTTCTTGACCTGACTTCTGCCTTTGACACCATTGACCATGAGATATTGCTGATGCGGCTTGAACATCTTGTTTGGGCTTAAAGGGGCTGCTCTTAACTGGTTCAGGTCATATCTAACTGGTAGACACTTTTCAGTAACTTTTAATTCCTCTTCTTCATCTACTGCTCCTCTTAAATGTGGTGTTCCTCAGGGATCCATTTTGGGTCCTATTTTATTCTCTATCTACCTTCACCCTATTGGAGCAATTTTTAGGAAATGTAACATTTCTTTTCACTGCTATGCTGATGACACACAGGTTTATATTCCCATTTGCAACTCTGCAATGAGTCAACTGCACTAGTAAAAAATGTCAGTAAAATTAACGGTAAACATAATGTAAATGGTGAAAGTAAAAGACCATTTCAGAAAAAAAGGAAAGTTACCTAATGTTCTACTGAAAATTACCTGTATATCTTAAAAACAATACATTTCATTATTTTTTACAGCCAAGTTTTGCAAGATCGATATTTTTCTACCTTCAAAATATGCTAAATATCATTTATTGATGCATTACAATTACACTGAAAAAATCTGTTAATTTTACAATGTAAAAATGTTATAGCGAAAGTAAACAACCGTAAAATGTAAAACGGTAAATCGCTGTTTCAGTAAAACCGGTTTTGATATTTGCATAAGAACACACCCTCTTTTACAATATTGTTCCTCAGAGGTGTGACCAGAACATCATGTGTGGGTGGGCATTTGGCTTCTCTGGGGGGAAAAAAATATCCATACATCCATTCCCATTTTTGTAGGGGGGTCAAATAATAATAAGCACATAGTTTTATATAAGATATAAAAGCAAAAATTGTGGCATAAATCATAACCTATTGTTCAATAAAATTAACAGAGGCAATGGAACTTGTATTATTATTTTTGTGAACAAATACAGAACTACATCTACAAGGTAAATATCAATAAAGTCAAATGTATACAACATATGAGAGCAAGAACAGAAACGTGGCTCATGGTAGTCATTAGGGAGGCTATAGGACATCAGTTTCCAGTGTTTAACCTTTATATTATCTACAGGACCAGTCTGCGGTTACTGTTGGCAAATTCTGAAATAAATTCATTCATGTCTAGATTTTCTGAGATGTTTTTCTCATGTGCCAGAATGACTACATTTCTCTTCCTTGAATGCAGCATTGTTCAGCGGAGTGGAGTGAGAATGCGGTTCATAGTAGAGAAAGAGCTTCACATGCAGCTGAAGACACACCAATGATGAGTGCTGTGACGTATAGCGAATGCCACATACGGAGGCCTCTTTGTACGGCTGAATGCATTTGAATACTTCAGAGAGATTGGCATCAGCTGGCAGTTTATTGATCAACATTGCTTTTGCCACAGCAATTTCATTTTGCAAGCTCATGCTGTTTTGCTCTGTGCCTGAAGTGGTTTCAGGAGAGAATGATCAAGAAATAATTCTGATTTTGGCAGGAGAAGCGATGTGGCCCTCAATAATTCAACATTTCTCTGAGAGAATCTTGTCTTCATTTCCACAATAGCTCTATCAAGAATGCTGAACATAGCCCTTTTAAAAGTCTGATTAGGAGCAATTTGTTCATCTGAGTCACCAAGCCGAAGCGTAGACACGACAATACTATCATCAAGCTGTGAATTAACTTTCCGTTTCCTTTTGAGCGAAATGGTAGGCCTACTTTCACACTGAGAGAAATGGTCCTCCCAGAATGAGTCGCATCTCATCTCCTTCAGTGTGGCCAGTGAAGCTGTCACCACCTCCCTATCAGGGCACACTTCCACTGCATGTGCCTGTAGAATTGCATTGGCTGCTTTCAGCACACCAAGCACATGAAGGAAGAATTTTCCTGTATTGAAGAAATTCTGCTTTTTTAATTGGGTCAAAAGACCACATGCCTCTATGCAAATGTCAAAAGGGCCATGTCAGCCTCTGCTACCTCTGAGAGAAGCCCCCTTATAGCTTCCTCATTGTTGACAATGGACTTTGTGACATCATAATGACTGGTCCATCGTATTTCTAGAAGTCTTTTCAGTGTGGGTGTATTGTATGTGTTCATCCATCCATCCATCCATCCATCCATCCATCCATCCATCCATCCATCCATCCATCCATCCACTTCCACTTATCCGAGGTCGGGTCGCAGGGGCAGCAGCTTGAGCAGAGATTCCCAGACTTCCCTCTCCCCGGCCACTTCTTCTAGCTCTTCCGGGAGAATCCCAAGGCGTTCCCAGGCCAGCCGGGAGACATAGTCCCTCCAGAGTGTCCTGGGTCTTCCCCGGGGCCTCCTCCCGATTAGACCTGCCCGGAACACCTCACCAGGGAGGCTTCCAAGAGGCATCCTGATCCACCTCACCTGACTCCTCTCGATGCGGAGGAGCAGCGGCTCTACTCTGAGCCCCTCCCGGATGACTGAGCTTCTCATCCTATCTTTAAGGGAAAGCCCAGACACACTGCGGAGGAAACTCATTACGGCCGCTTGTATTTGCGATCTCGTTCTTTCGGTCACTACCCATAGCTCATGACCATAGGTGAGGGTAGGAACATAGATCGACTGGTAAATTGAGAGCTTTGCCTTACGGCTCAGCTCCTTTTTCACCACAACAGACTGATGCAGAGCCCTCATTACTGCGGACGCCGCACCGAGCCGCCTGTCGATCTCACGCTCCATTCTTCCCTCACTCGTGAACAAGACCTCGAGATACTTGAACTCCGAAACTTGAGGCAGGATCTCGCTCCCAACCCTGAGAGGGCACTCCACCCTTTTCTGGCTGAGGACCATGATCTCAGATTTGGAGGTGCTGATTCCCATCCCAGCCGCTTCACACTCAGCTGCGAACCAATCCAGAGAGAGCTGAAGATCACGGCCTGATGAAGCAAACAGGACAACATCATCTGCAAAAAGCAGTGACCCAATCCTGAGTCCACCAAACCGGACCCCTTTAACACCCTGGCTGCGCCTAGAAATTCTGTCCATTAAAGTTATGAACAGAATCGGTGACAAAGGGCAGCCCTGGTGGAGTCCAACTCTCACTGGAAACGGGTTCAACTTACTTCTGGCAATGCAGACCAAGCTCTGGCACCAATCGTACAGGGACCGAACAGCTCTTATCAGGGGGTCCGGTACCCCATACTCTCGGAGTACCCCCCACAGGATTCCCTGAGGGACACGGTCGAACGCCTTTTCCAAGTCCACAAAACACATGTAGACTGGTTGGGCGAACTCCCATAGAGCTGGTCCACTGTTCCGCGACCAGGACGAAAACCACACTGTTCCTCCTGAATCCGAGGCTCGACTATCCGACGGACCCTCCTCTCCAGAACCCCCGAATAGACTTTTCCAGGGAGGCTGAGGAGTGTGATCCCTCTGTAGTTGGAACACACCCTCCAGTCCCCCTTCTTAAAGAGGGGGACCACCACTCCGGTCTGCCAATCCAGAGGCACTGTCCCCGATGTCCATGCGATGTTGCAGAGACGTGTCAGCCAAGACAGCCCTACAACATCCAGAGTCTTGAGGAACTCCAGGCGTATCTCATCCACCCCCGGGGCCCTGCCACCAAGGAGTTTTTTGACCACCTCAGTGACCTCAGTCCCAGAGATGGGGGAGCCCACCTCCGAGTCCCCAGGCTCTGCTTCCTCATTGGAAGGCATGTTAGTGGGATTGAGGAGGTCTTCGAAGTACTCCCCTCACCGACCCACAACGTGAGTCGAGGTCAGCAGTGCACCATCCCCACCATATACAGTGTTGACACTGCACTGCTTCCCCTTCCTGAGACGCCGGATGGTGGACCAGAATCTCCTCGAAACCGTCCGAAAGTCGTTCTCCATGGCCTCCCCAAACTCCTCCCATGCCCGAGTTTTTTCCTCAGCAACCACCGAAGCCGCATTCCGCTTGGCCTGCCGGTACCTATCAGCTGCCTCCAGAGTCCCACAGGACAAAAGGGTCCGGTAGGACTCCTTCTTCAGCTTGACAGCATCCCTCTCCGCCAGTGTCCACCAACGGGTTCAGGGATTGCCGCCACGACAGGCACCAACCACCTTACGGCCACAGCTCCAGTCAGCCGCCTCAACAATAGAGGCACAGAACATGGCCCATTCGGACTCAATGTCCCCCACCTCCCTTGGGACATGGTCGAAGTATAGCTGGAGGTGGGAGTTGAAGCTACTTCTGACAGGGGGCTCTGCCAGACGTTCCCAGCAGACCCTCACAACACGTTTGGGCCTACCAGGCCTGACCGGCATCCTCCCCCACCATCGGAGCCAACTCTCCACCAGGTGGTGATCAGTTGACAGCTCCGCCCCTCTCTTCACCCGAGTGTCCAAGACATGTGGCCGCAAGTCCAACGACACGACCACAAAGTCGATCATCGAACTGAGGCCTAGGGTGTCCTGGTGCCAAGTGCACATATGAACACCCCTATGCTTCAACATAGTGTTTGTTATGGACAATCCGTGATGAGCACAGAAGTCCAATAACAAAACACCTCTCGGGTTCAGATCGGGGGGCCATTCCTCCCAATCACGTCCTTCCAGGTCTCACTGTCATTGCCCACGTGAGCATTGAAGTCTCCCAGCAGAACGAGGGAGTCCCCAGAAGGTATGCCCTCTAGCACCCCCTCCAGGGACTCCAAAAAGGGTGGGTACTCCAAACTGCTGTTCGGTGCATACGCACAAACAACAGTTAGGACCCGTCCCCCCACCCGAAGGCGAAGGGAGGCTACCCTCTCGTCCACCGGGGTAAACCCCAATGTACAGGCTCCAAGTCGGGGAGCAAGAAGTATACCCACACCCGCTCGGCGCCTCTCACCGGGGGTAACTCCAGAGTGGTAGAGAGTCCAGCCCCTCTCAAGGAGATTGGTTCCAGAGTCCAAGCTGTGCATCGAGGTGAGCCCGACTATATCTAGCCGGAACCTCTCAACCTCGTGCACAAGCTCAGGCTCCTTCCCCTTCAGAGAGGTGACATTCCATCTCCCAAGAGCCAGCTTCTGTAGCCGAGGATCGGACCGCCAAGGTCCCCGCCTTCGTCCACCACCCAACTCACACTGCACCCGACCTCCTTGGCCCCTCCCATAGGTGGTGAGCCCATGGGAAGGGGGACCCACGTTGCCTCTATTGGCTGTGCCCAGAAAAGCCCCATGGGTGCAAGCCTGGCCACCAGGCGCTCGCCATTGAGCCCCACCTCCAAGCCTGGCTCCAGAGGGGGGCCCCGGTGACCCACGTCCGGGCGAGGGAAAACGCCGTCCAAAATTTTTGTTCATCATAGGAGGTTGTTTTGAACCGCACTCTGTCTCATCCCTCACCTAGGACCAGTTTGCCTTGGGTGGCCCTACCAGGGGCATAAAGCCCCGGACAACAGAGCTCCTAGGATCATTAAGACACGAAAACCCCTCCACCACGATAAGGTGGCGGTTCAAGGAGGGGGTATTGTATGTGTGTGAAACATAATGTCTGTGACAAAATGTGTTCAATGAATTTGACCAGTCAAAGAACTTCTCAGCCAGAGGTTCTGATTCCATTGCATGTATCACTGCTAAATGGAGCTGCTGGTTGTAGCAGTGTACATATGGAATGTACTTACCAACTTTGTTTTGTAACAAAGCCTGGACACCACCCCTGGCCCCAGACATGACAGAAGCACCATCAAGACACCGACACACTAAATTGTCTGGGCTGTAACCTAACTCAGAGAGATGTGACAGACTTTGGTTACAAATATATTCAGCATCAAGCTGATTCAGTTCAATTAAGCCAATCAGGTGTTCTTCAGGGATGGAATTCCGGACAAATCCAATCACTACAGACAAATTCTCAATGTTACAACGATCTCTGGTACCATCACTTTTAATGCAAAGTCCAGGGGCCTCATGTATAAACGGTGCATACGCACAGAAATGTTGTGTAAGAACGTTTCCACGTTCAAATCGCGATGTATAAAACCTACACTTGGCGTAAAGCCACGCACTTTTCCACGGTACCTCATACCCTGTCGTATGCAAGTTCTCAGCACGGTTTTGCAGACTGGCGGCACCCAACGTCAAAGCAGTGCTCCTGTTCCTGTGTGGTTACCCTTTCTTAAATCCACATCCTCACAGGTGGCGCAGTGGTAGTGCTGCTGCTTTGCAGTAAGGAGACTGTGGAAGATTCTGGGTTCGCTTCCCGGTTCCTCCCTGTGTGGATAGCACTTTGAGTACTGAGAAAAGCGCTATATAAATGTAATGAATTATTATTATTATTATTATCCACGATGGTGGCTTTATCAAATACACTGAAATTAACCGCATATCATTCATAAATTTAATGCATCTGATTGCAATTAACCTGTAACAATATAATGGTCCACAGAATGGTCAAACTATTCTAAATACCATAACTGCTTTAGCGTTGTTACTCTCACTGCACTTTCTTCTTCTTCTGTCAGCTGCTCCCGTTAGGGGTTGCCACAGCGGATCATCTTTTTCCATATTACTCTCACTGCACCACTCGGAATATTTATATCACTGTATCTGAGTGTGAAACACAGATCTACAGCGATTGGAAAGAGAATTATCGGTATACAGCATCAAGCACTCGCTGACTCAGCCATTCGCTATTTGAACTGCTCTCATCCGACCAAAGCTTCAGAGCCTTTCCTGTTCGGACCTCGCGGTTCACAAACAGTTTCATCCCAAGAACTCTAAACGCACTCAATCAGTCCATCAAGTGCTCCTTGTAGAACTGTTTGGACTTGCAGGTTACCATGAGGTAATACTTATGATACAGTTATAATATTGCACAACCTGAGCCACTTTATAAAGTGTGTATTTACATATGATGACGATATCATTTTTAAGATGAAATGCAGCAAAATATATTGATTATATTATACAGTGTAGCAGTTGAGGCTGTTATCGACCTCTTGCACCCTCAGGTACCACGCCAGACACCAGGTAAAAGTTCAAGACTTCTTTATTTTATGATGATAATGTGCACTAAGCACCCTCCACTCCACACTGTACATACAATAATCAATAATCCAAATACTATAATCACTCCTCCTCTCCCAGACACTTCGCCACCCTACCTCCCAGCTCAGCTCAGTGTCTGGGCTTTCCCAGTGTCCTTTTATACCCCCTGACCCGGAAGTGGTTCCTGTCCAATCATCCACAAGTCCTCATTACTTCCGGGTCAGAGTGAAAGCCCTTCTCTTCAACCTGGAAGCACGTCGTTTCTCCTGTTCATGTGACCAGGATATACTTCCAGGTTATAGGGCACATAACAGTCTGTCAGCCTCCCTACAGCGACACCCGGTGGCCCCCATGGTATCCAGCAGGGCTGTGCATACAAACTACAAGGTCCATGAGGCCCTGCTGGAATTCGGGGAACCTCCATGCTGTCAGGAGAGCTCCACCTGGCGGCCTGGGGGTGAGGGCCGAAAAATATAGAGGGCCATCCATCACAACAGATAAAACTTTAACTACACGGTGCCGCAGTGCTAGCGAGCTTGAGCTTCGTTCACGGATTGTTCCTGCCTCGCGCTGTATTCATGCTGTGGCTGGCGCGACACTGGAAGGATAGATGGATAGATTAATCAACATTATGAAGATATTTCGATGTTCCTTAAAAGTTTTGAAGAATCTGCGTTCTAAGCTTACAGATGGCTTAACATTATTATTATTAACGTCTATTACAGAGCTGATTGTGTGGCCATTGGGTATTTGGAGAAAGAAAAGTAAGGACAGGAATTGGAGGTTAGTACGTTTGAAAGAGAGAGTACTGCTGTAATAAATTATTTCATCGAAGGTCGCACATGGCGCAGCAAGCCTCTTGCGTGAGATATGAACAATCACTGCGCCACCGTGTTCCCATGTTTAATAACATGCTTTAACTTATATCATCATGAAAAAGATATCACGTATACTTCTCAGTATTGTAATTATTCAGAGAGCTGTAATATTATGAACGTAATGGATTCTGTGTCCTGTCGGAGGAAGAGCACGTAGTGATTCACACACATAGAGCACATAGAAGATCAAATACACAACAAAGCATTTAACATGCTACTTTAGTTACGATGAGATTTAAGAAGCTAGTAAATTAAACGATTTTAAGATGAAGTTTATGGTGTTCTACTTTAATGACAAAATAAACTATGTGATTAAAGTGGAAAAATTGAGATTAAAGTTGACATTTCGTGATTTTTCACACTGTGTGCCATTTTTTTCACTGTACCCTAATAAGCTTTCATATGACACTCAGACGGTGGGCTACGAGTCGCCTTTTCATGCCGACTTTGATATCTGACAACTTTTTTATTTTGGGCACTGTGCGACTTTGTGAACTTGAGCTTTCACATTTCTCCGACCTGCTATGTCACTCGATCAACTTCCTTTTGTTGCTTATATAACTGTTTCAACCAACAAATAGATAGATAGATAGATAGATAGATAGATAGATAGATAGATAGATAGATAGATAGATAGATAGATAGATAGATAGATAGATAGATAGATAGATAGATAGATAGATAGATAGATAGATAGATACTTTATTAATCCCAATGGGAAAAGGTCTTTTTTTTTTTTTTCCTTGCCTTCATTTGGTATTCGCTGAAATTCTTCTATTTTTCCTCGTACTTTTGTCATTGCCCTTTCACAGAACGCTGGGCTTAAGGGCTATTTATATTGATTTGCATATTCAAAGAGGCGTAATTCTGAGAGGAGTTGGGGCGGGACAGCAAGCGCGTGCACGTGCATTTATTTCCACGCTGAGCGGAATTTATGTAGCTTAAGAACGCGGAAGTTGGCGAACGCACAGATTCCTGCATCTGGATTTTTCTGTGCAAATTCTACGCACAGCGTTATGCATGAGGCCCCAGGAGAGTCAGCTTTTTCATATTTGGTCCTGATATCTTTTACCACCATTTTGGCAAGAGTCTCAATTATTTCATTTTGAATTACATTGGATGTGTATTTTGCGTTGTCTGGGATGTATTTTACAATTTCTGCAAGTTTGGCATCTTTATTGATTGTGTAATCAAAGAACTTAAGGAAAAGTCCCTCCTCCCCACCTTCATGATTGTGACCACGCAGAGCCAGTTCATTGACTGCAAGGAACTCAACGGCCTCCCCAGTGCTTTTCACATAATATTTATTCTTTTCTATCTGGGTTGGACCCAGTAGTTGAACTCTGCTTTCACCCGTCTCTGCCCAGCGCCGATACTCTTGCCATGCAGACATGGCTCTGACGTGCGGGATACTAGACGCGTGTTTGTGGAAGCCACCACCGTCTTTTTTTAGAGCTTTTTTCCAATTAGTGTAGCCGTGTTTGGTGAATATGTCCTCGCAGTCCGAATTGGAAACACTAAATTTGCAGCAGGAAAAGCAAAAGCTGGCATCACGGACAACAGAATATTCAAGCCATGGTCGAGACTAATACCAGCTTGCACTAAAACATCTGCGTATCTTTCCGAATGTGCGCTTGGGATATTTAATTAAAATGGGCTGGGATGGGCTATCCATATTTAAGTCAGGCAGACCGGACTGTATATTTTGTTGAAGGCAGACGTTTGGAGTACCCGACACGGGCGCAGAGCTAGAGGATTGTGTAGGCTTATCTTCATTGTTTGGAGTTTCAGTTCCTGACGTGGGTGTGCTGTGTTCCATGTTGATAGCAGCGGTGCTGGGCTCAACCGTGGAGCCAGCAGCATGCGGAGGGACAGAGGGTGAAGATGTCTGCTTTTTAATAAGCCACCTATGCATAGCCTTTGGTGTTACCAACCAGAAAATAAAAGAAGAATGGAATGTATACGCTGTTTTAATTAAAGAATGCGGTCAACAGGTTCAAAACGTGCTGCAAAATGTGCGGTGAAGTGAACTGTGAGCAGCATGGTGCCAGTCTAGTGGAGGAGACACTGACGGATACGCACCAAATTCAAACGGGCCGATTGGAAAGCAACTCAGTTTTGAAAATCAAATGTTATTCTTCTCCAGAGTTTTCATTGGACAGACAGAACATTTCGCAAGGTGGGCACGGCTTGTCTCTGGGGGGGCAGTGCCCACCCCAGCCCCCCCGTGGTCACGCCTCCGTAGAGTACAGTCGTAGCAAGAGTCAGGGGCGAGGCGGGAACAATCCCTGGACAGGACGCCAGCCCATCGCAGGGTGAGCCCACTCACAACAGCCAATGGAGTGCGGCAGGAAGACGGAGCACCGGGAGGAAACCCACATGGACATGGAGGGAACATGAAGGCTCTGGGCAGGGAGGACTTGAGATCTGAACTCTGGTCACCTTGGTGAGACCACCGCCATTATTGGTCCTTTCTTTGAAACTTTTTTTTGTTTTGTTTTCAGTCATGATTTAATCAAATAAATGATATGTAGTTATAAAGATAATTATTTGTAATTATGAAGATTTACCATTTATTAATTTAATGTGGCTTAAAATGGTTTATTCTTATTCTTAGAAAACACAAACGGACTTTGCAGTTATTGGTACTTGTACAGCTTTTTCTTTCTTTGTTTCATTTTATTTTTTTCATTTTTACAGCCCTGAACATGAGAACGTCTAATGTAATGTTTAGGCTGTAAATGTAGCGGCCAAGATTGATTCCTGGGTTATTAGAGGATGATCGTGATCGCCATTTACAATTCTGACAAATGGTGATGAATGAAGAAAGACAAGGTAATGGCATCACTGATAAAATTACGAGTACCGACGAAGCTCAATTTAAAGTTTCAGGAGCTGTAAATCGGCACAACTGTGTCTGCTATTGCACAGAAAATCCTCATGTAACGATGGAAGAACAGCTGACTCAGCCGGGGGTCACAGTTTGGGGGTCTTTCATGTAAAGGGTGTGAGTGCCGTATAGGAGGAATAGCCTGGCCAGGATGGCGCTGAATCAAAATCCTGCTGAAAAGAAGAGAATAATGGAAGGAATGGAGGAGGTGGAGAATCAAGATCAGTTCATTCACAATGAAAGTAACAACACATTCCACCTGATTAATTTAATATTTAATCATTTAAATCCCTAAATCATTACCATAACAACAAATGAAATTGTCAGTCAAACGTTTTGTTTTGTTTTGTTATACACAAGAAACAAGACACACGTTTACTTTTGATACATCATTACTAGGGGGTCTGTGCCTATGGGCTATGGTTGCCCAGCCCTCATCACAATGACCCCTCCCCCCAACCAATAGTTCCCCTCGCTCACCATTGGTCCATATTTTGTTAAATGAAAAAAAAAAAAAAACTCTTACAATATTTCACAAAGTGAGGACCCCCAGACGCGAAACCTGTGATCTCCTTATTGAAAGACCCCAACACTACCATTGTGCTCTAAAAAACAAGGAGACTGAAATAAAGTGAAAAGAAGACAATGAGCAGCAGACATTGGTGACTGATGAAGATGATGATTAGAATGAAAACCTGCAGCCACAGTAGCCCCCCAGGACCAAAGTTGGACACCCCTGATATACACAAATGTAAAGTGACCAACAGGGCACCTCACCAAAGAGCTGATGGCTTCTTATAAGTCATCCCCTGTGAAAAGACCCCCAATGTTGGCCACTGTGACCCTGCAGCTCTTCTCTTCATGTAGAACTGAAGCCTCTGGAGAGTCAGACTCTGTGAAAGGTTGTGCTTGGACACAAAGATACAGAGAGATAGAAATATGAAGACCCCCAGGCACAGGATGACTAAAGCCTTTAAAGACACTCAGCACATTGTTTTCTCCTCATTCTTGGTGGGCTCTGCAGCTGAACACTTCATAGCCGACTTCTCTGTCTGAGAGGACCTGAAGACTGTCTGTGGTGAAGAAGAACAGCCGAGAAATAAATTGAGAGCTGGTGAGTCTACCAAAAGTCTTTAAACACCAGTGAGACCAGTGTGCTGACAAGATGTGCCAGTGAGTATGGTGGGCACTGAGTGGTGCTTTAGTGGGCTTCAGCAGGTCGCTTTTCGTCAGTTTGTGTCACATTTGAACTGTCCTGTTCTAGTCATTACTGCAAAGTGAATGGACTGATGTCACCAAACGCCGTCTTCACTGTTCCCATTCTGCTCTTTTCATGTGCAGGTCCTGAATCTCCAAATGTCCTCCTGCAGTCATCTGAACCTCTGAGCGCTGAGGAGTTTTTACAGGTGAGTTTGTGTTCTTATTGATTTGGTGGTCCTGACAAGTATCTGTGACACTTCATGTCCTCTCCTGCTGTGACTCTGTGTGTGTCATTGTGTCACACAAGCGCTGGCCCACTTTAATTCATCTCACTTGATGTTATTTTCTCCTTTCTCTGTCCTCTTGTCTTTTTCCACTCTTTATTTTCTCTATTTCTATCACTCTCTTATCTCTCTCTGTTTCTAATTCACATTCCTGTATTCCTAAGGCATCACATTTTGAGAATGAAAGATGAGAATGTGAGATCTGCAGTGTCATGCAGAGGGACAATTCTGACTTGAAGTCTGTCACAGTGACGGGCTGATTCTGGTGTGGCGATGGCCGCTCTGAGTCGTTGGCTGCTGCCTCTCTCCTGACTGAGCTGTGCAGTCTTTATAAACAGATTTGGGCTCAGGGCTCCAGTCACATAATGAAGAATGAATTAGCATGTGGCGTGGAGATATCTGACCTGATGAGGCCCGAGTGGATTTTACTGTCAGGGTAGCATTTTGACTTGGCAGCAAAGATTCAGCTCCTCTATTCCTATGTGAGGAAAGACCTCATCACTTATCATGACATTACACCGTAACGGGCTAAGGACCCTGCCTGGCCGAGGTCCATTTTATACCTCATTCCTTTGTCAAATAAATCAACCAACTCTGAATACCGTAGACCCCCCAGATGAGAAGCTCAGAATGAAATGATCCGATAGATAGATAGATAGATAGATAGATAGATAGATAGATAGATAGATAGATAGATAGATAGATAGATAGATAGATAGATAGATAGATAGATAGATAGATACTTTATTAATCCTCAAGGGGAAATTCACATACTCCAGCAGCATACTGATAAAAACAATATTAATTAAAGAGTGAATGCAGGTATAACAGTCTATAATCTTGTATAATGTTAATGTTTACAAACCCCCAACCCCCCACTGCATGGAATTGAAGAGTTGTATAGTACAGGGGAGGAAGAATCTTCTCAGTCTCCTTCAACAGTCATGGCGATACTACATCTGGACCCACTGCTTTGCTGGCACAAAGTCTCTTCTGCTCTCTGCTCACTTGCGCTGCTGTAATTGTGGGTGGGGATGTCTTTCCTATGCTGGTATAAGCAGAAGGATGGGTGGGGGGGGTGCAGTACTTCGAGGTTAGAGTGGGTTATGGTGGTCAAACCTGTTAAAGAAGTTGTTCATCAGGTTTGCTCTCTCCACGTCTCTCACGATGGTGGCACCCTGCTTCGAGCTGCAGCCAGTGATGATCTTCACCCCATCCCACACTTTCTTCATGCTATTATTCTGCAACTTCTGCTCCAGCTTTCTCCTGTACAGCTCCTTCCCCGCCCTGAGCTTGTCTCTTGAGTTCCTTCTGCACGCGCTTGAGCTCATGCTGATCACCGCCTTTAAAAGCCCTTCTCTTCTGGTTCAAAAGGCCCTTGATGTCACTTGTAATTCATGGCTTGTTGTTAGCATAGCAGCGTACAGTTCTTACTGGAACTACAATGTCCATACAAAAGTTGATGTAGTCAGTAGTGCAGTCAACAACCTCCTCAATGTTCTCACTGTGTGACCCCTGCAGGATATCCCAGTCCGTAGTTCCAAAGCAGTCTCTCAGAGCCTGCTCTGCCTCAGGGGACCACTTCCTAAATGAGCGTGAGGTTGTAGGTAGCTCCGTCACTCTTGGTTTGTAGTGATGCTGAAGCAGAACCAGGTTATGATCCTCTTTCCCAAGTGCAGGCAACGGTGTGGCGCTGTATGCATCTTTAACGTTTGCATACAGTAGGTCAATAGTCCTATTTCCCCTGGTGTTACAGTCCACATACTGGGAGAAGGCAGGTAATGTTTTGTCCAGCGTCACATGGTTAAAGTCTCCAGCTATTTGCACAAGCTCCTCAGGGTGCTGTGTTTCTAGTTTAGCAACAGCGGAGTGGATGACGTCACATGCTATCTCCATGTCTGCCCGAGGAGGGATGTAAACAATAATGACAATGACGTGTCCAAACTCTCTGGGCAAGCAATAGGGATGCAGACTTACGGCCAACAGTTCGATGTCCCCGCAGCAAGTGGAGATTTTGACCTTTACATGTCCAGGGTTGCACCACCTTGTGTCCACATAGAGAGCAAGTCCTCCTCCTTTCTTCTTCCCACAGGTATTTGCGTCTCTGTCCGCTCTAACTGTGCTAAACCCGGGTAGCTCCACTTTAGCATCTGGGATGTTAGTTGTTAGCCACGTTTCACAAAAACACAACAAACTGCATTCTCTGTAGGTCCTGACATTTTTCACCAGCTCAGCCAGTTTGTCGATCTTATTTGGTAGTGAGTTCACATTTCCCAGGATCACAGAAGGCACTGAAGGCTTGCATCACCACTTTCTCAAAAGGCGCTTAGCCTTTAGCTTTGCGCCGGCTCTGCGGACACAATACGACCTTCTTACCTCGTCCGGTAAATATGGAACCACACCGGCACGGGCCTTTGTTCTCAGCTCTTGAAGCTGACTACCTGAATAGACGAGTCTCGGCGTGTAAAAATCCATGTCCAAGTAGTAAAAAGTGTCCAGGAAATGAGTCCACATAAAAGAAAGTGGTAGGAGTGATCAGACAAATAGAGAAAAAGGTAGAAAGATGAAGATAAATTCGTACACGGAGCTGCTGGAATAGCTGTTACTCACGGAGGCGCCTAACTACAATTACAATATTCTGTAACTTGAATGATTGAAGTCCTTCCTTTCACAACACATCATCACATCATCAACAATATCAAACAACACAGCACTTAAGAAGTTCTTTGTTCCCCTCTGCTCTCATAATGTCCTGTTAGTACAGAGTCTCTAGTCCTTCTGCCTCTCCAAATTACTTTGATAATTACATCTACCTCTCTTCTTCTTTTTCTTCTCGATTAACCAAACTCTCCATTATTGTACACGTATGAGATGTCATTGTTGGTGGTCTGTAACTTGAATTCATGAACCTCCTGCACTCTTTTCATTTGAGTCAGCATGATATCCAGCTAACACACAAAGGGGGGACACACATTGGATTGAGAGAATCCTAAAGGTGAGGCAGATCGTGGGTATCGGTTTGTCTGTCCATTTTCTCTTATTATTTGATATGGAAATACTGATAGATAAAATTAATGAAAACTGAATTGTTAAAAATGGCTTCTTTGATTCATCTGTAGCTTCAAAAGTTTACTAACATTTTAAGCAACCAGTCAGTTTGCAGTGCTTACTATCCATCCATCCATCCATTTTCCAACCCGCTGAATCCGAACACAGGGTCACGGGGGTCTGTTGGAGCCAATCCCAGCCAACACAGGGCACAAGGCAGGAACCAATCCCAGGCAGGGTGCCAACCCACTGCAGGACACACACACACCCACACACCAAGCACACACTAGGGCCAATTTAGAATTGCCAATCCACCTAACCAGCATGTCTTTGGACTGTGGGAGGAAATCCACGCAGACACGGGGAGAACATGCAAACTCCACGCAGGGAGGACCCGGGAAGCGAACCCAGGTCCCCAGGTCTCCCAACTGCGAGGCAGCAGCCCTACCCACTGCGCCACCGTGCCGCCCAGTGCTTACTACAATACTGATAATAATGTAAATAGTAAGGTGGGATGTTTTATTGTTAAAGTGAGAGCTGCTGCTGGTACAGTTGCTCCTGAAAAGAAAGTTAAGAAATCCTCCAGCGCTGTTAAACCATGGAAGACCCAAAGAGTGTCTGATTTAATGAAAACATAGCAGAGAGCTGAGCGTAAATGGAGAAAAACTAAATTGATTGTCCACTATGAAATATTGAAGGCTGAAATAACAGATTAGAACAACATACTCCATCTAGAGAGGCTGTGCTACTCCTCCAAAATTATAAATAACAATGCTGCTAATATCAGAGATTTATTCTCTATTGTTGATCATTTGCTAAACCCACTCAATGGAATGCCTCCAAAAAACTACCAGTAAAAGTTGAAGCTTTTTCTATATCTTTTAATTACAAAATTAATGATATCAGAAATCACGTAGTACATCCCCCCTAATACTGATCCTATTAAATCCAAGAATTTAATTTTAAGTGGTTTAAATTGTTTCACCAGGATAGATTTACCTGATCTATGTAGAATTATCTCTCAAGTGAGACCCTCCACCTGCGTCCTTGACTCAATACCAACAAGCTTTTTCAAAGAAGTATCTGATGTGCTATTTGATAGTGTGGTTGACATAGTAAACTCATCTTTAGATATGAGGGTCTTCCCAGACTGTCTTAAGACTGCTGTTGTTAAACCCCTGATCACGATAAATAATCTCGACTCCTCTGTTTTTGACAATTTTAGACCCATTTCTGACCTGCCTTTCTTAAGTAAAATCCCAGAGAAGGCAGTCATTACGCAGCTCAGTGATCCCCTGAATAAACCTGCTGCTCTTGATAAGTTTCAGTCGGGTTTTAGAACAAATCACAATACAGAAACTGCACTTGTTAAAGTAGTACATGATTTACAGGTGAGTGCAGACAGACGCCATTTATTTGTTCTTATTGTCTGAGATCTGAGTGCTGCATTTAATACCATCGATCACAATGTTCTTAGAAATCACCTTAGTCAATGGTTAGGCCTCTCTGGCAGGGTCTTAAAATTGATTTTTTTATTTATTTTTTTTTATTTGATTTGATTAAATTTGGTTTGAATCTTACTTGACAGGTAGAAAATTCTTTGTTAGTTGTAATAATTATACTTTGGAGACCCATGATATTCTGTATGGTGGTCCACAAGGTTCTCTCCAAGTCCTCTGCTCTTTTCGATCTCCATGCTTCAATGAGGTCAGATTATGTCAAGGCATAACGTGAGCCACCACAGCTCTGCTGACGACACACAACTGCCTTTATCAATAGCGCCTGAGGACCCCGACTCACTTGATTCACTGACACAATGTCTGACTTGTGTTTCTGAATGGATGAGTAGTAATTTTCTCAAACTAAATAAGGAAAAAAGTCATAGGCAATAGTAGATATATGTTCCTTTAGGGGGCGACAGCTCCCTAGTTGGAATAAGTTCTTTTGTAATTGCACCGCTTTAAGTAACCGAAAACTATATAGATATGATATTAAAAGGTGATATCCCTCCCATAGTGATATGGCGGTAAAAATCACATAAGAGAAAATAACTTGGCATTCTTTAATGATGATTTACTTGGCATTACAGATGAGGATGCCATAGCAAGACAATTACCCAGGTGGGAACTCAGTGTATACAGTCTGTCATTTTTCCTCTCTGCGCTGGAAGGCTTTTCAGTACGGATGACAATATCACCCATCTGTCCGTCGGCTTCAAGGTATTTGTCTGCTGTCCAAGTCTTTTATACTGGTTTGTCCACGTGTAGGCCCTTTCTTAGGTTCCAAACAAGGGAAGTAGAGGATTCCATTTCATTTCTAACATACAGAAATAGTACAATGCCCATTTTCATAGTTGTACCTTCTCTCTTCAAATGCTTGTCTAGAAGTTCTAAATTATGAAAGCCCCTGTGTGCTAACTTTGGCCTGACCTCTACATGTGAGTGGATTTATAAAATCATTTTTGTACAGAGCACAGTGACATTAAACTTATATTCTTATTACAATATAGTGAGAGCATTAGTAATAAACTTGATCCATTAGGCTTAAAAGTCAAGGCAGAGGTAAAGAATTTTGGGATAATTATTGATTCTGACTTAAATTTTAAATCACATATTAATCAGATTAATAGGACAGCATTTTTCACTTAAGGAATATAGCAAAATTTAGAACTCTTATAACTTTACAAGACACTGAAAAATGAGTTCACACTTTTGTTTTCAGTCAACTAGATTACTGTAACGCATTCCTCTCAGGACCACCCAAGAAAGACAACAATTGATAACAACAAATGCAGAATGGAGCTGCCAGAATATTAAATAGGAAAATAAAATCTGAGCACATCTCTCCAGTTTTGATGGCACTACACTGGTCACCTGTGTCATTTAGAATTCACTTTAAAATACTGGTAATGGTTTACAAAGACTTAAATTATCTCACCCCTTCCTATATTTAGGAATGCCTCTCACCTTACACTCCAAATCGTAACCTTAGATCTTCAAATGAGTGTCTGCTTAGAATTCAAAAAGCTAAACTTAAAAGAAGTGGTGAGGCGGCCTTCTGCTGTTGTGCACCTAAAATCTGGAATAGCTTACTGATAGGCTAATATGGTGGAGTATTTTAAAAAACTGCTGACAAACCCTCATCCTTGTTTGTCTGACTGATTCTCTCTGCCTGCCTCTCCTCAGACTGACGATGGCTGAAGCCCAGCTGTTTGAGTCACAGGACGAGTTCACCTGCTCGGTGTGTCTGGACACCCTGACTGACCCCGTCACCATCCCCTGTGGTCACAGTTTCTGTCTGAAATGCTACACGGACTGCTGGGATCAGAGCCAACTGTTCAGCTGTCCTCAGTGCAGAGAGAAATTCAAGAAGACAGGACTCAGGTCTCCTCCATCTCAGAAATATGCTGGCCCTGGAGATGTGGAGTGTGACGCCTGTACTGAGAAGAAGTTTAGAGCAGTGAAGTCGTGTCTGACCTGCCCGGCCTCCTACTGTCAGACTCACCTGCAGCCTCACTTTGAAATAGCAGCCTGGAAGGACCACAAGCTGGTTGATCCTGATGGAAATCTAAAGGAGAAATTCTGTGTGAAACATCAGAAAAGTCTGGAAATATTTTGTAAAACTGATGACGCCTGTATCTGCACGATGTGTGGAGTGACTGAACATAATGGTCATAAGATGGTCAAGCTGGAGATGGAAAGAAAAGATAAAGAGGTGAGTGGAGTTTAGTTTTCATTAGATATAAACTAAATAACAGGAGTTAAGGGTTCTGTAAATGCAGTGTGGCAGAAGAATCTACTCAGCCATCTTTTAAACCTAATTTTCCAAGGCCAGTACTGAGCAGGAGCCTCTCCTGTTTATCCACGGACAGTCAGGGTGAGCCAAGTGAGCTCATCACACTGAGCTGAGGTTCTTTGCACTCTAATCAGTTTTTCTTTTTAAGTATCTGAGGCGCTGGTGGGCAAACTACAGCCTGCAGACCAGAATGGCCCCTTGCAGAGGTGTGAATGGCACGTGGGCTACTCATAGAAATATCTAATAATTCATTACATTTATACAGCGCTTTTCTCAATACTCAAAGCGCTATCCACACAGGGAGGAACCTGGAAGCGAACCCACAGTCTTCCACAGTCTCCTTACTGCAAAGCAGCAGCACTACCACTGCGCCACCTGTGACTTTCCAGCCCTCATGAGGTGTCCTTAAGATGGAGATGCAGCAGTTGGCTGGTTATAGCGTAGTTAGTCACCATGCAGTTTCCTCAAAAATGTAATTCAGTACCCCGAGCTTTCACCACAGGAATGGAGAGAGTCTGTAGTGCGGTGACATGGAGGGTAAGTGTGTTTAGCTGCACATTTCACTTTGAGTGTTTTTATTAAATTTGTGTTTGCTGATCTCAGGCCTTTTTAGAAACACGTTCTAGTCACATGTCACCCAATCAATACTGAACTACAGAACCAAGTCTAAGATTCTTATAGTAACTTCAACTGAGAATTTTCAGTGTTGTATTATTGTATTTGTATTCTCCTTTGAATTAAAATGAACTGACTGATTATTCTCCCTAATATATGATTGTGAGGTGAACTCTGACCTTTAATAATGTGATTAAACCCCACCAAGTCCAGCAGGTGTGTCATTAACTTGTGAAGGAGTTAATTTGAACATCTGTGCTGGGGTGTCCAGCTCCAGTCCTGGAGGGCTACGGTGGCTGCAGGTTTTCATTCTCACTCTTTTCTAAATTGGTGACCAGTTGTTGCTGCTAATTAACTTGTTTTCCTTTTGTTTTAAATGACTTGCTATTTAAGACTCGGACCCCTCAATTGTTTTATTCTTACCTTGATTAGCAGCCAAAGAATAATGGGATAGAAAATGAGTCAACACATGACCAGCAACTTGAGTCCATCATATAATATCTGACAATAAAGAAAGGTGAAGGTCTCAGTGATGTTGATCTGCTCAGGTCCACAGAACATTTGGGTTTTTAGCAGAAAGAAAATCAAGAAGAAACTGGTTGGAGTTTGAGGCTCACTTCTCATTTTTGTTGGCTGATATTTAAGAAAAAATATAAACAAATTTAGATGATCGAGTCTTAAAAAGTAGCTGAATTAAAATGAGTGGAAAAGAAGTCAACAAACACCAGAAATTGGTCACTGAGGAAAAGCAGCAGCCACTGCAGATGTCCAGGATCAGAGCTGAACACTCGTAATCTCTGCCAACATTAAACTGACCCATCAGTAGCACACAATGAGAATGTTTAGTGTGGTCAGATAAAAATCAGGTAAGTTCAGTCAGGTGTAATGACCTTGTGGCTCAGGAGGATTGTAAATTAGTGCTACAAAGGTAACTGATTGTGTTTTAATATCTAATACGAGCGCATCAAGTGATGTGAATTCACTGACATTCTGAGAAGACATATTCACTTCACTACAGGACCACATTCTTTACTGACATTTTCTGATTTATGAAGGAAAGTAAAACCTTTTGGTGCTCCTTCAAATAAAGGAATAGTGTCAGATTGGCTAAGCCAGGTCTCAGCAAGTAGATATGAAGGTAACTGTGTCCTCAGTAGAATGTCGATAATTTAAACAACTTTAATTAAAGGTGAGCGAAAGTTTAGAAAATGACACCATAAACAGCACTTTAGTGTGTGGACTGCTCTTGTATTCTTCAATTTTATATGAATCAGTTCACTTAATCAGGGTCACCGATGGAGAGTCCAATGGAAATTCTTGATTTATTTATTTTGTCTATTTTTTGGCTATCACTTGATTTCAATTTTGTTACATAAATCAATTCCTGAGATGTCCTGATGGGAGACGTCCACTTGTAGTACAGACTGACATTTCTTGGTCGTTTGTTTAAGCTGCTGATGCCAGGCCTTCTTTGACTGGCTCTTAACTTCAGCTCAGTGTCAGCTCTCTTCACTGGGACTTTCCTTGACGTGTAGTTATTGGTCTCATCTGATCAGGCTGGTCAATCACACAAATGACACCCAGAGATGTCTCAGTATGACACTCTTTTATTACTTAGTGAGTGAACAAAGAACCAAAGCTCACCCCCAGTGACCTTCATGGACAAAACTTTGCACCACCTAGCAGGAAAAACTTGTGTGCACCCAAAAAACCTACAGGGTCAAGATATCGGTATCCGTCAATAAGGGCGCTCACATAAAGGCGACCTTCAAAAGGGCGACCTCAATTGAGTGCCGAATAACTGCACGCATAAATAAAGGAGTGCTTCAAAAGGGTGACGTCAATTGGGCGCAGTGAATAAAGGCAAACGCAACAAAATTACTGAAAATTTATTAGATAAAGGCAATGATTGAATGTATAAAAAGGTGAAAGCAAGAATATTAAAACATCCAATTAATTAATGCATGAACTTCTAACGAACTATTTCTAAAGCTCTCTATATTTCGTTGTTTTCAAAATTACAGAAAATTCGATTAAGGCAATGACTGAATGTATAAAAAGGTGAAAGCAAGTTACACTTGAAGCTGTAGATTATGTGCAATGCCACGTAGATATTCGAGATGCGGTCTATTAGCATAATCAAGGACAATTAATTTAATTCGCTCCGAAGGTCATCCTTTTGAAGCGCTCCTTTATTTACGCGCGCCTTTATTCGGCGCTCAATTGAGGTCGCCCTTTTGAAGATCACTTTTATTTATGTGCGCTTTTATTCTCCGCGCCCAATTGAGGTCGCCCTTTTGAAGGTCGCCTTTTTGTGCTCGCCCTTATTGAATAGAACCCAAGATATCCACTCCTTCCTATAATTAGTTTTTGGAGGTCAGAGACCTGTCTGCTCTCCGTCTAAATTAACTTCTGGCCCATTACAGATCGCTTATTGCCTCTGGTGTAGCCATAACAAAGGCGGCAGTGAACCCTCCAAAGGGTGATGTAGGGCCAGACTGTAATAGATGAAGACCACCTGTAATCAAGTTGTGGGTGCAACGGTCAGTCCAGCCTTGCTGAAGGAGAACAAGATGCAAATCAAGATTGGCCATATGTACAGCATGTGTGTAGTCTTGATGAAGAAGGGCATGAAATAGTCATAGACTACCCAGCAGTCATAATTTTTATGGTAACACGTGAGGGCCAGTGAGTGTGAAACCTTAAAAACTGTAAGTTGCAGTATTGCCCCAGGGTGGCCCACTGCCACAAGGGCCAAGATGTCATGAGAAAGTGAAAAGGATCAGGACAAAGAAACATAAAGAGCACTGAATGTCATTTGTGGAAGATCAGCCTCGACACAGACAGACACTGACTCACAATGTCCCAGAAACACATGTTTATTATTTCCTTCTCCACCTGCACCCACAATATAGTGTACAAACCCCAATACTCTCTGTTCAGTCCTGTCTGTGGCTTTTTCTTCTTTCCTTCTGCTGCCTCAACTCCTCCCATCACAAGCTCCATCCTCTGCCTCCCGTCTCCAGCTCTCCAAATGGAGTGAGGAGGCCCCTTTTATGGCACACCTGGATGTGCTCCAGGTGCTCCCTGATGATCTTCCGGCAGCACTTCCTGTTGTGGTGGAAGTGCTGCAGTCCATGGCTCTGGAACCATCCAGGCATCCCCTGGCGGAGGCCACGGACCCCCACAGGATTGAGCTTCCCAGCTCCGTATCTGTGGCTCTGATGCAATCCAGGGGGGCTGCACTCTTGTGCTCCGGGGAAGATATTTCCCCGTCCAGGTCACTCCCTTCTCCAGGCGTCCTATTGGGGCAAGGTCCCCGGTCGTTTGCCACACATTCCATGTGTGCCAGAGAAACTCTCCATGGACCCTGCAACAATCAGGACAAGGCATCACTTCCACGTGGAGTGAACAGGAACCAAACCATCAATACACGACTTTAATTCTGAGACCTACTGACTGTAACTTGGTACTCAGGATAAAGTCAGCCAATGAATTCTGGGTATTGGTGTCGCCATAAATGAAAGTAATAACCTGAGTGAAGGAGAGGACTTTAGCTGTTGTAAGGGTCTCTTTATAAATTAGTAAGAAAACTAAAGTGGACTTGTATCAATTTAGAGCAGTGACTCACACACACACACACATGCAGAGGGGCTACAAAAAAAGAAACAATCTGAACAAATCCACACCGCCATGACAGTGCAGTCTCTGAAAACTTCATAAGTAGCTAAGATCTGATCATCTAACGTTCTCAAAATCCGGAAGTGTGACGAGAACATTTAAAAGTCTGTCCTGAATGAATGAGGTTTCTCTGGAAATTCTTTAGATGAAAATTAGAGAACTAGAAGTCACAAGTTATGTTACAGAAAAAGAACAAAAGTACATCTTTTGTTATCCTTTTGTATGAACATATTATACTTTTTGACTGGGCATTGTTACCCAGGTGGCCCCTGAAGGAAGTTTACATGTTCTCCTCGTGTTCACTTGGGTTTTATTTTGGTGTTCCAGATGGGGTGGCGATGCTAAATTAGTCTTTGTGTGTGTGTGTGTGTGTGTGTGTGTGTGTGTATTCACTTTGTGATGGACTTGCCTCTTGTCCAGGTGTTTTCCAGTGTTTACTGGTTTAGTCCCCAACTGCCCTGTGAGTTTGCTCCTGATTAAAGGGTTAACAAAATGGACTGATGGATTGATGTTTGGATGAATTGATGGATTCTTTATTGCAGCAGGTGTGTGTGGATGAGTTGTTGATTAATAATTCATCACCATGTCAGGGCCTCAGACAGAGAAAGTGAAAGCTGATTTGTGTTGACTTTTGACAATTTGTGAACTTCAGCCATAAACTGAGCAGAATTCTTAACAATTATGAAATTCCAGCGTGAATGTGAAACAGAGATCTCCGGCACTGGATTTACTGTTTGGTAGTTTTGTAATTTAATTTTTCCCTCTGCGGTATCTGAGTCTCCAGACATTTTGATATTTTTGGATGCTCAATAAGCTCTTGACAGAGTTGACTGAAAAATCTGAGTTTGGTCTCAAATGTGTTTCCATAGATTATGCTATTTACTGTAGTCAAGATGTCTTAGTTTGTATAAATAAAATTAATTGGTATTTCACGTTTCAATATTTCCATTATCAGTGATGTTCTTATCAGTGATGTTCTTATGAGTTATAAAAGATGAGAAAGCTGTAACTACCCACATTGAAGGATCACAGACACCTGAGGAAAAAGCATCTGCTCTACTCTTTCTTCTCAAGTTCCTTTGTGTTCCGAGTCCAATCCATTCTGTCATTGATGTGGACCTCCAAGTAAGTGTAGGAGTGGACCACCTCTTCATCCACTCCCTGAATAGTGACCGGACATAGAGGCTCTTTGGTGTGTGAAAGTCATTGAGCAGTTTGTTGGTTTTGCTGATGTTACATTCGAGACAATTCCTAAAGTTCTCTCCCTTTACTCCTCTCCCCTGTCTCATCCCCCTTATCAACACACCCCATAAGTGCAGAATCATCTGTGAATGTCTACAAGTGACCTGACCTGCTGTTATACAGTGACCTCCATAATGTTTAACACAAAGACACATTTCTCCTTGATTCACCCCTCTGCTCCACAGTTTCAAATTACAAATCAAACAATTCAGACATCGTGACTAAAGTGCACACGGCAGACTTTCATTTAAATTTATTTACAGACATTTCAGTCACACAGCACTTTTTCTACACAGTCCTCCCATTTCAAGACACCATAATGTTGGGGACACTTGGCATCACAGGTGTTTGTGATTCCTCAGGTGGGCTTCATGGCTTCATAAGACCCCTCAACGTTCTGCTTCCCTTTGGGGTCTGTAGCTGCCTTTGTTCAACACGATGACAAAAGCTGTGACAGTGACAGTCACAGAAGCCATTATGAGGCTGGCTTGTCTGACTCCTCTTCTACAATCTGGCTGTGGTCCTACAATGAGCTGATGGTCAGATGTTGTTATTTCTCATTTTTGTTCTTTAGTTTCTATTTTGTTTTGATGTATTTACACAAATCTGTGTCCTCATATGTGCTAGTTCTGTATTTACTGAGTGGTCTCATCTATTCTTGCATTTTGCCTTGTAGTTTGTACTGTTGTGTTGTGTTTCTGAGGAGGCCATGATGGATTGGCCATCTAGCTCTGTGAAGAAGATTACTTGTGTTTGACACTCACTGCACACCCCGCCTACGTACAGGGTGGTCTCTCTCTGAATTGCCCTCTTAAGATTTCTTCCATTTCCTTTGCCTACAAGGTTAATTTGGGAGTTTTTTCTTGTGTTCTTAGGGAATCTGGAGTAGGGGGCTCTCAAAAACAGGGCCTGTTAAAGCCCACCGAGACACTCCTTGGGCGATTTATGAATATACAAGAAAAATAAAATTGTTCTTTCTAGTCTGAGGTGTGCAGAGTGAAGAGTAAAGCAGACAGGCCTGTTCGTTGTGCTGTTCCAGTGTTGCTCACACAGTCCTTGAGTCTCCCAAACTGCGCTCTGCCTGACAGATAGTCCACCATCAGGACACCACAGGCTCACCCACCTGCAGATCTCTGAGCTGACCCCTTAACAGGGATTGCTGGGTGGTCTTGAAGGTTCTGGAGAAACCAAAAAACATAAACATAATAAACAGTTTACTTAAAAAAATAATCCGTCATCTAAACAAAACACCTGAGGTAAGTAACATATAAAGATATAATTTCTGAGTTTTAGAATTCCTTTAAATTGCCTTCTTCCTGAATTCAACAGAATTGTTTGTGTATTTCGTGTATCTTACTTGACTCCAGAAGATGACAACAGTAGACAACGTCCTGACATGTCCGACTCAGGATATCAAATGTCCTTGTAGATCCTATAATTACTGACATGACGTGTTTAAGTCCTCCTGGCCTTTCACCAGTTTCTTTACTTACACACTCCAGTTTTATTATTTTTGGTTTTGTGTGATCTTCACATTTCCCAGTTTGTCGATGTGATGTCTTCTAAACATCAAGAACTAACTCACACACCAGTGTGCCTTCAAACTGTCTTCTGTATTTGACGCACTCTTCAAGCCCAAACACAATCTTGTGTCAATTAAATTAAACTTTTCTTTTCATCTTTTTTGTCATTCCTGTTTGTTAAATTAAATCTAAGTTGTGTCATGAAATGTCAAACAAATGTGTTGTGAAAATATCAGGACTCAGTAACAGAAGAGGAAATCACAAAGTGAATGTGAATTCTGATCTGACCACACGTGTCCTCTTGTGTGTCCAAACAGAAACAGCTGGAGGTGACACTGAGTGACATCAAGAGGAGACTTGAGGAGAGAGAGAAGACACTGAAGGAGACGAGGAGGGCGATGGAGGAGATGAAGGTGAGTGGAATAGGAAAACAACACTTCATATCAAAGAGGGGAGAAATAAATGAGAACTGGAAGAGCAGCAGAGCTTCACTGGTGATGATGAGTAGGGACACGAGAAGGGAGAGTTAGAGAAGACGTTGTGTGATGTCCTTCATGGCCTTTCACAGTTGACAGAACCCCAGGTGTTATTCAGTGGAGACTGAGACAGCATCACCCTAAAGTCCTCTGATATTCCATCAGCTGCTTAAAGGGGACTTAACTCTACTGACAAAAACTCACACTGAAGGTCGACGCTGATGTTCTGAATTAGATCAGCAGGCACAACATTCCTTATTTTTATTTTTAAGTTTGTTGCAATAAAATGACATTGAATACGATCAATTTGACCTTATACAACAAATGATTTTCAAAGTCATATTAGAAAATAAAATTTAAAAATAAATCAGAAAGTTAAAACAGAAAGCAGGAAAAAAAAAGATAAAAACTTTCGAAACAGAATTCAACCAGCAGCCAAGAAAAATAGAGGAGAGCTGAGAGCAGAAAATAACGTAGGAAACATAAATAAGAATTTTATTTTGTCCAGTTTCAAATAGTGAAGAACATCAGTGACCCAGTGATTTATCACAGGTGGGCTGGGGGTCTTCAAGTTAAGCAAGACAAGTCTACGAGCTCACAATGTGGTAAAGGCAGTTACAGTTAATGTGTCCTCCTCCACTTTAAACCCCTCTGGTAGCCCACCAAACGCAGTTGTTAATGAGTTAGGAGTGATTGTGACCTCAAGGCTGTCTGATAAAACATTCAAACACTTTGGGCCAAAATGATGTAACTTGGTGTCCTCCTAAAACATGTGGCCCAGTGAGGCTCGAGCTCGACTGCCACACTCGCAGGTTGGATCTTACCCTAGATACATTTTGGACAATTTTAAATGAGATATATGTGACTGATTAAAGATTTGAAGTTGCATAATTGAATGCTCTGTGCATATGGAGCTGGAGTGTATTCTATGCATGGCTGCCTCAGAGGTTTTAATTCAAAGGTCCTTCTCACACTACATCCTGGGATACTTGAAAGGGAGATTCTTTGAGATGTTTTTACGTATGGTTGAGATGCTGTCCAAATCTTCAAACCTTATTAGGATTTCTCCTGGAATAAAAATGGGAGGGAGTTGAGGAAAATTCATGAGATTTGTTTTTTTTTTAAAAAAATTCTAATTTGAAAGTGGAGAAATTCTACTGCTGGGAATTTGGATATTTTCAACAATATCTACCTATATACTAAATGCAGCCGGTCAAGACCACTCGGGTGTATGTTAAGTTGAAAGAAAGTAGGCGGGGACAATGTGTCACTCAACACTGTGTAGTCCAATCCATCCAGACTCAGATGTGACAGTTCACCTCACAGACCAATCTCCTTATTGGTTTATTGTTCTAAGCGCATCTGTTTTTGTTTCCTCCTAGAATTCCTGCTTATTAGTGATGCATGAAATCCCTTGTCTACACCCATGCTGACCATGACATTTTTCAGCCATTGTTCCTTCCTCTGGATGTTGTTCAAAGTTTTGTTTCATGTTGGTTTTTGTTTATTTATTTACAGTATGTTAATGTAGATTTTGTTGAGTATGCACATTATTCTTTGTATGTGATCCTGTCTATAAGCTGTCTGTGTTACGTTCCATTTGGCTTCTGTGTGGGTCACCAAGAGGCAGGGCCACCTGCCAATCACTACCAGGAACTGCCCTTCCACCCTATAAATCCGGAGGGTATCCCACAGTTCCTGGCTCTTCATTATGTTTACGCTCTGTGAGATTGGTGAGTTCTTGTGTTCTTTTGGCTGTGCCTTATGTTTTTGTGATTTTTCTCTTTAATTAATTTAGTCTCCTCAGTTTTATCGAGACTGGTGTGTGGCTTAGGCAGACCTTCTGACCACTATGTCACTACTGCTCCTCAGCTTTGCACCTAAGTCTTGAAATTTAACCTGCAGCACTGATAGTCTGATCCTACTTCTTATAATTGTTTAATGAGAACTGGACATCATTAACAAGGACATCTGGATCCTTCCTTCCCTGTTCTGGCAAGAAGCATATCCACCCAAACAGGGAGGTTTTCCACACCCAAATATTGTCTGACTCCATCTGCCCTTCCTTAAATGAATAAAATACCACCAATCACTGCAACAAATTCAAACTGTCCTTCAAAGTATCAAAATACCAACAATTATGTCTTGTGATTGGTTATTCTTATTAGGTGACTTGATTCTAAATCTTTATCTGATTTATTCAGATTTATGTGGAAAGAGATGTGCAAGAAAATGAGAAGAGCTTCACTGATCTGATACGTTGCATTGAGGAAGCCGACAGGAAACTGACTGAGAAAATCAAAGAACTAGAATTGAGAGAGATGGAGAAGGCTGAAGGAGTCATGGAGCAACTGGAGAAGGAGATTGAGGAGCAGAAAAGGAGAGAAGCTGAGCTGAAGGAGCTTTCAGAGACCAAGAACCATCTCCACTTCCTGCAGGTGAGAGCAATGCTACACAGGGAGTCTGATAAGACTGGGGTGTGTGGGACCTGAGAACATTTAGAGATAAATTTAAAAGATCTGAGGAGTTTGTAAAACATGACAAGAACAGGCCATTCAGCTCAATAGACATCATCTTGTCATATTTTTTTTAACATTTCCAAAATTCTATTTTCAAAAATCTCAGCTGCTACCTTCATGTTCATGATAGGCAAATGAATCTACATGTTTTTGTGTGAAATGAAATGTAAAAGAAGACATCTAATAAAGGATGGTGCCAACTCTTCTGTCTGAGCACCTTCTGATGTCTCCTTCCTTAAACTGATGAGATTCAAATACTTCAGCATTTCCTCACATCTCAGACCCCACAGTCCAGTCTCGTCTCTTGTTCTTCTCGTGTGCTTTTATCTCACACTACACACAATAGTCCTGATGTTGACTGTGTTTTACAGACATTTGGGAGATTCTCTTCTTGATTTATCATCCACGCATTGTAGGCGCTATATAACTCAGCTTTCCTTAGTTTTCTCTCCATTGTGTAGTTGATGATGGTGATGTATCTGTCACACTTCTGGGCTGCTCACCTTCAAATGTATAATAATATTGAAGAGATTTCTCTCAACAAGTGCTAGTCTTTACATTTCATTTAATTAAGTTTGTCTCAGAACAATAATAATCCCAAGGCCTTATTTTGTGTGCCAAGTCAATTCTGGACCAACCAGTCCCCTCAGTCCCTTTATCTTGATTCGCCTCTCGTGGAGTCCTGCGTGAAAAGCTCATTAAGGTCGCTAATCTCTGATGCCCCACTACACTTGACCAAATATTCTCTCATACATAACCAACAAGTCAATGACAGGCGTTCTCACCATCTAAACCCATGCTAACTGCCCGCCACACTGATCCTTAATTCAGAAGACCCACCTCTTATCAGCATTATTTTTTAATGTCTCCTTTCTGAAATCTCGTCCCCTCTTCTCTCCTGATGCAGACTTTCTCATCTTGCTGTATCCTTCCTGCTAATGGAGACTCGCTGAGCCTCACTGACACCACTTATTTCTCATCTGAGAACCTGAGAAAGGAGCTGTCAGGTCTGAAAAAGAGTCTGGAGAAGATCAGCCAGTGGGTCATCATGAGAAGGAAACCATCAGGTACAGCATCTGGTGACATTATGTTTGTTGTTGAAGTCCATTAGGAGGACCAGAGTGACAATATGAGGGCATCCTTTGTGGTTAAGGAAATTTTACTATATAGTGCCTTTCACAGTCATTAGCTGAGTGACAACAGACTCTCACAATAAACTGCTGCTTTTAATCAGATGTTTTGGAATTGTACATTGAAATATTATACTCCTTATACTTTTTAAATACACATTCTAACATAAGTATATAAGTACATTTTTCATTTGACATTTGGATTCTTTTTATTTCCTTTGCTTTGCTGACCTTAAGATTAATGAACAGAAATGTGTTTTAAATGGCTAAGCCGGCTCAGTGCACAAATGAATTATTTATTTGAGAACAGTGAAGACGTTAATGGAATCAAATTGAGCTCAGCGTCAGTGCTTTATAATATCAGAACATCTCAATCTGCTCCTGCTGTCTTCACTGTCCATTACATTCTGCTGGATGGCGTCCACGTTAAAGGTTCACGTTCATCCATTTTCAGCTGTGCTCCCCCTGGGCTCTCGTGTTTTATATGCCTGCTGTTGTTTGCTCAGAAGTCATGTCTGCCACTGACATTTAAAAGGATTTTACAGACCAAAAGCATTTCATTTGATGTATTTTGGTTGAGAAGATAAGCAAATTGGAGGACTACATCAGAACTCCTCTGTCACGGATCCATAATGAACATTCACTTCTGGTGGGACAAGTAAGCCCGCGATTCGCTAGCGAATCGGAAATCCAAGAATGGCAATCAGTTTCTGTTCCGTCCGATATTTGGATGGATGACATATCATGGAGGGTGGGTGCGTCTGGGGAAATGTCATTTAATTAAGTAAGCATATCTGTACTAAGGCGGTTTCGTTTTGTGGAGACGTGATTCCGTTGCCTTTGCTGACACCGACTGCTGGCAGAGTGGACCACAGCAGGTTTAGTTTTTAGGTTGTGGTGTTCGTGTGCCAGCCACTGAGTCTGGGAAGCCGCTGGGTTAGAGTCTGTGACTGTTACGTGATGTATATTACTGGCACAGTGGATTAGAGCAAGTGTAGTGCGCTGCGTTTGACTCTGGACTCTGGGGCAGGCGCCATGGCGCAGAACGTTGTGTTATTTGTGCGCCACCTACTGACTCTGGGAAGCCGCCGCGTTTTGGGAAGCCACTGCGTTTGACTCTGGACTCTGGGGTGGGCGCAAAGGCCGCAGTGCGCATGCGCCTCGGTATGTCTGCCGTGCATAAATTAACTGTGGTTTAGTAAGATAGATTTTATCCTGGTGTCCCAGATGAGGTGCAACATAATTAGCTGGCAAAGGAAGTGATGTTACTGGCCTGTGAGCTCAATGAAGACATAGCATTAGCAGGAGCAGCACCCTCTCGATTCAAGATGGAATTTATTTCTTCCTCGAGTCTTGAAGATGTCCCCAACTGTATGTTTTTGTCAGAACAAAATACAAGCCATGAAATCTAAGGGATCTTCTCTAGAACCCCCATGACCAAACTGTGGTGAGGCAAAGATCAGGGCAAGGGGATAAAGCCATTTTAACAGTGTTGAGTTTTCCTAGCAGCACAGGTGTTTATGGAAGAGTGGACAGGCAGAAGACACTCTCGAGTAAAAGACAAATGACAGCCTGAGAGCATCAAGGGAAAGATTCAATGATCTGATGATGCAGATGAACTCTTTAGACACAAGTCCAAGCAGGATGTCTGGAGAGGACCAGGCACTGCCCACCACCCACCTAATAGCATCTATACAGTGAAGATGGTGGTGACAGCATCAGGTTATGGGGACAGAGTGACAGGTCAGTATTGAGGGAAGGAGCAGTGCAGTCAAATACAGAGGGGACCTTAAAGAAAACCTGTGACCTTAGACTGAGAACTGAAGACAGCAGCCAAGATAACTCTGCAGTGGCTTTGTGACAAATCTCTGAGTGTCCTTGAGTAACCGAGCCAATGTCCAAAACCCATGGGACATGTGTGGATAAATCTGAAGATGAAAATTCACAGAAACTTCTCCTGAAATCTAATAGAGTTTGAGAGGATCTGCCAGGAAGAATGGGATCAACTGGCCAAACCCAGGAGTGCAGAGCTGGTAGTTACACTGAGTCATGAAGACCACCAAAGGGGCTTCCACAAAGACCTGATTTAAGTGTCTGAATAATTCAGGGAAGGAGAAATTTCAGTTTCATTTTGTAATACATTTGCAGATCTTTCTGAGAACTTGTGCTGACTTTGTCATTATGGGTTACTGAGTGTAGTAGACTGAACACAAAAGGCACATTAAAAAAGTGAAGGGGTCCGAATATGTTCTGATTATCTGCAAACTTATTTTTAATGTGAATGGTAAATAAGGACTAGGAGAAGATAAAGATTTGGGGTACCTTAAGAAGCAAACTGCATATAAATTGATTGAAAAAGATAAAAAACAGTTTGTCAAATGGTAAACTCAAAATAATTACATAAGAGTACAAAATGGTGGAAGCGCCCATTAAGAAGAAGATGGGCCAGAAAGGATAGGGACAAGGAACAATGGCCCAGAGGTGACATAAGCCCTTACCTCACCATTGAATTACAATCAGATAAGATTTTGTATCATCTGCCATGCGCACGTCTAACAGAATATTCTAAATTACGTTTTACCTAATTTCTTATTTATTTCATATTTGTTTGATTTTAACTGTAGCTCAATTGTAAAATGTGTTTAAGAATTTAACTAATATTACACACTGCTACCCTTCACAGTTTCCATTCTTCTTCTCTTTTCTTTTTATTTTCAGCTCATGAAGCTCCAGTTTTCGTCCTCCAGCATCCTGGACCTCAGAGCAGAGACGACTTTTTAAAATGTGAGTTTGTGCTTTGACTGAATGGATCATCACAATAAAAATCATTGAAGTTTTAATAGAACAGGACAGGCTTAGGATATGAAAGTCTGAGTGTTGTGTGACTGAGGGGCTGAGAGTCATGGGGGTCCTGTGACTGGTGCATTATGGGACAGAGAGACTCAGGCAGTGAATCACCAAAGCCGTCTGTTGAACCCGAGTCTTGATGTGTCCAAAAATGTACAAAAAGGATATAAAAAAATAAAATCCATGTCGTGGGGTGCACTTACTTTATCACACGGCTGTATATACAGACACAGATAAAAGTGTTGCTTTAAAAATGAAGCACAATTGTAGGTGAAATAAGTTAAAGCTGACAAAAGTCCTCGTCATCCTCCATTCTTTACTCCACAGAGCAGACACTTTGCTTTGGGTTCTCAACTTCACAAATTTTAAACATTAAAATAAAAATGGCAGAGAAAATTATTGGGGGTCCTTAGAAGTTCAAAGACCCCACTGGACTGTCGTGACATCTCAAGCCAACTGATTCCTCTAATGAGTGTCACTGGGGTCTTCAGTCACTCAGTCAAGTCCTCACTCTGCTGTGTTGTGTCATTGTGTGCCTCACACTAAATGAGGACAAGAGAAGAGGAGGAGATGAAAAAGGTCACAGCCAAGGGTGGTCAAGGTGAAGACTACAAGACCACCTCCAAAGAGCTTCATGTTCCAGTGAGCACAGCTGTTAATATTCTCAAGATGTTTAAGGGTCCGCAGGACTGTAGCCCACCTTCCTGATGAGGCCACCAGAGTAAAGCTGACTTCAGATTGAACAGAAGGAGAGTTTAAATGGTGGAGATAAAACAATAAAACATCAAGAGAGACTCAGGCGGACCTCTGAGATTAAAGGGCTAAAAAGCTAAGAGGACCAAGAATGGCGGAAAAGAAGACACTGGAATGTTGTGAAGTTTCAGCTATGAGCCTTGAACTGAATCCAAGTGAACATCCATGGACAGAGCTGAACATCACAGCTGGGAGAAAAAGGCAATCAGACGTCAATAAGAGTGGGAAGGGTGGGCAGTGAGAGGAGCAGAAGTCTCATCCAGAGCTACAGGAAGGGCTTTATGGAAGTTATTACCTCAAATTAATGAAATGCAAAACATGAGGTGAGGGTCTGAATCACTTTGTGTGAGCCATCGGAATTTGGTTTATTGTGTCAAATAATCTGTGAAGTCGAAATACAAAGAAAGAGTCTGCTGTGTGGAATAAGAATGGCGGGTGACAGTCACTGGGGTCAGTTTACACTTATTTGACTGAAAAGTGGGATTTGTGTTTAAAAAGTGGAAGGGGACCAAAACTATTGGGGGCATCTCGGTGATACAAACAGCAGAGAGACAGACGTGAAAGGTGCTATATAATATAGAGATATTAAAGTCACTATATACTGTAAGAGATGGGAAAGAAATGATATGATAGATGGATAGAGCAAATGAGAGAGAGAGAATATGACACATAAATATGAAAGGCACTATATAAGAAAAAGATGAGAAGTGGGCTAAAATAATAAACAATAGGAAAGACATTATAACAATGAGAGATAAAATGACAAATAGGAAAAGGAGTTAAAGACAAATACAGTAGACAGACGTGACAGACACTATAATAGATAGATAGACATGAAAGGCGCTATATAATAGATAAAGGAGGAATGCTGTGTGGTGTGGTGGTGAAAACTTTAGACTTCAAACCCTGAGGCTGTGGGTTCAAATCCCACTGCTGACACCACTGTGTGACCTGAGCAAGTCACTTCACCTGCCTGGGCTCTGATTGGACAAAGAAAAGAAAAGGAAACAATGGAATCTGAGATGATGGGAGTCACCTTGGAGAAGAATGACAGTCAAATAATAATAACAGATGAGAGGAAACACACGAAAGAAAGAAAGAGAGAGACAATGACAGATGGGAAAGGCACTATAAGATAGATAGATAGATAGATAGATAGATAGATAGATAGATAGATAGATAGATAGATAGATAGATAGATAGATAGATAGATAGATAGATAGATAGATAGATAGATAGATAGATTTAAAAAAACAGCAAATGCAGATTGGCAACTTCTATTGAAATAATTTATGTGTCTGTGAAGTATGGCAGTGGATTGACTTAACTTTAAAATAAACTTTAAATTTACTTTTACAGTAAAAATTGTAATTTTAATAAAGCCAGTGCTCAGTGTGGACAGTCCACGGTGACCTTATGGTGTTTGTAATAATTTCCGATGACTCAAATGACTTCTTTAACTTGCCTGCCTTTCTCTTCATTGTCTGTTGTCGTCTTTTTATGATTTAATTTTAAATCCCCACAGATTCTGTCCAATCAGATGAGCTCTTTACTATCAGTGTCTCGTCAGCGCAGCTCCTGATTGGCTCTTGTTAATTGTCTGTGTTGTGCTCCACCCCCAGTCCCATTACACACTCCCAGAATTCCTCACTCATTTTCTTTTCTCTCCTTTCAGACTTCTGTCCCCTTACACTGGACATCAACACGGCACACAGACGCCTCCGTCTGTCTGAAGGGAACAAGAAGGTGACATGTGAGTGGAAAAAAGCAGAATATCCTGATCATCCTGACAGATTTAATTACTGTGTCCAAGTTCTGTGCAGAGAGGATCTGACTGGGACTCGCTGTTACTGGGAGGTGCAGTGCAGTGGACGCTTCATGAAGATTGGAGTCGCATATAAAGGACTGAGCAGGAAAGGAGGGAGCTGGAAGTGCCGCCTTGGATACAACGACAAGTCCTGGTGTTTGTGGTGTTCTGATTCCCAGTACTCTGTGCGTCACAATAACCAGCAGACTGTAATCAGCACCCCCTACAGCCCCAGAATAGGTGTGTATCTGGACTGGCCTGCTGGCTCTCTGTCATTTTATAGCGTCTCACACACAATGACCCTCCTGCACAGGTTCAACACCTCCTTCACTGAGCCCCTCTATCCAGGGTTTGGGCTTAACTATAACTCCAGTGTAACAATCAGCCATCTGACACCATGTGACCACTGACCAGTACCCTCCACCAGTCACTTGATGTCCCCACAAGCGCAGGTCCTCTTTATGTTTGTAGTTTAGGGTGAAATTAAATTTACAGGATGGGTGGGTTTGGGGGGGTCAGCACTTCTGTGATTGAATTTGTGGATGAGAATGCGAGGCGTGTGAGGCTGTCATGGTCTCCATTATTATTGAGTTTGAGTAGCCAATCAGGTGTGTGTGTCATAATGAGGGGCGGAGACACCTCAGACCTACAAAAACCCATCTGACCAGCAGGGTCACTGTTGATTCACAGTCACATGTCCTTCAGGCTGACACACCAACAACTACTGAGGCCCCCAAGTGTCACTGAATGTCACCTGTTAATTAGGACAGTCATGTGGTCCTGCTGGATCAGCACAACTGAAAGGCGCTATACAGACTCAGTATGGAGAGCTCTTGAATATCTATATCTATAAAGGAGAGTTGGTATCCGTGTGGCTGTGTTTGTGTGTTTGTGGAGGGATGGAAAGTTAAGGCAGGTGTTGGAGTCACGTGATCATCTCCCCTCCCATTCACCTCATTTCATTCACTTCATTTCGCTCCGAGTTGAGCTCCGCAGCTGACGTGGTTAGTCCTTTCTCCTTTACTGATTTACTGTTTAGTAGACGCGGTACTTACTGAATAGTATTTTTTCCTTTAGTGTTTCTTAGTGTTTAGTAGACGCGGTGTGCCGGTGTTCCCGGCGATGTTGCGGTTTAGTGTTACTTTCTACTTCGTTTTTGTACTTTAATGTTTAATAATAAATAATAATAATTCATTACATTTATATAGCGCTTTTCTCAGTAATCAAAGGGCTAAAATAGTGAGTGATACTTAGCTGAGAGCAGTGTAGAAGCAGCACAGCACAACGGAGCCGGTAGGACAGGCGGGTGTGGTAGCGTAGGTGAGCGGCGATAGCAAGCAGCAGGAGGAGGAAGCAGGATTTGGATGTTCCAATACACAGCCATAAACAGTAACGCTTGGTAATTTCAGGCGTGATTGCCGCGGAGCCACAAGCCATAAGCCAGGTTAGTATGAACATCAGATCAGTTCCCGTCGTAAAGTACTGTAAGATGAAATGGGAGCAGATCAGCATGCTTTGTTTCCTTACAAACCTCACATAGTTTATGAAGATACACAGCAACAATTAAATCATACAGATTCTGGTGTATTCGCAATTGCATTTGCTGTGTGTATTTCTTTAGGTATTGACCCAAGTGATCCAAGTTTTTACCATTTCTTCAATGCGAAATCACTTACAAATAATTTTTGTTACTCGACAATTGCTTCCATTCCCTGTCGAAAGTAGCCGACGGGCGACACCAGTGACAAGTATTCAGTGCGTTCAAAGACCTGTACGAAGTACGGCGACTAACACAGTCACTCATAAAAGGGGAGATGACTCGGTGCAGGAAATGGGGATTGAAACTACCTTGGAGGACATGCAATCAACGAGGCAATTAAACGGATCTCAAGAGACGTCTTCTAGGTTGGAGAAAAAGCGCTTAGCTGCCAAAACCATATATATACATAAATATATACATCTATATAAATAAAAATGTAAATGTTCGTTTGTTCAAAACCTTAAATCTCCGAAAGTTCTTCACCGATTGCTTTGAAATTTTGACACAACGTTGCATTCGAATACGCGCGTGTTTTTATATATATATTATATAGATGGCACACCTGTGACAGGTAAAAACATGCTTTTTTTGAAAACACAGCGCCATCTGTTGGACGTAAAAGCAACACACGCTATACTAAATATTTTACGAATCTATTTCAATGTTTCGATCAAATACATTTGTAAGTACGTGAATAAAGGCAGCGACATGGCAGTTTTTGGCGTGCAACCAGAAAGAAGTGATAGGAATGCGGTCATACATATCGATGAAATCGCACAGTATTAGGCTGGAAGATACATAAGCAGCAATGAAGCTGTATGGCGAATTCTTTCATTTCCCATACATGAACGAAGTCCAGATGTTGTTCACTTAGCAGTACATCTAGAAAATGGACAACGCGTTTATTTCACAGCTGCAAATGTGCAACAAATAGCCCTGAATCCACCGGCTACAACGTTAACTGCTTTCTTTATGTTATGTCAAAATGACGCGTTTGTGAAAACACTGCTGTATTCTGAAGTGCCTACGTATTACACATGGAATGCGAGTAGAAAATCATTTGAACAACGCAAACGAGGAGAGCGAGTCAACGGACAACCTGCCATATTCAAAGAAACTACGATAGGCAGACTGTACACCGTGCATCCCAATCAAGATGAATGCTTCTTTGTTCACATGCTGTTGGTAAATGTGCCCGGTCCAACGTCTTTCCAGCAATTGAGAATTGTCAATGGTGTTACACGTGCCACTTTCCGAAGTACATGTCAATCTCTGAATTTATTGGAGAACTACCGACACTGGGATGTATACATTAATGACGCGTGCAACACGTCACATCCAAATCAAATTCGTGCATTGTTTGCAATCATATTGACCGCCTGCTCTCCTTCATCTCCAACACAGTTATGGGAGAAATATAAATCGCACATGGCTGAAGATATTTTCCGTCGAATAGGCAAGTAAAATTCAAATATAAACATGGATTTCACAGCAGACATCTACAACTAAGCGTTGATAATGATTGAAGATTTGTGCTTAGAAATCACGAACAAAGTTCTCAATCAATTGGGAATGCCATCACCGAATCGATCTGCTGCTGCTTCGTTCGATGTAGAATTGTGTCGTGAACAAAATTACAACACGGGTATATATACATACACACACACACATATACATACACATATACATCTATACTAATAAAAGCCAAAGCCCTCACTGACTCACTCATCACTAACTCTCCAACTTCCCGTGTAGGTAGAAGGCTGAAATTTGGCAGGCTCATTCCTTACAGCTTACTTACAAAAGTTAGGCAGGTTGCATTTCGAAATTCTACAAGTAACGGTCATAACGGTTGACAACGTCCGCCATGTTAAACTTTCTTATTTATGGCCCCAACTTCACGAAATTTGGTATGCATCTTCCCTGCGCTAACCGAAACCGATGTACGTACTTATTTCGGTGGTATGACACCACTGTCAGCCGCCATATTGCCTGCAAAATAACCTAATTGAGGCAACTATTTTTACTGGTGGTGGCTCAGGGGAGAGAGTTTTTAATCCTCGCATCCCCGTTATACCCTCTGATCTCCCATTTAAATTCAAACGCTTCCAATCTCCTGTAAGGCTCTGCTTCACAATGACAATTAATAAGTCTCAGGGACAGACCCTACAAAAGGTTGGCATTGATTTGAGGCAAGATTGCTTTTCACATGGCCAACTATACGTTGCATGCTCAAGAGTAAGCTCAGTGCACAGCTTGGTCATATTACAACCGGAGGGGCAAACTGACAACGTGGTATACAAAGAGATCCTTAACAAATAATTATTGGTACATTTTCCCTCACTTTATTATTTAAAATTTTAAAGCACTACTTCACTGCTGCAAAGCGTGGGTATTTTGCTAGTTGACTATATGTAGGAGCAGAGAGTGACGGATGGGACTGGAGTGTTGTCCATTCACCAGACATGTTGTGACCCTCCATTGGTCACTCAAAGGGTCCTTCACTTCAGAATGAATTCACTGTGAATGTCTGAAGACGAGGACTCACCGGTCAGTAAGATGTCAGCCATACTGACAGAGTTTGGTGTTTTAGTAGATGTCACATTAAACTTTAAACTGCACCTCCTCCTTGTCCCCATCACTCTTGGTACCCTGAAAGCTCCAACATCCTTAAAAATGAATTCTTGGTGAGTTGGCACACACTTGACATGGGTGCACATGTGTGGCTTTGCAGTGGACTGGCACCCCGTCCAGGGTTGGCCCACCTTGTCCACAAACCTGAAATTGAAAAGCAGATAAGAAAGACAACGAATGGACAGAAGGGGTCACTGACTGGTCAGTCGCCAAACTACTGCCTCTTGTGGCCACTCTAAATATTACACAGCAATTTATACAAAAAGGAAATCTAATAGATAAAAGCAGAAAGCATTCAGTGAAATCCTGAGCAGTGAAACATGAAAGGAGAGAATGAGAAACAATCAGAGAGTCAGACGAATGGAGACTTTAACAGGAGGACTGAGGGGTGGGACTGAAGTGCAGTGGCGCCCTCTAGTGGACACCCGCCATACTACACACATGGGAAAGGGGGGAGAAAAGAATACAGTGCAGTGTAAAAGAAATAAGAATAAAGTAAAAACACAAGAATAAAACACCTGAAATAAAGAACTTTAAATATTATATCTAAAACTAATTAAGATTTAAATGAATTAAGAGCAAAATAAAGGTGACACGATCACACAGTCACATGACCTTCAGAGCTGACAGCTGAGCTGATTCTTCTGTAACCAAACTGCCCCCCCTAGTGGCCACTCTCAATATTAAATGAATGGCAAGGCTGAGGGGGAGGAAAGATTTGGGTTTGATCAAATGGATATTTAGTGCGGATTTCTTAATATTGACATTACATTTAAGGAGAGTGCAGCTTTGTTAGGTTATGGAAGATTCTCTATGGGAGAAGAACGTTTATTTGAATTAAGCTTTTTAATAATGGTTATGTATTAACAAAATACAAATCTAATAATTGTTTATATTTTGTAAAATAAACTCCCAATGGTGTTTGGTGAATAAACAATAAGGATGACTGACATTTGTCAAATCTGCTCATCTGTGACCTTCTGACTTGTCGACACCTCTGGTCACATCTCCTGTGTTGTCTGATCTGAAGATATATCACTCCGTATTGATGATCCATTTCTTAATAGTTAATATGACAATGGGGTGAGTAACAAATAAGATGTTGATTTGGATTGAATATTTGATTTGTAAGTCTAGCAGTGAAATCAATCATTTAGACCTGAGCAGTGCTCTCCATTCCACATCTGAGTGTCTGCACTCTGTCATGTGTACCGTGTGCCCCTGTGTGCCTGCTGTGCCCTCGTATGCCCACTCCAGCCTGACCCCCCCACACACACACACTACTGAGATGTTCAGTTACTAATAAAGATGGACATTAAATGGTGAATTTGACACTCGTGGACACCACAAGAAGTTGAAGAGCATTGAGGACTGAAGTCAGCTGTGATGTTTCATTTTGGGTTTCATTTCTTCCTTAAATGAGTTTGCATTTTCTTTAAACTTTTTATTATTTTTTTTATGATTTTATCATTACCTTCAAGGACAGTGCAGCTTTGTTAGTTTATGCTTTGTTAGGTTATGTAAGATTCTTGTCAAAGTCCTTTGCCAGGTTAAATGGCGACCTCTAATTTCAGATCATTAGAAAGCACGTGTGAACCTTTTCTTACATACTTCCAGATGAAAGTTCACCCTTCCTTATTTTTTCATTCGTTTGTTTACTTTCTGCACGTTGTAAGATCAGTTTGTCTTTTTCCCATTTAACCTGAGCCATTTATGCTCTGCGTCCTTACGGAAAAGTAAGTTTATTCTAGATAATTTAATATAAAGAGGTTCAAATGTTTGTTAAAGTTAGACGTGCAGAGTAGTTAAAATGTGTCCTTGAATGTAATGGTGTGACTGAGTTGATGTATTTAACTTTGTTTTCAGACCACAGCAACAGGAATTAAAGTTCTTTCTGTGTTCAGACTGCGTTTGAAGTGATTTCTTACTTCTATATCACCTGAAAGTGGGAGTTTACAGCAGTGAAGTTGTGCAGCTGTGGAGTTAATAGCAGCACCTCCCGCGGCCAGACCTCTCATTGTGTCGTCTGCCTTTCAGATTTTATCTCACCCGCATTTCCTGCACCAGCCTAACGTACCGACACCCGTCCTCACATACAGTGGTTTTGAATTCTTCAGTTGAGACCGGGGCTGCCAGTTTGTGTGACTTTTGACCAATTCATTGATTTCAAATAAACATCCACTGCCTCTGCCGACGGGTGTTCATTGGAAGTGAAAAGTGCACAGTAGTGATGGGCTGCTCGATACTGACATGCCGACACCATGACGAGCTTTCGAAGCGCCGCTCTTGTTTCAAATGCGCCCGTCACGTGATTTTAAGGCACGCTAGCGTCGTGACGTCATTGAAGTCTGCGCAGTCAGCAGCCGATTGGTCAGCCACTCACCTGCCGAATTGCTTTGGCTCAAAGCTTAAAAGCAGTTGGCCCTGCTGCATCTGTGAGGTGTGCTGACGTATTTAAATCCTAGTTGGGGCTCGCGTATGGTCCCTGCCCAAAGTTAAAGAAGGACATTTTAAAAAGAGTTATGTAGTACTTGTTTGTAAGTTAACATTGGAGACATCTTTATATACTGTATAATCTTCATTTGGATCTTGATCTTTGTTTGTCCGCGAATTCACTGCCTTGTGTGGTGTTCCTGCTGTGTTCAGTAGAGGGCAGTAGTGATGGAGGAGGATCGTTGGATGAGGTTGGAGTGCGGTGATTAAAGAGGATTGAACTAAAGGAGACTACGTGCTGTTTGTACTGGCTGAATACACAACACCTTGGTTGTTACTTTTCTTTACAAACTCTGTCGATACCACTCTTTATGTTTAGATTTGGCGTCGACACCTGCTTCGTTGTCGAGACTGTGGTTTTTTTGTGTTTCTATCGACCGTCGTTGGCAGCACTTCGTCCAAATCGAATGTTCACCCACTTCTTGGAGTCGGCAGTCAAGAGTATACAAGTCGGGCACACTTTTGTGATTTTCCATCAGTCGGCGTTTGGACTTCAAGAAATAAGCATTGGTTCTTCCTTACTCTTTGGATTGCCACAAAGCAACCTGTGAGACTGGAGAAAGGTTGAGAAGAGATCGTGAAAGGAAACGACAGCGTCATGAAAACGAGACGGACTGTGAACGGAGAGAAACAGAAATGCTCCTCCACCACCACATAATTACTATTCGGACAGTAGGGCGTTCCTTACGAATCAATGTCCAAGGGTTTTGTTTTCTAATTTTGTTTCCCTTATAAAAAATCATAATGTTGTGCGACGAAGGGCCAGTTCACGACTGGCAGCCACGTTTAAACAGGGAGCCCTTCACAGACAACTTTAACACGCGCAACGTAGTTGGGCGCACATGGCTACGTATGAATGAGTCATGTGGGGCACCTCTTTCCTTGTTGTGTAGTCTTGTCCACCTAGAATCTGTAACAAACTGATGAGTATATTTTGCGTAAGGCAGCACGTATTATAACAGTCTAGCGACACCCCATGTCGATCATATCAGAGAGGCTAAGAAACGCTTCACCAAAGCCGACTTGTATCTGCGCACGACACTCCTCATTAAACGTTTTTACTACTCAGTGATTCCCAGATCTGTAGCTGATTTGTATTATTGATTTCCAAAAAGCAATGTGAGTAAAAGCGAGCTCTGCATAACTAATCACAACTGTCTTTAAAACAGAATCAGTGCAATCGACGGCGTCTTCTGCAATTTAGGAAAAGCCTCAGGATTTCTGCGTTAATGAGACAAAAATGTTGTAAAGAAACTGCAAAATTATCCTGAGGTGGACATAAAGATCACTCAAGTACTGACAGGAAGGAACAGCTGGATAAGTACATCTGGAGCCAAACTTTTTAAAAAAACATCTGACTTTGTCAGCAACAACCTTTCCTTGTGAATGCATCTTGTCAAAGGGGGGTAATTAAGTAGTCTTCCGAAGTGCAGCAGAACAGAGTCAAAGATTGATGGAAATAGAATTCTTGACAGACTAAGCTTTTGTCGTTTCTGTTTTCTTAAACCATCTTCAGTCCCACAATCCCCCGCAGTCACTGACACGTTTAACGTTCTCTGCTCCTCACCTGTCGTGTTACCCAAAGCATCAACACGGAGTTTCATTCAAGGCACACATTTCTTCTACATACGTATTCAATAATAATAATAATAATAATAATAATAATAATAATAATAATAACAATAATAATAATAATAATAATAATATGGCAGGAATGAGAAAAAGCTCAAAATGATAATACTGTATTTATGAGAAGAGCCCTCATGGCATCAGGGTGAGGAGGTGCCTTGTCTCCCGTTACGTGAGCTCGTCTGCCGCCCCTCACTTACACTGGCACGCGTTACACTGGGGGGCAAATGTAATGGAGAATACCGACAATGTACACCTTCAGAAGGGCAATAAATCGACTGTACACTGAAGCATTCCATTGCCAAATGTAAAATATAAAGGAGAACATTCCAGATCTGCGGTGGGTTGGCACCCTGCCCAGGATTGTTTCCTGCCTTGTGCCCTGTGTTAGCTGGGATTGGCTCCAGCGGACCCCCGTGACCCTGTGTTCGGATTCAGCGGGTTGGAAAATGGATGGATGGACATTCCAGATACACGATGAGTTTTATTAATTATAAACAATGCAACATAACTATTATACGTGTTGATACTTTTTATTTATTTTCACCAAACGTTACATACCTACATGAGGAATTAATATGGCTCATATATTTATAATAATCCATCCATTTCCCAACCCGCTGAATCCGAACACAGGGTCACGGGGGTCTGCTGGAGCCAATCCCAGCCAACACAGGGCACAAGGCAGGAAACAATCCTGGGCAGGGTGCCAACTCACCGCAGATATTTATAATAATTCTGATTAAAATACACTGTCAAAGTATATTAATGAACAAACTGAGACACATTGGCTTTTTATCTCAAAGCGTGTGCGCTGTCATTTAGGACATAATGCATTGTTAACGTCACGCACTCTCTACTGACGCGATGTCACGAAAACAAAGAAACAGCGCAGTCCATGAAACTCACAGCCTCCTTGGTTTTTGATCTTATATCATATAAATAAAGTCATTATAAGAGGATAACAAGTCTGCTATACTCAGTTTAATAAACGCTCCGTTTAAAATCTTTGCATATACAGAATATAAAACAGAATCTCAATGAAGCGGGACTCGTGAGTAGTAATGAATAATATGTGACACTGAGAAATTATAATTCATAATAACGGGAACAAGTAAAAAGTACCACTTCCTAAAACGGAGACTGTAAACGTAGGCATTTCAATAACTAATTTAAGAGGCTTGTGTGTGCATTTCAATATCAATTTAAGAGCTCAGTAAGCCACCTGTTGTACTAAACGGCAGCTCAAACAGCACTTAGCAGTAAATAGTCTAACAACTCAATATAAGACAATGAAACGAAGAGGCCGCGCCGCCGACAGTGAAGGCTCACGCTGTCCTGCTGCGTGTTTGGAAGGCGCTGATTGGCTGAAACTGTTTATAACGAATTGTCCCAAGATGGAAGTGCCGTATAGCGATCAGAAACGAAAGGAGACATTTAGGCATACTGAACAGTAGTTTATGTGATGTTTATCTACAATATAAATTCAGTACGACACCAGGGTCTCCAAACATTCAGATATGAAGCTTATTACGTTTTAGAGTGAAACTCTTTACATACACAATATAATTAGGGGCGCGTGCCCCCTGGCCGACTACGGCAACCCACCCTCCCTTAATAGCGCGATTCGCTCGCTGTCGGTCCACAAGAGGAGGATCAACGACGCGACCCTGTGGGGTCTTCACTGAGAGACAGCTACAATACATTTGAGCCACCTAATGGAGTAATTAACAAGATCTGCACAACTGAACTACTACTACTGTTCTTAGCGCAGCGGATGGAGACAATATATTATGTTTGACATATGCACATTTAATTAGTTTAATTGACACGAGAGTATCATTGTTGTATTCTCCTAATGAAGACAAAAAATGCATATTTATAGATGATATGACGTACAGTTTTGAAGAAAATTAAGCATTGCATAAAAAGGTTGCACGATTTATCTAATCTTTCCATATATAAAGTTGATATATGACAATATATCTTTGACACAATTTACCAGACAAAGGAAATCACAGCAATCCACAATAAGAATAATGAATTGTCAGCAACCTGAATTGTGGCCGTCACTTAAATTCATTAACTGAAGTGTGTAGTGTCTAATGCAAATTACAAAATTTAAGAGTTAAGTGTCAGAGAGACTCTCATATATATCGAGCTCAAAGCCATCGAGTGTGTTGAGTCTTCACAAAGCCTCCTTTACCTGCTCAGGTCTGCTCAGCGCTTCGACCGCCTTGACGATTCATTAGCCAGTGCGCATGTCTGCTCGGTGTTTCGACTCTTTATTCATTGAGCTCCGTTTGAAGTATATAAGACGTTAGCAGAGTTCAAAATCTTAACAGAACTGGCAGAGAAATGAATGTTCGTGGATGATCAATACATTTTAAATGATTGTGCCCTATAATACTCAGTGTCAAGAAACAAAACTATAAATTATACATCATATAAATGCCGACTTGTAGAATGCATAATGCTGCACAGAAGAGCTTTATACGGGGATCGACACCTCTCTCACTATAATTCTCACTTCTCATTAATATCTTTTCCTCGTCTCGTGCAACGTTTCTATGCAACGCTCATTTTTCATCAGAACCGTACGTCTATTTACATATATTTCGTCTTCATTATGAGAAAACAATGATACTCTCATGTCAGTAGCACAAATTACATAAAAAAAACTTACATGATATATATCCACTCTGCTTAAAACAGTAGAGGTGCAGCGGTAGCGTTGCTTCCCCATAATAAGGCATACGTGGTCCATCGAGTTTGAATTGTTACCCCAAAGATCTGATTTTCTTTTTTTTTTCTTTCATTTAACAGTAAATTCCACCATGGACCGACAGCGAGCAAAGCGAACTACAAAGTGGGGTTTCATCGCCATAAGCGACCAAGGGGCACACGCCTAGTAAAGATATATCAAACGAAAATGTGCATCTTGTTTCATGTTTATAATAAAACAAGTTATTTGAATGACGATTTCAACTGTTATTGTGGTTGTTGATTGAGGATTTAGTGGTTTAAATTTTTAAATATTAAATTAATCAGGTGGAATGTGTTCTTACTTTGACTGTTTGGGGAGCCATACTGTAAATGTGTCAGTGATTGCCCCTCTGTAACTTAAAGATTGCTCAGGAATGATACAGACAGGACAACTATCATATTTGTTTAAGGAAATGTTTTATTACTAATTATTATGCTGTGACTAAGACGACTTGTTACTGATCGCCTGTCTGGACCTTGAAGATGTAATCACGAGGGAGGGATGTTGCTCTTAAAGTCAGAAGCTTTTCTCGACAGGTCCTGCTGCTGATTGTGGATGTTTAATACCGACCTCCGTAAAAATCGCCGGGTTTGCTGTTTCTGTTTGAATGACAATTGTAATTCATTGTGCAATGCAGTGCTCACCTTGGAGTGTCCCGTGTGTGTCTGTGTGCCGGTGTGTACGGTGACTGATCTGCGCCGTGTCTCTCAGCCTCTCTGATGAGCTCCGGATTGACACCTTTGAATGTTTGGTGTAGCAGAGCGAATTCAACCTGATCTGTCACAGTCAGTCAGTCTCCAACCCGCTATATCCTAACAGGGTCACTGCTAGAGCCAGCAGCCAACGCAAGGCACACACTAGGGACAATTTAGCATCGCCAATGGGAGGAAACCCACGCAGACACGGGGAGAACATACAAACTCCAAGCGAACCCAGGTCTCCTTACTGGGAGGCAGCAGCGCTTACAGTGGGTTTGTTATCACCTTATTCAATGACGGGATTCATGGACGACAAATGGATTAATGTAAATACGTGACCTGCCGTCCGCAATTAGTCCTCGCATTTTGATGGCGATTCTGAGTGGGGACGATTCCCGAACAGATCTCTTATGCGATCCGTCCACAGTATCTCTCAAAATTTTTTAGCTCAAATTGGTTATCAAGATTCCATTTCTGGTCTTATTTTTTATTATTAACTTTAATGAGTCTTTAATTCGATCGAACTCGGGTTTGCACTACGCGCAGAATTTATAAATCAACCATCTCAGTCAGTTGAGCCACAAACAACTGTGACGGCGTCTTTTCTTCGTAGAGAACTCGTTAGTTTGTGATCCACAAAATATTGTAAAGTATTAATAAATGAAACATCTCAATACACTGAAAAAAATGGAAATGGCAGGTTGTTACATTTACAAAAATGTGTTTACTTTATATTACATGTATTGATTATGTTCCACATAACTCAATTATGTTTAATTTATTGAATCTTGAAGGAAGTACAATGTATTAATTTCAGTCATTTAGGTAGAAGTCAAAATAGTTATATTTAGTCCTCACTGGAAATTAACACGTAGCGCATTCATAGTCAGAGGCAGTGCAGGATTTACGTATAAGCTACACAAGCTATAGCTTAGGGCCCCCGCCTTCTTGGGGGCCCCCAAAACAAATTGTCTGAGTGAGCAATTTTCATATATACTTAAACATACTACAGCATTATTTGTCCCAATCAGGCCTGGCCTTAGGCATAGGCGAAGTAGGCGACCGCCTAGGGCCCCGGCGTCCGGGGGGCCCCGGATCGACTCCTTGGTCTAATTTTCACGCATTTCACAGAGCTTCCAGGGGGGCTCCGACCCCCTCAGGGGTCTCCTGGACCCCCCTTTCACCTAGGGCCCCATAATACCTAAGACCGGGCCTGGTCAGCGGAGGGGATAATCTGGCGGTAACGTCACGTGACTTTCAAAGAAGCGACAGGCTGTGAGTTTGAGTCATTGTCACCGGTTAAGAGCAAAGGGTTAGTAAAATAAAAGTTAAAAAACAAAAAAAACACACACACACGAGTAATATTCAGATATTCATTTAAACACTTAATCACACAGACTACTCCGTTTTACGTTTTTCCTTTTATTCTCTTTTAATGATTTATTAAACTATTACTACCGTCCCAAGTCAGTAAATGTTCCATTAAGTTGTCTCGATTTACTCGCTTGGTACATTTACGTACTTAAAAAAAAATCAAAAGTTCTGACGGGTCAACTACTTTCATCATTGCTGTTCATTAGTATTATCATAGCATTGCTCAGCCAGATAAATACTATTAATACAGAAAAATAAATGATACACCCGAATACAACACAATAAAGTATCTATCTATCTATCTATCTATCTATCTATCTATCTATCTATCTATCTATCTATCTATCTATCTATCTATCTATCTAATACAGTTGCCGAATTTGTTCGTTTGAAAATTTATATATATATATATATACAGTATATAGTGAAAGAACGTGCCAAGCAGCAATTTTTGCACTTTGTATTTTACTAATACTTAACATTTATTCTATAATATATACAGTTATATAAATAAATGTATTTTATAATAAAACACCATATCCAAGGTGCATTTTGTTCATATTTAGTTATACATTGGTCATGGCCTTCTGGCACAGCCAAAGAAGCAGTGTTCTTGTGCAACTGTTGTACATTTCACCTTTTGAATACTAATCTTTTGTATTTTTGTTGGTTTGTATTGTTTTTACTAAATAAAACTAGTTTCGGTGTAAGCAAACCTGTTTATTTCTTATTAGTAAGTTTGAACATGAACTATAAAATGATACTTAAACAAATATAATTGACAACCTAAAAAGTTTATAGCTAAGTAACTCGGTGTGGTGCATTTAAAAAAAACATTATAAAACAATTGTTAAAATATTATGCTATTTTGAGATGAATCATGTTCATTTAACATAACATCATTAATTTAACAGAGAATGAAAAAGTTTCATTCATTTTATAGACAAATATCATGTTGTTTCATAATATATCACTTTAGTGCATTAAGCATAATTAAATTATTTTTGATTAAAACTATTTTATTATGTACAACCGATGTACCTATTTTTTATTTTAATCTGACAAGTGCTTTTTTTTCAGTGTACTTGATCGAATAACAGTCTGTTGACTTAAGGATTTCATCTTTTCTTTCTCAGATGTGCTTACATATATTACGGCAAAGTACAGGGATAAACCTTTATTTTCCGTCTACTCCGTTTTAATTAAATCAGAAGAAAGAAAACATTTAAGGCCACCGTGCCGCCCTGTTTTTATCAAAAATAATTTAATTATGCTTAATGCACTAAATTATTATATTCTTAAACAACATGATATTTTTATGTAAAATGAATGAAACTTTTTCATTCTCTGTTAAATTCATTATGTTAAATAAATATGGCTTATGTCCCCCGAGCAGCCATAAGTCGAGGTAATTCTAGATTCTACCAAGAATGGAAAGCTCGGGCCAATCGCAGCCCGTATCGGCTAACAAGAATTGGCCAATGATGGCTCACTCGGCTGCCAAGAATCGGCGAATCACGGCTCGTGTTGCCTACCAAAACTCGGAAAGGGCGGGCCAGCCTCTTATCAGTTAATGGATTCTGCAAAAGCTTGTTCGAGTCACACAGACGCTTTGCGATTTGCGTTTCATTTTGAACTTTCTAAAAATGTTACTCACGAGTGTCGGTTTGTGCAGATATATTTACATTCAAGTACACATTTTTTGAAAGATTTTTTAAACATTCTTGGTGCAGTTTATTACATTTATTAAATACGTGTGCAAAATGTGTAAAGACAGATATAATAATGTATAAATATAATAAACATTGAATTGTATAATCATAGTTTAATTTTACAGAATGAGCTTTAAAAATAATAATATGAACTGCTCTATAATTATAAAAATACTAATCATAGAAAGTGAAAAGTTTTTTTTTTCTTGACTTCATCTTTGCCAATTTAAAAACTTTTTTTTTTTTTTTAATTCATTGTTTGGGCGAGTTCATTTTTATCTGAAAAGATAGATGAACTATGTGTACATATTTCAGACCCTAAGAAAGTCTTTCTGGTATATAAAGACAAATAATTGTCAATGAATTACTGCAGTAAAAATTATATATATATATATATATATATATATATATATATATATATATATATATATATATATATATATATATATATATATATATCCTTCCATCCATTTTCCCACCCGCTGAATCCGAACACAGGGTCACAGGGGTCTGCTGGAGCCAATCCCAGCCAACACAGGGCACAAGGCAGGAACCAATCCCGGGCAGGGTGCCAACCCACCGCAGGACTATATATATATAAGTACCTGTAAAAACAAGAGACTTGTATGCTTTTTTTTAATACCGTACTTAACACTAATTTCACAAATCGTTCATATCAATGGCAATATAAAATAATAATAATTATAGTTATATTCTGTATTAACTTTGATGTTATAAAATATGCTTATAAAACAGACCTACACCTTTAATAATCAGACGATTCATTCTGCAGAATAGCATATACTGTATAGTGTATAGAATAGAATAGCTATATATATATATATATATATATATATATATATATATATATATATATAGCATAGTTTTACTGTCAAATAAAGAGTACGCGACACATGTTTCACCCTCATTTGGGCTCATCAGGCGTACACACTCTACTGCTCCCGGAAACCGGAGGAAACCCACGCAGACACGGGGAGAACATGCAGACTCCACGCAGGGAGTACCCGGGTCTCATAACTGCGAGGCAGCAGCGCTACCACTGCGCCACATCAGACACTAGAAGCCGCTGACGGCCCCTTTTCTTCGTTGCCAGCCTGTAGCAAGTAAAAGCAACACAATTTTAACAGACGGCACTGAAACTGATCCTGAGTTTGTGTAACGTTAATGCAAATGGCCAGGAAATGCTGCGAAACTTCGATACGATTTCCGACACAATTGTTTTAAATGTTTCTGTGCTTTGTGCTTTATAGAGTTAAATAAATTAAGACGCCTCACTCTTGGAGCCTCGACTCTTTCAATGAATATTCCCTTTCCCACTGTTTCATTATTATCGCTCCTGTTATTAATATTATCATTAACCCTCATAGATCATATTTAATTGCCCGATGTCTGGGGTTTCACGACCCTAATGTTGTAATTTAAAAAAAAAAAAAATTGAAAACGAGCCTTTTTATTTGTCTTTAAATGTTTTCTTTCTTCTGATTTAATTAAAACGGAGTAGACGGAAAATAAAGGTTTATCCCTGTACTTTGCCCGTAAGCATATTTAAGAAAGAAAAGATTCAATCTTTAAATCAACAGACTCTTTTATTCCATCAATTACTGAGATGTTTCATTTATTAATACTTTACAATATTTTGTGGAGCACAGAAGTAACGAGTTCTCTACGAAGAAAAGATGCCGTCAGAGTTGATTGTGGCTCAACTGACTGAGGTAGTTGCTTTTTAAATTCTGTGCGATCAGAATTAAAGACTCATTAAAATTAATAATAAAAGCAAGATCAGAAGTTAAATCTTTCTAACCAATTTGAACTAATCTTGCATAATAGATCTGTTCGAGAATCATCTCCACTTAGAATCGCCATCAAAATGCGATGACTAATTGCATAAGGCAGCTCACGTCTTTACATTAATTCATCTTCTGTTTGTCGTCCATGAATCCCTCCATTGAATAAGGTGATAACAAACCCACTGTGGCAGATCAGGTTGAATTTGCTCTGCTGCACCAGACATCCAAAGGTGTCAATCCGGAGCACATCAGAGAGGCTGAGAGACACGGCGCAGATCAGTCACCGGCACACAGACACACACGGGACACTCCGAGGTGAGCAGTGCATGGACCAAGTCATCCACGTGCTGCACAACGAATTACAAATGTCTTTCAAACAGAAACAGCAGTCACTGTAGACGCCTCTGTGGTGAAAAGAGAACCCGGCGATTTTTACGGAGGTCTGCATTAAAGATCCACAAACAGCAGCGGGATAAACACATCTGGACCTGGTGTGGAAAAAAGCCTCGGACTTTACGAACGACATCTCTCCGTCTTGAAGATTTAAAATTTTAAACCCCGAAACCCTAACTCATCACCCAAAACATCACTCAAATGATTTGTTTTGTTATAAACATGAAACAAGATGCCCATTTACGTTTGATATCTTTGGGGGGGTGTGCCCCTTGGCCGCTTATGTCGATCCAACCCCACTTTGATAGCAGAGTGAATATATATCCTGTATGTTTTTTTTTATGTAATTGGTGCTACTGACATGAGAGTATCATTGTATTCTCATAATGAAGACGAAGTATATGTATATAGATGTATACTGATGACGTACGGTTCTCATTAAAAATGAGCGTTGCATGAAATCCTTGCACGAGGCGAGGAAGAGATATTAATGAGAAGTGAGAATTATAGTGAGAGAGGTGTCGTCACTCGTATTACTAAAGCTCTTCTGTGCAGCATATGCATTCTACAAGTCGGTATTTGTCTGATGTATAATTCATAGTTTTGTTTCTTGTCACTAAGTATTATCGGGCACAATCATTTAAAATGTATTGATCATCCACAAACATTCATTTCGCCTGTCAATTCTGTCGAGTTTTTGAACTCTGCTGATGCCTTATGTTCTTCAGACGGAGCTCAATGAATAAAGAGTGGAAACACCGAGCAGACATGCGCACTGGCTAATGAATCGTCAAGGCGGTCGAAGCGCTGAGCAGTTAAAGGCGGCTTTGTGAAACCTCAGCACACTCGAAGGCATTGAGCTCTATATTTGTGAGTCTCTCTGATACTTAACTCTCTACTTATATTTTGTAATTTGTATTAACACTACACACTTCAGTTGATATAGTTAAGTGACGGACTGAAACGGCAATTCAGGTAGCTGACAATTCATTAATGTTATTGTGGATTGTTGTGATTTCCGTCTGATACTTTGTGTCAAACTTATATTGTCATATATCAACTTTACAAATCAACTTTTTATGCAACAGGTAAGTTTCTTCAAAACCGTACGTCATATAGCGTGTGTGTATATATATATATATATATATATATATATATATATATATATATATATATATATATATATATATATATATATATATATAGTTTACTGTCAAATAATGCAAAGAGTACGCAACACGTTTCGCCCTTATTTTTGGCTCATCAGGTGTACACACTCAACTGCATCCCTCGCCAGGATTGAACCTCGAACGTCAGCGGAAGAGACGAAGGCCCTTTACGCTGTGCAATGGCATGTGGTTCGTTTATTTGACAGCCTGGAGATTGGAGTAATTACATTCATAGCATCCGTAGTCTGACGTGGCGCAGCGTAAAGGGACTTTCTGACACTGACGTCCGCTGTCTCCATCCGCTGCTCTAAGAACTGTAGTATAGTAGTTCAGTTGTGCGGAGCTCGTTAATTACCCAATTAGGTGCACTGTAAAAAATGTTTTGTTGGATCAACCTAAATAAATTACACAAGGTAACAAGCAATTTAATTGATTTCTTTCAATTTTTAAAAAGTATTTGAGTAAACTTAATTCATTTGAGTTTGTTTTAAGCTTTTCAAAAACTTGAATAAAAGCAAAAAAATGTATTTAGCTCAAACCAATTTTTTTTTTAAACTCAAATTAACTGTGGTGGGCTGGCACCCTGCCCGGGGTTTGTTTCCTGCCTTGCGCCCTGTGATGACTGGGATTGGCTCCAGCAGACCCCTGTCACCCTGTAGTTAGGATATAACGGGTTGGATAATGGATGGATGAACTCAAATTAAAATTTTGTCCATTATTGTATTCACTGTAATGCCAACGTAAATTCTTAATTGGACTCAACTAAATATGTTCTTTATATGGTGTTGAATTCACTGTTTGTTAGGGTGAAATTGTTTTTAATAAAACAAACCCCAACAATGTTTTGCTTTAAACAATGGAAGCAAATTTATTTTAAAATTAGTGCTACATTTTGTACAGTGTCTTCAAAAATGAAACATATTGTTAAACTGATCTAATGGTGGTGAATGTTACTGGACCAGCTATAGCAAAACTCTTTTAGATTTATTACTGAATATTTTCAACACAAAATCAATTTTTTGGTCATTCCTTGAACATGTTTTTTCTGTAAATATTCAGAACAAACATTTCACAAAAAATACATATATATACATATTAAATACACAATATATTTTATAAGCTTTTCACAAAAAATGTTTATAAATTATACATAAAATATCTATTTGAAATAATTATATATACATATATTAAATACACCTTATATTTTGAACATTACATAACATTATATAGTATACATAAAATGTATATATATAGTCACAAACTTGAGACAGAGTCATATAAAGGTTTGGGGCAGCCACCCGTATAATTTGGTTTCCTGGCTGCAAAGTTGCTTTTCAAAATAATACAACACTGATGTGCACAAAACCAAGTACAAACAGAACTGAGGGAATAGGGAAAAGGTGGAGGCTTTTAAAGGGGGAGACAGGAAGTGAAGTCAAAGGGGTGGGGGCTCATTTAGGTCTTCTGCCATTGGTGCAAGCCCGGACGTGACATCACAGGGGTCGGAGCCGGCAAAATCACCAAAGCGATTTTTTGCTTTAGACTAAATAGAAGAAGTTACATTAAGCAACAGCAAGGTTTTTCAATTTGAAGTAAGGCAAAAAATTACGTTAGGTGAACAAACATATTAATATAGTTCATTACAACTACTAAAATTACCTTAAATCAAAAAGAGCCCTTTTTCTCTTTTTAGAGTGTGGCTCAATGGTAATGTAACTGTCTCTCAGTGAAGACCCCACAGGGTCACAATGCTGATGCTACTCTTGTGGACCGACAGCAAGCGAATCGAGCTATTAAGGTAAGGTGGGCCGCCGTAGTTGGACAGGGGGCACACACACCCCTAATTATATTGTGTACTGTATGTAAAGAGTTTCACTGTAAAACCTAATAAGCTTCATATTTTAGTGTTTGGAAACCCTGGTGCCGTACTGAATTTGTATTGTAGATAAACATAACATATACTGCTGTCCAACATGTTTAACCCTCATCCTACCAACTGGGATCTTTGGGGACCCCAGAGGTATATATTTTGTCATACCTTACAGCTGCTTTTTTTAAAATTTATTTATTTTTTTTAGTTTTATTAATTTTATTGTAATCATTCATACAAATCGATCAATTTTTACAAAAAATAGGATTGAAAAACAAGTCGACCCCCACCCCTGAGAGAGAGAGCATGGCCAACGGTGTAAAACTTAAATTGATTAGTTTAATAGGCCAGTAGAGATGAATGGAGAGGAAAAAGAAATGCAGAGATAATTACTTCCTCTGTGCTTTAAGAGCTTATTCTAAAATATTATTGATTATATCCTGCCAGGTTTTGAAAAAATTCTGTACAGATCCTCTAACTGAATATCTTATTTTTTCCAATTTCAAATAGTATAACACATCGGTTACCCACTGACTTTAAAGAGGAGAGTTAGAATTCTTCCAGTTTAGCAAAATAAGTCTGCGTGCCAAAAGTGTAGTAAATGCAATCACAGTTTGTTTGTCCTTCTCCAATTTGAACCCATCTGGAAGAACACCAACCACAGATGTTAATGGGTTAGGAGGGATTGTGACACCAAGGCTGTCTGAATGGCACTTACAAATTTTGTCTAGAATGATGTTAATTTGGCGCAGGCCCAAAAAATGTGACCCAGTGAGGCTGGGACATGATTGCAGCGTTCGAAGGTTGGATCTTGTCCTGGAAACATTTTGGACAGTTTTAGGCGAGACAGATGGGCTCGATATATAATTTTGAATTGAATAATTGTATGATTTGCGCATATAGAGCTTAGTGAATTCTCTGCATTGCTACTTTCCACTCCCTTTCTGATATATTGATTAAGAGATCTTTTTCCCATTATCCTCTTGGATTTTATATATTGCAGAGATGGTATCCTAGTCCTTGAAATTGAGCAATATTTTTTTCAGCATGGACGAGGGTGCAAGATGAGGAAAATCGGGCAGGTTCTGTTTAACAAAGTTCCTAATTTGAAGATAGTGAAAGAAATGTGTAGCTGGAAATTTAAATTTGGAATGTAATTGTTCGTACGATGCAAAGATGTTGTCTATATAAAGAGCAATTTAATCCCAAATTTTTTCTAGATATTTAAAATTGCATATGTTTGCGAGGGTTGAAAGAGGTGGTTCTCTTGCAGAGGTGCCACAGATAAAAGCTTCTCCATCTTAAAATGCTTTCTACATTGGTTCCATATTCTGAGTGAGTAAAGCACAATTGGCTTATTAGTATATTGCCGGTACCTAGAATTTATTGGGGCACAAAGCAGGGAATATAAAGAAGTACTGCAGGATTTTACTTCTATTGTGGACTGAGCCTGTGTATGTTCATCTATTTGTGTCCAGGTTTTTATAGCTTGTATGTTTGCTGCCCAGGAATAAAACTGAAAGTCAGGTAGAGTCATGCCACCTTCTGCCTGAGGTCTTTGTAGGGTCTGTCTTTGGATACGTGGATGTTTTGAGTTCCAAATAAATGAGGTTATTGTTGAATCTAATTGCTTAAAAAATGATTTATTGATGTATATTGGAATGTTTTGAAATAAAAAAAGAAGCTCAGGAAGAATATTAATCTTAACAACATTAATTCTTCCAGCTAGAGCAGTGGTTCTTAACCTTGTTGGAGGTACTGAACCCTACCAGTTTCATATGCACATTCACCGAACCCTTCTTTATTGAAAAATAAAATATGCTTTTTTTCAAATTCAAGACATAGGTATATGTTTTACTGGTTTACAAAATGAATCGTGTATTAACATCACTGAGTTCAAAGAACAAAACCAATATAATGCATGAATTCACAACAAATTACATACCTTTTCACAAGGACATAACCTTTTTTAATACTACCACACTGAAATGATTTTAATTTTTAAACTTATGTATTCCAATAATAAACTTATTGTATTATGCTATTTTTATCATTTTAACACACACCCATCACCTAATTTTCACCAGGCTACAATAATAATGAATATTTACTGCAAATCAGTGTGACTTCTGCTGTTGCCTTTGAGAGACCAGTTCAGAAGTGCGTGGCTTCACCTTGGCAATTGCCACTCTCATGTCATTTTCACAACAAAGTCTGTTCCTTTTCTTCGTTTTTATGACGTTGATGGGTACAAAACCAAGAGCAGGCAGAGTGGCCTTTTCATCAAATCTGGCTCTCTTTATCTTGAATTCAGCAAGCGTTGTGTTCTTGTATTCCCCATCTCCATGTAGGTTAAGGAAGTGTTCTTTTAGTTTTGTCGGTACTAGACTAGAATTGCTTAACTTGGCATTACAAATCATGCAGATAGGATGCTGACTCCCATCACGTTCTGTTATATATGTGAATCCATGTTGTACATATTCGTCCAACCACTTTCTTTTTTTGTTCGACATAGTTAGTATGGATTAAAATATTAAGAAAGAAATCTCACGACATACTATCACTACAGTCACAAGTCGACTACTGAGTGCACCAAATTCCCTGCAGCACCGATTGGCCGAACAATGTAGCGTAATTACTTACAGCTAATGATGACCAAGCGGGGCGTGTCATACAAATCATATGAGTCGGGTGCATGTCTTGACCTCCCGGTGCCGAACCCCTGAGACTGACTCACCGAACCCCTAAGGTTCGATCGAACCCAGGTTAAGAACCACTGAGCTAGAGTGAGATGAAGGGTTGACCATCCATGCAAGTCTTGCTTAAGTTTATCCATACAGATGGCAAAATTTTGTTGATAAAGAGCTTTGTGTTTACTTGTGATGTTTACCCCGTGGTATTTAAGGTGATCTGCAATAATAAAAGGAAAGGTGTCCAATATGATATTGTGTGCTTGACAATTCACTGGAAAGAGTATACTTTTATTCAGATTAATTCTGAGACCAGAGACCTTTTGAAATTCTGTAAGTACTGTTAAGACTGCAGGCACATAATTTTGTGAGGCTGATATATACAGTATCATATCATCTGCATAGAGAGACATTTTCTGTTCCAGTTCTTCTCTGATAATCCCATTTATCTGATCAGCATTTCAACAGTGAACTGCCAGTGGCTCAATGCCGATTTCAAATAGCAGTGATGACAAGGGGCATCCTTGTATGGTGGCACATTCTAGTTTAAAGTAGTCTGAACAAATGTTGTTAATACAAACTGAAGCTTCTGGATTGGTATACAGTAGTTTGATCTATGCACAAATGTTCGGGCTAAACCCAAATTTCTCTAATTTAGTGAAAAGGTATTTCCATTCAATCATGTCAAATGCTTTTTCTGCATCCAATGATAATAATATTTCTGGAGTGTTTGACTTTGTTGGTGAGTATATTACATTAAACAGACTTCGAAGATTGGAAGATAAGTGTCGACCCTTGATAAATCCAGTTTGATCTTGTGATATTACCGAAGGCAGCACTTTCTCCATTCTTCGAGCTATGATTTTTGAGAGTATCTTAACATCATTATTCAGAAGTGAAATTGGTCTATATGATTCACATTGGGGCGGCACGGTGGTGCAGTGGTAGCGCTGCTGCCTCGCAGTTCGGAGACCTGGGTTTGCTTCCCGGGCCCACCCTGCGTGGAGTTTGCATGTTCTCCCCGTGTCTGCGTGGGTTTCCTCCGGGCGCTCCGGTTTCCTCCCACAGTCCAAAGACATGCAGGTTAAGTGGATTGGTGATTCTAAATTGTCCCTAGTGTGTGCTTGGTGTGTGGGTGTGTTTGTGTGTGTCCTGCGGTGGGTTGGCACACTGCCCGGGATTGGTTCCCTGCCTTGTGCCCTGTGTTGGCTGGGATTGGCTCCAGCAGACCGCCGTGACCCTGTGTTTGGATTCAGCGGGTTGGAAAATGGATGGATGGATGGATGGATGATTCACATTGTAATAAGTCCTTATTTTGTTTAGGAAAGACGGTGATTTATGCTTGGCGAAAAGTTTGAAGTAGAATTTGATTGTCTCTAGCTTCTATAAATGTTGCTAATAGGAGGGGAGCTAGCTGAGCGGAGAATTTCTTATAAAATTCTGCAGGGTAGCCATCAGGGCCTGCTGCTTTCCCGCCTTGAAGTGACTTTATAGCATCTAGTAATTCTGATAGCGCCAGAGGTTTATCCAGTTCCTCTGCACTAAAAGTATCTATTTGTGGTAGCTGTAATGTAACCAGAAATGCATTAGATTGTGTGTTGTCTTCACAGTTGCTTTTTTATCATTCCTATTTTTATGATTTTGTCAAGCAGTTTGTTCCTAATAATGTCACATCATTGTTTTCTGTTTCTGCTTTGATTATTGCTTTTTAAAAATCCAAATGTCAAAAGCACCCAAAAGCCCCCAGTCAAAAGCCCCCAATCCCACCTATGCAGTTTTAATAAATGTAACAATGTATTCAGCCACTGTTTGTGAAGGGTCCTCAGTTGGAGTGTCACACATTCTCATCGGTGTAGGGACACTCTGTTAGTCATTCAGAAGCAGACGGACACTGCAGCAGCTCGAGATTTCCACAGCTCCTCTGTCCACCACTTGAGAGACTGCTGTTCTGAAGTGAGATAAGTTCAGAGTCTGAAATACAATGCATGGCTTCATAATGAAGTGTTATGTAACTATAACAAGTAATGTTTATGTTCTATTATAAAAAATTAAAAATGTAATATATGATGAAGACAGAGTGTGAGTGTGCAAAGACTGAAATTATAATCCATTTTCAGGCTGCAGTGAGTAAAGGCACTTCATTCCAGACACAGACAGATGTGTGGATGAGCAGCTTGTTGGTTTGAGAAGCAAGTGCAGTTTCAGACAATTCATCCCATCCAAGGCTGACAAATATGGAATACAAATCGGGTGGAACTGTGATGGAGTGAGCAGCAACCTTCTCAAAGGTGAAATATACCTCGACAGACAGCCTAGGAGGGAATGAGACGTAAATCATGGGGTCCGTGTACTGATAGAGCTTAGGGGACCTTGGCAGAAAAGTGGCAGACATGTCACAGCTGACAGTTTTTTTTTTTTTTACTTCCATTCCCTTAGCTGAAGCCTTACTGGAAAATGGACTGACATATGTGGGCACAATAAAGGCAAACAAGCCACATATCCCAGAGGAGATGAAGCCTAACAGGGACAGGGATGTCAACAGTTGACATTTTTACTTTTATGGGCCAATTACCCTTGTGTCATGTTTTCCAACAAAAGGAAAAGCGGTACTAGTGCTGTCCTCCATGTACCCGGACATCAAAGTTGAAGGTGAAAAGCAAAAATGAGAGAACATACTACACTATAATGCAACCAAAAGTGGTGTGGATCATCTGGATAAAACGTTCACATGCAAAAGAAAAATAGACAGATAGCTGATGGCATTATTTATGAACATGGTTGGTGTTGCATCCATCACTGCCTTCCTATACTGGAAGTAATCATAAGGTGGCAGACGTCGCCAGATCTTTATGAAGCAGCTGGGGCTACGCCTTGGTCATGTCACACATGAAAAGGAGAGCTGAAACTCCACCATTACAAGACCAGTCAAAGCGGTATGAGCCTCATGGGAGGGAGTGAGTAGAACTCCTCCTGCAGATGGGACCGTCCAACACTCAGGGGGAACATCAATTCAGAAAAGGAGTCACCTTTGGTCCTGAGACACTGACAGGAAGGTGACAACTGTTTGATCCTCGTGTCACATGACAGCACATACTGAGCAGAGCAGGAAGAAAATGGTGTGCTGTAACTGACTGGAGTGAGTTTAGTTTGAATTGTTTTATTTACTTTGAACTGAAAGACAAAATAAAAGTTAGAAGTGTTGAATAGTTTAGTTTTAAAAGATAAAAGAGAAAAATATTTAAATAAAAATTGTGACTTTTGAATGACTGTGTGTTTATTTCAATTATTTATATACAAAATATGCAAAATAATTGCAAATTTGCTAAAATAATAATAATAATCTGTTTTCTTTAGATGACATTATTTACATAACTACTAATGATCTGATAAGAAATAAGTTTTGCTCTTATTATTTTGCTATATTCTTATGTTAAATTATCCTTCAGTTCCCCAGGGACCCCAGTCGGCAGTTCTTGTATGTAAAATCTGTCGGTAGGTTGAATGTTAAATGTGTCTTTTCGTTTCTGATCGCTATACGGCACTTCCATCTTGGGACAATTCCCTATTAACAGTTTCAGCCAATCAGCGCCTTCCAAACACGCAGCAGGACAGTGTGAGCCTTCATTGTCGGCGGCGCGGCCTCTTCGTTTCATAGTCTTATATTGAGTTGTTAGACTATTTACTATTAAGTGCTGTTTGAGCTGCCGTTTAGTACAACAGGTGGCTTACTTAGCTCATAAATCGATATTGAAATGAACACACAAGCCAACTAAATGAGTTATTGAAATGCCTATGTTTACAGTGTCTGTTTTAGGAAGTCGTAGTTTTTATTTGTTTCCGTTATTCTCTTTAATAAAACTCCTGTGCGCATCCAGTGTCCGTGTGTTGGTGAAGTGCGCATGCGCAGGGCACGGTGCGACGCTTCAAAGGCCGCCTTTCGCGTCACACAAGACAGAGAGGGCGGGACCTATAAAATATTGCGCGGCCGATCCAATCGGATTTCTGGAAATGAGGTAGACTTACAATAAAAGGCACGAGAAATCCAATCGGGTACTGAGACGCGGAGACTAGCTTCCCAAAAGAGGTGGGATTAGTGTTTGTGTTTGTGCAAGTGTTCACTCAAAGATGTCAGATTTGCGATTAAGAAGCCTGGCCCGGTAAAGTGTAAAGTGTCAGTCGTTGAAGGGGTTTTCCTAAATATACGAATTTTCATGATATTACAATAGGATGACTTTTCAAAGTAGATTTATTTTCTCGCACATAAAGTCCGTTGCTGGGGAGACGCCACACATACAATAATCAGCTGCACGCCAGCACGGATTAAAAAACTTGCTGGGGAACTGCACAGTACTTGCTGGAGAGACGCCACAAGCACAATTATCAACTACACATTACATCAGTTGCTGGGGAGAATCTGCTGATTCCTCACTGTTGTGACAAAAAATTAAACGCATATTACGGACATCAAAGCCAGTATTACTGTCAGAGAAAATTACAGGCATTTTACGGAAATACAAACAAGTATTACTGCGAGAGAAAATTAAAGGCACACAATACAGTGACGCATATTACAGCCACATACAAGCCAGTATTACTGTAACAGAAAATATTACGGACGCACAAGCCTATATTACTGTGACTATCTACTAACAACATGCCACCCAAAATAGAAGAAAAAGATAATGAGCGTCAGAAAAACGCTAAAAGAGAAAGACTCAGAAGAGCAAATATATCTATAGAGGAACAGGAAAATGAGCGTAAAGAAAATTCTCAAAGAGAATGCACTGCTGTTCTAGCGCCCATTATTGTAACAGGCTTAATGTCTAGTTATGAATTATAATTTCTCAGTGTCACATATTATTCGATACTACTCACCAGTCCCGCTTCATGTTTTATATTCTGTATGTGCAAACTTTTTAAACGGAGCGTTAATTGAACTGACTATAGCAGACTTGTCAGCTTCTTATAATGACTTTATTTATGATATTGATAACTAATCATAAGGTCAGAAATCAAGGAGACTGTGAGTTTCATGGACTGCGCTGTTTCTTTGTTTTCGTGACATCGCGTCAGTAGAGAGTGCGTGACGTTAACAATGCATTGTGTCCTAAATGACAGCGCACACGCTTTGTGATAAAAGGCCAATGTGTCTCAGTTTGTTCACTAAGGTCCTCTGATTCTGGTAATCTTGTTGTGCCCGTCACTAATCTACTCTCCATGGGTGACAGGGCCTTCAGCTGTATAGCGCCCAGACTCTGGAATGACCTACCAAAATTAATCAGGTCAGCTGACTCCATGAATTCTTTTAAAAAACAACTCAAAACTCATCTGTTCAGGAAGGCTTTTAGCTCTACTTGACTTTATTACCTTTCTCTCAGTTTACTTCTCTGTCAAGATGCTCATGTAACCTGTGTGTGTGTGCGAGACCATCAGTTATGGTGTCTGTTTTTTTTTTTTTTTTTTTTTTTTTTTTTTTTCAGAATTTACTGTCTTAATCTTCTTTGTTTATTTATCTGGTTTGTACAATGCTATATGCTGTATATTCTGCCGTTCTTTATTTTTTCTGTAAGTGCCTTGAGCATGGGAAAGGCGCTATATAAATAAAATGTATTATTATTATTATTATTATTAATATATCTGACAGTGTATTTTAATCAGAATTATTGTTAACATATTACCCATATTCATTTCCCATGTAGATATGTAATGTTTGGTGAGGATAAATAAAAAAGTAACAACACATATAACAGTTATGTTGCGTTGTTTATAATTAACAAAACTCATCGTTTATCTGAAATGTTCTCCTTTGTATTTTACGTTTGGCAATTGCATGCTTCTGTGTATAGTCGATTTACTCCACTTCTGAAGGTGTACATTGTCGGTATTCTCCATTGCATTTGCCCCCCAGTGTAACGCGTGCCAATGTAAGTGAGGGGCGACAGACGAGCTCACGTAACGGGAGACAAGGCACCTCCTCACCCTGATGTCATGAGGGCTCTTCTCATAAATATTATCATCTTGAGCTTTTTCTCATTCCTGTCAGTTTATTATTATTATTATTATTGAACACGTATGTAGACGAAATGTGTGTCTTATTTTATGTGCGTGACAGGACGGACGGAAACTCCGTGTTGATGCTTTGGGTAACACGACAAGTGAGGATCAGGAAACGTTAAACATGTCAGTGACTGCGGGGGATTGTGGGACTGAAGATGGATTAAGAAAACAGAAACGACAAAAACTTAGTCTGTCAAGAATTCTGTTTCCAGCAATGATTTACTCTGTTGTGCTGCACTTCGGAAGACTACTTATTTACCCCCCTTTGAAAAGATGCATTCACAAGGAAAGGACACGATTCTACAGCAAAGGACGAGGTGCCCCATGTGAATCGTTCATAATGTCTGCTAAACGTATTTGTTAACTTACAGACAAGTACCACGTAACTCTTTTTTTAAAAAAACTCCTTCTTTTAAAACTTTGGGCAGAGACCATACGCGAGCCCCAACTATGATTTAAACTCGTGTCAGCACACCTTACAGATGCAGCAGGACCAACTGCTTTTACGCTTTGAACCAAAGTCGTTCAGCAGATGAAGGGCTGAGCAAATCGGCTACTGACTACGCAGATATCAATGACGTCATGACGCTAGCGTGCCTCAAAATCACATGACAGGCACATTCCAAACAAGCCTCAGAGCGGAGCTTCGAAAGCTCGACACGTCAGTATCCAGCTGGGCATCATTTCTTTGCTCATATGAGACCCTCGCGCTCCGACTTTTTCACGGCCATAAGATCAAGCAAAGGTGCGGAAGGTGAGACGAAGTCGAACATGGGGATCGCGTACGGGTGGGAATGCCAGCAGTGAGGAAGATCGCGACATGCTGAGCGGCTTTAAATTTGAGGAGGTGCCTGATGCCGCGTGGTTCGCTTTTAAGTGTTGGGGGATTGAGCGCTACGTGGAGGAGGAGGCGGCACAGCAAATCTAACCTTCAGGAGTTTACTGTGGACGACGGGGGTCGCGCACTTTTTAGCTGCTGATACGTTAATTTATTTTCAAATGTAATGCTACATCTGACTTGGCGGAGGCGCGTTAACTCGGGATTGCTTCTGCTCTCTTCGTGCTCGTGCACTTTTCCTCGCCGCATCTCCTTTTGACTTCGCGCATGCTCGGAACTGTGCTGTCTGTCAGGTACGCGCTTGTTCAGCCGCTCGCTCCCGCGCGGCCCCGTCGTTCATTTCTGATTTTTCTCGAGCTATGCGCGTTCTTTGTGTTTTTTCCTTTTTCCACTAAAGACGTCATCGGAAAACTTTAAGTGGCGTCGAACGATGTAAATTTACAGGGCGCGTTCAGGTTTCATTTCCAGCAGTTTGTCTCATACTGAGACATACTAGAAAAGATTTTTTTTTTGTATTTTCTTTTAAATTATATCAGGAAAGATGCTCGTGCGGTTTCACTGTAACAGGGAGACTTTGATTTGTTTAATGGGAAATAAAAAATACAAACATTACACAAGCTAGTGCTGCTGGAGGGATACAGCTGGCATGGCATTACGAGTACAGTTTTGTGACATTTGAAACGGTATTGTTTTATTTAATGTCTTTTATCCTTTCCAACTACTTTCAGTATTACTATGTACTTTTATTCTTTAGATTACTAGAGATGGCCGTGTTAAATGAAGAACAGGATTCAAGCCAGGGTAGTGTTGAGCCCATCAGGGCTGTTTGCATCCAACCATATGGAGCCTTCAAAATTAAAAATGTGAAAGCTGCAGAGCTCAAGTTCATCAGAGCCACGACTCGACTATTATGGGCTGGAGCTCAGCTGTCTGTCCTCATTGTTTAAAGTGTCAGTGCCACCTCAGAGACCTTGGTGAGCAGATCCTGATGCCCATGTTGGTGAATCCCTGTTGAGCCCACTTCTGACAAGCCAAATGCAAACGAAAGCTGCTGCAGTAAAGGCCTGGCAGAGCATTAAAAAGGAGGAAACCCAACATCTGGTGATGTCCAGGAGTTCAAGACTTCAGGCTGTCATTGCCAGCAAAGGGTTTTCAACCAAGTATTAGAAATGAACATTTTATTTCCAGTTATTTCATTTGTCCAATTACTTTTGAGCCCCTGAAATGAAGGGATTGTGTTAATAAAATGCTTTAGTTGCCTCACATTTTTATGCAATCGTTTTGTTCACCCCACTGAATTAAAGCTGCACTTCAACTGCATCTGAGTTGTTTCATTTAAAATTTATTGTGGTAATGTACAGAACTAAAATGAGAAAAAAGTTGTCTCTGTCCAAATATTTATGGACCTAACTGTATAACAACTTAACAGAATGAAGCTCCCAATGCGCAGTTAAAGTCCAGCGAGGATTTCCAACAAAGCCCTAAATATGACGGCTTTAATAGACCTGCCATTGCTGTGTCCAAACATGATGATGCCGTGTAGATAAAGTGTTGTCATATCTACATGGTGGCACTGAAATGTATGCAAATCCCTTTCAATGAAGGACTAAAATGCACTTTGATCACATCTGAATGGTTGGATTTGTAATTTTAAACTGAGGCAAAGGAGGAAATCAGGAAAAATGTGTCTTTGAACCAAACCTCATGGGTGGCACTGTGACCTTGAAGTTTGCTCATTATTTTTACTGACTTTATGAAGTTAATTCTACCACTTTTATTTTCACAGGGCTTTCCCATTTCACATGGCCATACACTGAGGTGTCTAATGGCCTCCAGCTCAGGGCTGTCTATGTGAGAAGTGAATCTGAGAAGAGAAGAGCAGACACTTAAAGAGAGAGAAGAGTTTCCCACAGAGCATGGCCTTTGCCAAAAAAGATGGCATTGATGAAAGATCGGTGGACATTAAAGAAGACTGTGAGCAGCTCACAGTAGAGTATGTGCGTGTGAAGCTGGAGGATCACGAAGGAAGAATTTCAGTTTTTAAAGAAGAGGAGGAGTGCAAGGGGGTGACTGCTGCCATTAAAGCTGAGGATTTGAATGATTTCTCCATTGGTTTTGAACTTCAAAATCATGAAACAGAGGATATTTTCAAGCAAGATACCTGTGAAGAATCTCCATCCAGTTTACAGCCCTGGTCCACTAATATGGGACGACTGGCTACACAGGAGAATTCTGCAGAGCTAAAATTAGAGTTATCAGAGTATGAAGAGAAAATCACTACGGGAAATGGGAGAGAAGGAGAAGAGTCACCTGGGAGTGTTGGAATAAGTGAGTAATGTGATTAAATATAAAAGAAACAGAGCATTTATAAATTCTAACGGTGGGTGCTTTGATGTTTTTAGAAGATTGAAATGAGAGTGGAAAATACGGTTAATTGAACTTGGATAAAGGCCACCTGCTCAGGTGCGTGATAACAAATAACAGGTTACCTATCCATCCACTATCCAACCCGCTACATCCCAACTACAGGGCTACGGGGGTCCGCTGGAGCCATTCCCAGCTAACACTGGGCGCAAGGCAGGAAACAAACCCCGGGCAAGGCGCCAGACCCACTCAGAGTGCGTGCACACACACACACCCTCACACCAAGCACACACTAGGGACAATTTATCCATCCATCCATCCATCCATTTTCCAACCCGCTGAATCTGAACATAGGGTCACGGGGGTCTGCTGGAGCCAATCCCAGCCAACACAGGGCACAAGGCAGGAGCCAATCCCAGGCAGGGTGCCAACCCACCGCAGGACACACACAAACACACCCACACACCAAGCACACACTAGGGCCAATTTAGAATCGCCAATCCACCTAACTTGCATGTAATTGGATTATGGGAGGAAACCGGAGTACCTGGAGGAAACCCACGCAGACACGAGGAGAACATGCAAACTCCACGCAGGGAGGACCCGGGAAGCGAACCCGTGTCTCCTAACTGCTACCCACTGCGCCACTGTGCCACCCTAGGTTAACTAATAAATGATAAATTAGAAAAACGGGTGAATACGGAAAAATCTAAAGTGTTGAGCACATGACCTGAACATCATGAAAACTGCGCATTACTTACAATGAAAATATCAAAAGTCATTTTTTGTTAAAGACATGTATATTTCTTAAATTGTGTGGCATTTAAGGTAGAAATCTCCACAAAAAAAAGAAATAAGAATAAAATCCTCACTCCTGTTCACTAAATACGAGTGAATTTGCTCAAGCCAGTGCCCACCTAATACAGTGGGTACGGAAAGTATTCAGACCCCCTTCAATTTTTCACTCTTTGCCTGGTTGTCTCCACACATACTGCTTAGAATTAAGGCCAAAAAGTAGAGAATCTTATTTCTCACCATCTCAGAGTTCTTCAGGTGTCTTTTAGCAAACTCCATGCGGGAGTTGGCCTTAATTCTAAGCGGTATGTGTGGAGACAACCAGGCACTGCTCATCACTTGTCCAATACAGTCCCCACAGTGAAGCATGGCGGTGGCAGCATCATGCTGTGGGGGTGTTTTTCAGCTGCAGGGACAGGACGACTGGTTGCAATCGAGGGAAAGATGAATGCGGCCAAGTACAGGGATATCCTGGACAAAAACCTTCTCCAGAGTGCTAAGGACCTCAGACTGGGCTGAAGGTTTACCTTCCAACAAGACAATGGCCCTAAGCACACAGCTAAAATAACAAAGGAGTGGCTTCACAACAACTCTGTGACTGTTCTTGAATGGCCCAGCCAGAGCCCTGAGTTAAACCCAATTGAGAATCTCTGGAGAGACCTAAAAATGGCTGTCCACCAACGTTTACCATCCAACCTGACAGAACTGGAGAGGATCTGCAAGGAGGAATGGCAGAGGATCCCCAAATCCAGGTGTGAAAAACTTGTTGCATCTTTCCCAAGAAGACTCATGGCTTGTATTAGCTCAAAAGGGTGCTTCTACTAAATACTGAGCAAAGGGTCTGAATACTTAGGACCATGTGATATTTCAGTTTTTCTTTTTTAATAAATCTGCAACAATTTCAAAAATTCTTTTTTTTGTCTGTCAATATGGGGTGCTGTGTGTACATTAATGAGGAAAAAAATTAATTTAAATGATTTTAGCAAATGGCTGCAATATGACAAAGAGTGAAGAATTGAAGGGGGTCTGAATACTTTCCTTACCCACTGTATGTGCCTCATCTTTCTAATGGTAAGCTCGTGCACTTTGACGTTAACAGTGACAAGAGCTACCTGTACGAGCCATGATGACATTCAGGGGGTCTCAGGGTCTTCTTTCAGCATCTTGTGTTCTGCTCTCAGCTTGAACTTACTGGGGACAGCATGGCCTGGACAAGTTGGCAGTGGTGTGAAATCTTTATTTGGAGATGATCTTGGGCCCTTCCGTCTCCCGCAGTCACATCGGGTCAATTTGGAGTTACCACTCCACTTCACCTGCATGTTTTTGGGAATGAGGGGAAGAACCAGAATAACCAGAAACGCCATTCAGTGCCCCTGTGTAGAACAAGTGTGGGCAGGATTTGACCCCAGGACACCTGAACAATAAAGCAGCTGTGCTAAACACTGTGCCCCCCTAACACAAGTGGATATATTTGTACGTTTATTTTTAGTCCAGATTAGGTTCTAGAGGATGTCATCACATACATTACAATTAAGAAGAGAAAACCCAAATTCAGACACATTATTGGGTAGGAAGGCTCTGATCATAGTCTTTAGAGCTGATATTGATCACCCATTCCATTCCATTAGGATCTGCTGATATCAATAATAATACCATTTTTCTTTTTTTCTTCAAAATAGTAAATGTTTTTTTTATCCATGCGTAAATTTCACATTCTGTCCTAGTGCTACTACATACAGCATAGACAAAGAACATTTACCAATATTGCGTACATAATGGAACAAAAACAAGCTGGACAATACTAAAGACATGTCTTAATCATACTCCACATTTCTCATCAAATAAAATATTCAGTTAGATATTTGTAGCTGTCTACTCCGACAAGAAGAAAACGAGACAGTCTTGTTGAACGCTTTAGGTTCTTAACTAAGAATTTAAGCATCTCTGAGGACAGTCTGGTCCTCCTGTCATCCACGACGTGTGCTGCCATACTGAACAGACCCTCGCTGTCCCCACTCGTATAAGGAGGGCACAGGTAGGATGATGACTTTTATTGGTCCTCCAGAAAGCCAGTGGCCCAGCATCTCTTGTGGTATGAGGTTCACAGAGGTAAAGATTCACCTCTGAAGCTGCTGACTCAAATATCGTTTTTATCTTTATTGACAATTTCTTCATGTATTCTGCAGTTCTCTTGGTGGGGAGTTTCTTTGGATCTCTCTGCTGTCGTCTGTCACTCCCAGTGCGTCTGTGTGGTCGAGACACCGGCACTAAGCAGTTTGTGTTTAAGATTTGCAATCATGTGAAATGCGTGTCATTGTACCATTGTTTAATTTCGACAAAAAAATCATTATGATAATCTGTTACAGAATTTGTAACTTTATAGTGACTATTCACACTCAATGCTTATTATGCATAATTATTATTTTATTTAGGTCTAAAAACTAGGCTTGTACTATTCTACCCAACAAGCCAATAAGAGGGCTGATTACAATTTCTAACTAATCGACGTCCACTTGATAACGATTTATATTTATGTACCAGCTCAGTAAAACTCTGTATCCTTTTCCTCCCATCTACCTACACATTGACTGAAAGGCTAATCAAATGGATTTTAGTCAAAACATCTAATGCCTGGTAAATTAATTATACAAATAAATCAGTCAACAAACACTCACTGGCAGATGGAATTGTGGATCTAAATGATCTAGAAGGTGACATCTTCCAGAACTGAAAGTGACTGGTTGTCCAGGCTTATGAATTCCACTGTTTTTGCTGTCACAGTAAGTCTTTGGTGTTGTTGCTGTCAGTATTATAAGGTTGAGTTTTCTAAGTGCTGCCATTATTGGATGCCGAGTGAGAGTAGGCGACTGAGGTAGACTTAGCTTGCTGGTCGCCTCAGCCTTTGAGCAGCTCGTTCTTCACACCAGTCCCTTCTGTGTTCACTTCTCAGATGGTAAATAAGGTTTGTATTGTTGAAACTGTTAGCAGAGAATCCTCCATCACTGACTTCTTTTTGCACATTTATTACAAACCGCAAATTTGTTATCTCTAGTAGGAAGGCAATAAAACTGTTAGACTGGCGAAGACGTGTTTCTGTATTTTGGTAATGTTGGAATTTTGTCTTGCATGCCTTTTATTATTCAAGATCAGATGTTAAGATCAGCTAATTTGCTGATCACTAGTCAAGTCATTTCGAGTGAAAATTGGCAGATTTTGATTTGTGATTGATTAATCTGATCAGGCCTGTCTTTCACATATGAGAGAAAGGTGGAGAAATTGAACAGACAGAAGCAGAACATGTAAAGACCACTCATGGAGTGGCCAGACCATAAATAGCACCTCAGTGTGAGGAAGGAACTCCAACCAGTGTGCTACCACTTTACTTGTACTGTTTCATTTATTTTTAAAGGAGGTTCATGGTTAGGAATTTGGACATTAAACCCTGAAGTTGCAGGTTGAAATTCAGCTATTGACACCATGTGACCACGAGCAAGTCATTTGACCTGCCTGTGCTCCAGTTTGAAGAATGAGAGAAATGTAACTAATTGTGTCTCAATTGTTGCGAGTCACCTTTGATAAAGCTGTCAGGAAAAAAAATAATAAGTTAAAATGTTTGTGTTATTTCAGATTTACAGAAGAATGTCAGCTTCTCTCCACCTTCATTTGGTCAGCCCTCTCTTCAATACAATGAGAAAAGTATGAAGAAATCAGCAAGAGGATCAGAGAACCTGACAGCAGCTTTTTTGCAGTGCAGTTCTCTCCCTGCTACTGGAGTAACACAGACAGAAGCCATCAAAACTGATCGACAACAAGTGGAGAAGGAAATCCAAATTCATACTGGAAAAAACTGTTGTTTGGAATGTGGCAAACAATTCACACAGCAAAGTGATCTTAATGAGCATATGAAGATTCACAATGGAGAAAAAACATATTGTTGTCATGAATGTGGTATGTCGTTCTCAAGGAAAAGCAGTCTTCAGAGGCACAGAAGAATCCACACAGGAGACAAACCTCATTGCTGTTCAGAATGTGGTAAGTCTTTCCATAGGAGAAGCCATCTTCAGAGGCACAGAACAATCCACACAGGAGAAAAACCTCATTGCTGTCCAGAATGTGGTGAGTCGTTCTTAAGGAGAATCAGTCTTCAGAACCACAGAAGAATCCACACAGGAAAAAAATCTCATTGCTGTCCAGAATGTGGTAAGTTGTTCTCATGTATAAGCGGTCTTCAGAACCACAGAAGAAGCCACACAGGAGAAAAGCCTCACTATGAAGTAGCGGCCCTGATGCACCACAAGCTGGTTGATCCTGATAGAAATCTGAAGGAGGAACTCTGTTTGAAACATCAGAAAAGTCTGGAGATGTTTTGTAAAACTGATGAGATGTGTGTCTGCATGATGTGTGGAATGGCTGAACGTGATGCTCATGAACAGGTCGAGCTGAAGATGGAAAGAGAAGGAAAACAGGTGAGTGGAGTTTAGTGTTTGATGAAAGCTAAATAAAAAGGAGTTAAGTGATACGTAGATGTAGTTCGTCAGAGAAATCTACTCTTTCATGTTGAGGAGTCTGTTTGCTTGTGTAGGACAGCAGGGAATTGGAGCCAATCCTGGTGAGACAGGGTGGAAGACATGAAACAGTCCAGGATGAGATATACAGTGTGATCCATGGACAGTCAAGTGAACTGAGTGCTCTCATTAACACTAGAATTACCAGAGCCTACGAAAAAACTTGTAGATCCGTCCCACCTTAAATCGCTTCACACTTCTCCATCAGCGCCTTTTGTCCTGTAAATGTGTTGATAAGCAGCAAGCAGCCTACTATCACATCCCCCCACCAGCGCACAGTTTTCTCTGCTCAAATCTGTTTACCTGCATGTCAGTTTCTTGGAGTTGTATAGAGTGAGAAGTCAAACAAAATGACACCTTTTATAAATACTATATCGTTATTTGGAACATCATGCATTTCGTGCATGTACCGTGTCTACAACGATCTATGTAAACACATCGTTAAAATAGAAATGTTGTTCATGTTTTAGTAATAATTGACAAAATGTAGACATGAAGTTTATAATTTGTGAAGCCTAAAGTCCAAATATCAAAGAAACACTTTCACAACAGGTACAAATAGAACAAATGCACTCAGTCAGTCTGCAACAGCCGGTGTAAATGTGTGATACTTGTAAAGGTTAACTTTGTTTTGTTTTTTTGTTTTTATTCAGTTTCATTCTCTGTCGCGTTCACGATTCTACCCTACCCAATCACACTGCTGTTTTCACATAAAGACGCGCTATAGCTCAAGTGTTATTTATTTGGATCACATAAAGACGCGGCTCGCTATAGCTCAAATGTTATTTATTTGGATCATATAAAGACGAGCTATAGCTCAAATGTTATTTATTTGGATCACATAAAGACGCGCTATAGCTCACTATAGCTCAAATGTTATTTATTTGGATCACATAAAGATGTGCTATAGCTCAAATGTTATTTATTTGGATCACATAAAGACGCGGCTCGCTATAGCTCAAATGTTATTTATTTGGATTGTAAAAGATGCGGCTTGCTATAGCTCAAATGTTATTTATTTGGATCACATAAAGACACGATATAGCTCAAATGTTATTTATTTGGACCACATAAAGACGCGCTATAGCTCACTATAGCTCAAATGTTATTTATTTGGATCACCTAAAGACGCGCTATAGCTCACTATAGCTCAAATGTTATTTATTTGGATCACATAAAGACGCGGCTTTCTATAGCTCAAATGTTATTTATTTGGATCACATAAAGACGCGCTATAGCTTGCATGTTATTTATTTCGCCAACGCTACACCTTCCAGATCTAAACACCAGTGTGGTGTATGTGCCCAAAAAAAGTCTAACTGCATTCTTGTATCATTGCTCGCGTACTAAAGTGTCAGCAGGTATTTTTTGTGACATTACACGTGTAATTTGTGAGCATGCCTTTGACGATCAAACAGAGGAAGCTTTGCAGTTCACTTGTGACTTTATGCTGTAGATCTGATGTCCTTTGTATGTAAGAGCCAGATCTACAGCGTAAAGTCAGGAGTGCAGAGCTTCCCACGTACATATACAAAGTGCAGCGATGGCAAAAGTACATTCTTGATCCGATGTAGAATCGTCGGCATGAGTTGAGTGTACCTCTGTTATAGCGTGTCTATGTGAAAACAGCAGTGTCAAATGCAGGTTGGGCGCGGGCAGTTGGGAACGTTAACACGGCTGAGAGAATCACAGAATAAAAAAAAACAAAGCTAACCTTTACAACTATCATAAATTACACCGGCTGTTACAGACTGGAATCAAATGTATGTTTTTATTCTAAAATAGTAAGAATACGAGCAGCTCAGTTCTCAAAATGGACTCACCCGGGATCAAACCCGCAAAGCTTTGATTACAAGGCAGCAGCAGCTGATACCATTGCACCACCGAATCTCTCGTTCCAATTCTGTGTCAATGTCGCAGGTAAAGGCGGGTTGTTTTTCTGCAGTTATATTTTTGAATAAAAGCGCATTTGTTCTGTTATAGTTGTACCTTTTGTGAAAGTGTTTCTTTGATATTTGGCATTCAGGCTTCACACATTATACACTTCATGTCTACATTTTGTCAATTATTACTAAAACATGAAAAACGTTTCTGTTTTAACAATGTGTTTACATAGATTGTTGTAGACACGGAACACACATGAAATGCATGGGTTCCAAATAACGATATAGTATTTACAAAAGGTGTCATTTTGCTTGACTTCTCACTCTATACAACTCCAAGCTACTGACACACAGGTAAACAGATTTGAGCTGAGAAAACTGTGCGCCGGTGGGGGATGTGATAGTAGGCTACTTGCTGTTTGCTGCTTATTGACACATTTACAGGTCAAAAGACACTGATGGAGAAGTGTGAAGCGATTTAAGGTGGGACAGATCTATGAGGTTTTTCATAGGCTCTGGTAATTCTAGTGTTAAACTGAGCGGAAGTTCTTTGTGTTCTGATCACTTGTGTTTGGAGTACCTCAGGCCTGTCTAAGAGACACGTTACACACACATGTCAGTTAATATTGATGTCTGGGATTAGATCTAAAATTCTTGCAATACGCATAAAGTTTTAATTGGCTTTATATTATAGATGGCATTTTTCAGTTTGCAGTATTTTTTGTATTGTCCTCATCACTGCAGGCTCAGTTCACTGGAGACAAGCTGACAAACTTTACAATATACAACATGTACACATATAAAAGTAAAGATTAGTTTAAACAGACATTAATCAAAGCAACTTCAACTGAGTAACATGAAAGGATCAAACAGGACACCTCCATTAATAGCATCATCGAGACAAGGCCAGCTAATAAAAGAGGAGAGGAAATCAGAAACAACAACTGTCAGCACATCTGGAGGAAATAAACCTCTGTAGGTTCAGCGGCCATTTTGAACAAACAGAAGTCACACGTCTGAAGACCTCAGCCTACTGGCTCTCCACCTCCTTGTGGTCCTTCTACTGTACACGTCTGTGCTGGGCAGGCTCATCAGTCCTTAAACTCTTCAATTCCAAGGCTCCCAATACCTCAGGTGTCCCAGTCATTGGCTACTAAACAGCTTGGCAGTGGAGAAGTGGAACAGCAGAATACTGAAGTGAGAACAGAAACAGAATAGAGAAGGTTTAGTAAGAGTTCATGATGATTATATTACCTAACACTTTTATACAAATGACTAACAGAGATGTAATAAGCACAGCTAACAGTCAGCCCTACCAGCTATGCCAGGCTAAAGTGGAGACTCATAAGCCTGGTAGTGATGGGGCATCTCTTATATGAGCAGGCCGATCAGATCACAGCTTTGAGACCCTGCAGTGTAAATTTCGACCTCCCTCTGTTGTTATATTAATCCTTGGACTCTTTAGAAGACTGAAATCATGAGATCTTAATGTGCTGTCTGGTGTGAATGTGCAGATTAGTTCAGATATGTACAGTAAGTGGGGCCTCAGCCATTTAAAGATGTATTTGCCTGTTTGATACTCTTATCTGTACTTGGTGGTCTGTAGCCCACTCCTAATGTCAGGGCAGTACCCTTGATGCTGTCTGCTCAAATCTCTGTACCCTCACAGATTTGAAGCTGTTAGTTGTTAATGAAATTCTACACCACCAACACACACTGACATTTTTTTAAATCTTGTGTATCCATTTCGGTTCTTGGCCTTCCTTGGCCTTAGTCAGGTTTCATTTTCTTCCATTCATTTGTTTTCTTTTTGATGACCTCAAGTATTCAGATCTCCTATTTGAAATGTATTGCCAATTTGATTTTGATTTATCCCCTGTAGACGAGACATTTTAAAGTTACCTTTTACACTTTTATTATTATCACGGCCTACTACATGGACTGTTAAGACTTTGTAAACTCACGCTCCTGTTATTTTTGTTCACTTTCACTCTCATTCTAGGTTTTCACTGTTTTGTAACTTACTCTTATTATCATAATCTTTTAATTTATTAGTCTTATGTTTTTGGTTTCCAGTTTTCTAGTTTGATTCTGTATTTGTTTTTTGTATTAGTATATATATTTTTTACTTTGTTGACTTTCATATTAATATCCACCCCAGCTTATCCCTTAGTCTTATTAATATCACTGCCTGTTTCTGATTGAGTTTGTAAACTTCGACTTCTTAAACTCCTTGTTAAAAGTCCACGACTGACCTCCTTGTTTGACTTCCCATAACATCAGTGGATCCCATGCCAGGGGTGTAGCTGCAATCAGATGTTAAAATCCCCCTGATGCCCCTTAGCCCTGTGCCCCTCCATCTTAAACCCAATGTGAGCCTCATGTTAAACTCTCTGATCTCTCCAGTCCTCCCAGGAGTGTCTTGTGCCACAGACAACACTTCTGATAAGACCACCGGGTGTCTTCTCCTCCATTTTTGCTCTTTTCTTACACAATTGCCAGCCTGCTCTTACTTTTGTCACTTACTATGACGTTGACAATGACAACTGAATCTGTGCCCCTCTGTAAAATAGCCAAGTCACATGCCCTCCAAGCCATAAAGCAGCCCACTGTGTGAGACTCATTTGCTCTTCTTCATTTTGAACTCTTAGTTAACTTTTACTTGTGTTATTATTTATTTCTCTGATCTTCAGTTCTAATGTTTTCTTTAAGTATTTCTATTAGTGACTCCTTTGATTTCTTGTCAGATTTCTTTGAGCTCATTAAACTCCTCTTCAGATTTCACTTTTTACTGAACTCCTCAGACTCACTCGTGTCTTCCTGGCCTCAGTTATCTCACTTGACTCCATACTGTAAAATTTCAAAACACTTGACAAACTCCACAATGGCCTTGTTGGTCCTACAATTGCAGTCCTTAGCCATCCGAGGTCTCCTGGGTTTGCGGGTTTCTTCAGTTTTTATGTGTGAAGCTCTGATATCCTGGTTGTCGATGTGATGTCCTCTCAATCTCAAGGACTGACTCGTACACCAGTGAGCCTTCAGACTGTCTCCTTTATTTGTAGCTGTCTTGAAGCCCAAACTCCATCTTGAATTGAAATACTAAATTAAACCTTTATTTGAATGTTTTTGTGACATTCATATTTGCTTAATTAAATCTCTGTGTGTCACCTACTGTGTCAATATGAAGACAAGTGTGACAGAAACAGTAAGTTGTGTCATGGAATGTGAAACAAATGTGTTGTACAAATTTAATCACTCAAAATGACACCACAAGCTCAGAAAGTGGAAGAGAATTCTGATAAGACCCCCATGTGTCCTCTTGTGTGTCCAAACAGAAACAGCTGGGGGTGACACTGAGTGAAATTAGGAGGAGACTTGAAGAGAAAGAGAAGAAACTGAAGGAGACGACGAGGACAGCGGAGGAGATGAAGGTGAGTGGAATTGAAATGACACTTCATATCAAAGAGAGCAGAAAAACTAAAAGGGTTGTGAGAGTTTGTGGGGATGACGTGTGAGGAAAGGGAGATGGAGAAGGAGAGAAGATGGGTTATTGTGTCCTTCATGGCGTTTCATGTTTTAGTCATTAGGAATTCAGACCACAAGACCCTCATGTCCTCAGGTTTCTCATTCCTCCACCTAAAGGTGACTTCACTCCCCCTAACAATAACTCATAATGAAGGTTGGCACTGATGTTCTGAGTTGGATCAGTCGACACAACATTCCCTAATGGACTTTCTCTGTTCATTATGATATGTCACAACTTTATTGGACTCCATAAGTGAAGGTGTTAGGCTGCTGGACTGAGTGCTGATAACGCGCACCTCCACCTGTTTACATTCTGATCTGCTGAATCAGGCCGATTGCTGCCATTCACCTTCCTAAACTAATATAAGGACAGGCCAATGTCAGCCCATGAAGAGTCCAGGGGGGTATTTTTCGTACGTCGCTTAAACCATCCGAGATCAAGTGCCTCATCTTGAATGAGTTAATGCCAGTGAAACTCATCCAGATGAGTCGGTTTTTCAAACGCAGCTGTGTATTAGATTAGTGTAGCTGGATCTAATCATACGAGATGAATGCGCGCGCCCGCGCTGAGTGAAAAGCCCATATATATCGAGTCTAGAAAACATGATCAGCAAGTCTCTGATAGACTGTAACAAAATGACGAAAGAACGGGCGCATTTTTTTTCACACACACGGCGCAAGACCTTTTATTCAAAGGACACGAAGAATTTCAAGATTTAATATACACAAGGGGTAACACTGCAAAAGCAGGCCAGACCAGAAAAGACGGCTGGCAAAAAGTGGCCGAAAAAATTAAACGCTAAGTAGTGTACATTGTACTTAGTGAATGCAGCGTTTCATTTCCTATGTGTCAGATTAATTATTATTTAATATGTCATAATTCCAGATCAAACGTGAGCACAAGGAGAACATGGGAACAGGTTAAATTGAAGTACAAGAATATACTTCAAACTGGTAAATATTGGTATATAACTATTTAAAGAATTGTTGACATAAAGAATCATATATAATATAAAAAACATTAATCTTAAAGCTAATAAGGAGGCAGACAAGCAAAAAACAGGTGAAGGTCCACGCGGTCCAGACCTAACCCCTGCAGAAGAGTTGGCTCTCCAGCAAAATGCCCATCGCCCTGTTTCTGAGGGCATTCCAGGGGGAAGCTCCTCCTCAGAACCAGTGGCAGGATGCAGTGGTCACTTCATTTCAGGTAAAGGATGGTCATTGCATATTTGTCCTCCATGTGTGCTATAGGTATGTTCCATATAGCCCTCTTTTTTGTTGGGTCAGTTGCAGGGAATGTCATATCCCTTGAACCTGTGTCTGACCAACGAGATATTAACGAAGGTCAAATATTTGATGAAGACACTGTGTCTGATTATTCATCAGGAGGAGAGGTACATTTTCCAAATAATGTTTGATCAAACTCCACTGTGATCAGTTCCATGTGCCCCAATCACATTTGGAAATCCTGGTAATGAGAATGTTAGGCTGATTGTGCGATTCTTTATGGAACTGTGGGTGTTTTAGCCTGTGTATTACCTACATGCAATGGCATGAAACGCCTCTTTTATTGTCTGCACACGCAGGTGTCCAGGAAACACTATGAAAACCTGAAGGAAATGTTTCAGAGCCAAACAGACTTTACGAATTGCCTGGCAAACTGCACTTTTCGATAGATGTTCCGCATCGCCTACAGTATATAAAAAAGTGCCGCTTGCAAGAAACCTCAAAGCAATGCCTACTGTCTGTGTGGTTGTGAGAGCCCGACTTCGCCGAGTTTGACTTCGAATATGCGGAGCTAATAAATCTTTGAGGTACAATATTCCCCCTCGGCTAAAGCGGTATCTTTCGTACAGAATTTCCTCCGGGGGCAATAAAGGATCTTGCCGATCGCGCAAAACCCTCTTTATATGAAATTCTCTTTGTATAATTTGCACACCAATATCAATTGGTCGCTCATTCATGAACGGCGAAGCCCTGACTGGATGACTTCCACGCACCGTCACTGATCACGTGTGTAAACTAATCCTTGTTTACGCAGAACAAACCTGCTCCGAGCAGGTTTGCGGATTTGGATGTGTTGCTATGACAACACTTCCAGCAAGAGTTTCAAAAAACTGACAGATCCAGGATCAGGCCAAACAGTCAACAATTACATCCGGCTACGCGAGTAATCCACGTACGAAAAATACCCCCCTGCTGTACATTCATCTATTGATATCATCAGCTCTAAACAGTCAAATGAATATATACAGTATGTGTCAAAAGACAGTTATAAGGCAATTTCAGAAAAGAAGGAAAAAATGAACAATTGAAAAAGAAAGACACAAAGATGACAATGACATTCAACACACAATAACCCCCCATACATGTCAATAAAAATATAGAGAGTGAAATACACACCTCAGCCCCTTCTGACGTTCACACAATACTCCAGAGTTCAAGTTGTCTGATTATAATGTGGAAATGAATTGGAGAAGATGGCCAATGAAAGAATCTGAAAATTTAAATGTAAAATGTTTTCCCAGTCAGTCCAGTTCTTCAAGGATCCATTTATAAGAATGTTCTCATTGGCTAAACAAGAACTCTTCACACACATTTACGTGCCTGGACAGACTAAACTTTTCCAATCTGATTTATTTAGCAGAGACTTCCATTATAAAGCCCAGCGCCATCTGGTGTAGTAAAATAGTAAACACAGCAGAATCAGACAACTGGGGTGTGTCCTTCTGTTCAAAGTAATTGGGTGGGTTATAACTTGTCACTCAATATGGTGCAGTCCAGTAAAGACACAGAAGTGACAGTCAAGGATGAACAAGTAACTGAATGTGAGCTCTCCTGCCAGACTGACCTCCATACTGGTTTGTGCTTTTCTTGTTTTATTATAGAATTACAGCACATTATTGAAACATGAAATCCTCATCTAAACCCACACTGACTACTCACTGGCAGTCCTCACCTAGATCTGTGTTGCTCAGTCTTTTCCTGATAATTGCTTTTATTAATTTATTTGTGACACATATTAAGCTTACATTAGTGCCGCTCCAGTTGAAATATAACTCATCCCAACTCCTTCCCACACAAACATTTCAGATGTGTATTAAGGCTTCTAATCTTCGTAATCTCACATGGACTGGTGTGGCACAGGTAGAAGTCCTGAGATGACCACTTTTGTCAGTTCTGCTCCTCAGCTTTACACTCAACTCTTAAATTTCTCCAGGAGAACTCGCAGTCTGTCCAACCTATTTTGATTATTCTTGTGACACCTGGACAAGCTTGATCATGACACCTGGATCTTCCACTGCTCTGGCAGCCATCCACAGAAATTTTCTACCTGTATACTCAAAAGACAACACAGCATGTGAGACTCTCTGTATCAGGAGCAAAACTTCATCTCAATTCTCAAAATAACTGAATTCCTGACTATGACTACTTTTAGGGCTCCTCATCTCTACCTACTGTCTGAAAGATATCAGAGTGACCTTCCAGCTCTGCAAGGCCCTGAAAACAGCTGAACACCTCCAGCTTTGGGGTTGATGATCTTGGACAGTGTGCATCTCATACTCTAGACTTACATCTGATTGTCCTTCTGGCACACTAACCTTCATCGCAATGACACCTGAGTGGGCCCTACAAGTATAAGTCATAGTGACAATGGCAGTTAGTAGTAATAATGAAAAGTAAGCTAAAGGATATAAAAATGCAGCAAACTGGTATATATAAAGACTCAAAACTCTGAGAATTACAACTGGCATTCGATGGTGAAGGTTAATAAGCAAAGAGTTCATAAAATTAAATGAAATCAGAAACCCCTTGATCAACATCTAGACACTCATGTTTAATATCTCTGCCTCACAGGTTTGATAAGGTGACACCTCACACCCTAAACCAGAACACAACTATTACACACTAGACTCTGGTCCAACCCCTCATCCCCACCAGCGCTACATGCAGTTGTGAAGAGGGTGGATGAACGCACCCCAAGGAGACGCGGCCGCTCCTCCGAAACCCCTCTTGAACGGTGATACAATGGGAAACAAATAACAGTTGCTTTAATACCTCCTCTTTGCTCAATCAGCTGCTGCTGCCGTGCCGCATATTCTGCATTTCGTGCGACGCTTTGAGCATTTAAAAGCTTGTACAGCAGTTGTCCTTTTGTCTCACTGCCTTGCCTTGAACACTATTCAATCTCTTTTTGCTGTTGCGTTATTTCACTGAGTAATATTTTCCGTTTGTGCTAATGCAATCTTTACTATCATTTTTTTGAGACTTTAAAATTTTCCTACTTCCATTATTTCTAACCTGCTCTGCATGTGTATCACGGGACTTGCTTCCAAAGGTTGTAAGAATGACGTGACTTGACCGTCTCACGGGACATGAAAATGTCTCTCTGTCTCTTTGTCTCTCTTCAGAAGATCACATGTCGTCTCGTCTAAAGATTTTAGTTTTATAATAGAGACATATATAGATAGATAGATAGATAGATAGATACTTTATTAATCCCAATATATACCAGCAGTTCTCAAACTGTGGGGCGAAGTAACAAGAAAGGGGGTGCGAATGTCGCCATATGTGGCGTAATTTCGCTATTCGTAGTGAAATTTTAAACTTATAGTGGTGTATCGGCATCAAAAAATATAGGAATAAATTTTATTAGGGTTTCAAAAAAACGTTAGGGGGGCGCGATTTAAACTGTTATGAAAACTCGGGTTGCAAATACTTAAAGGTTGAGAAACGCTGATATATACAATCTTGGCGAGAACACTGAATTCAGCACAACAAAGCTCGCCAGTTCTGTCCACTTAATTCTTAAGAAATAACATCAAGTCGAGTTTTGAAAGTCCCTAAAGTCTTACTGTCTACCACACTACTTGGTCGCTTATTCCAAGTGTCTATCGTTCTTTTTTTGTAAAGAAAAACTTCCTAATATTTGAAAAAGTTATCAACTGTGACACTGTGTTCTTGATGAACTTATTTTAAAGTCACCATCTCGATCCACTGGACTAAATCAATTCAGAATTTTAAGCAGTACAATCAGGTCACCTCTTAATCTCCTTCACCTTAAACTATAAAGGCTCAGCTCTTTTAATCTTTCCTCATAACTCATCCCCTGTAGCCCTGAATCAGCCCAGTTGCTCTTCTCTGGACCTTTTCTAGTGCTGCTATGTCCTTTTTGTAGCCTGGAGACCAAAACTGCCCACAGTACTCCAGATGAGGCCTCACCAGTGTGTTATAAAGCTTGAGCAGAACCTCCTGTGACTTGTACTGCACCCATCAAGGCGCTATATAACCTGACATTCTGTTAGCCTTCTTAATGGCTTCTGAACACCATCTGGAAGTTGATAGCTTAGAGTCCACTACGACTCCTAAATCCTTCTCTTAAGTTGTACTCTCGGTTCTCAGCCCCCATTGTGTATTCAGACCTCACATTTTTACTTCCTATGTGTAATGCTTTACATTTACTGACATTAAATTTCATCTGACACAAATCTGCCCAAGTCTGTCTGCTGTCCAAGTACCTCTTTAATGATTTAACAGATTCCAAATTATCTGCTAATCCACCTATCTTGGTATCATCTGCAAACTTCACCAGCTTGTTACTTATATTCCTATCTAAATCATTTACAGTATATATATTAAAAATAGCAGCGGCCCTAGCACTGACCCCTGCTGGTCACCACTCTTAACATCGGCCAATTCTGATGAGGTTCCTCGCACCATCGCCCTCTACTTCCTGTGTCTGAGCCAATTCTGTACCCATCTAAAAACATCACCTGAACTGCCACTTCTTTTAGTTTCATGCCCAACTTCTCATGTTGTGCCTTTTTTGCTTTCTGAAAGTCAAGATAAATAATATCATCTGCTCCACTCTGATATTAGTGAGACCAGTTATGTTATACGGGTTGGAGACGGTGGCACTGACCAGAAAGGAGGAGGCAGAGCTGGAGGTGGCAGAGTTAAAGATGCTAAGATTTGCATTGGGTGTGACGAGGATGGACAGGATTAGAAATGAGGACATTAGAGGGTCAGCTCAAGTTGGACACTTGGGAGACAAAGTCAGAGAGGAGAGATTGCGTTGGTTTGGACATGTGCAGGGGAGAGATGCTGGGTATACTGGGAGAAGAATGCTAAGGATAGATCTGCCAGGGAAGAGGAGAAGAGGAAGTACTAAGAAAAGGTTTATGGATGTGGTGAGAGAGGACATGCAGGTGATGGGTGTAACAGAGCAAGATGGAGAAGACAGAAAGAAATGGAAGAAGATGATCCACTGTGGCGTCCCCTAACGGGAGCAGCCGAAAGAAGAAGAAGTAAAACACGACCTCGCTCTTCTGAATCCATTCTGAGTCTTGCCATGTGCTGGTCAATCTTCTCCTTAATAATTCCTTCTATTAATTTTCCTATGTTGCACATTCAGCTTACTGGGCTATCATTGCTTAGACTTGACTGGTCACCCTTTTTATATAATGAGATAACATTTGCCATTTTCCAGTCCTTCCTAATTCCCCAGTATGTTCACTGCCTGTATTTTTTAATTTCTCTTTACTATTCCTGATGCAGTTCATCTCCTCCTTGACTGATCCTTTATTACTAAAATAGTAAAAGAATCTGTTAGGGTCGTCTTTTGCTTTATCTGCTCTATTCCTCTCTAACTGTCTTTTAGCCTCCCTGATATCCTACTTAATGGTTGCCCTCATGTTCTCATATGCCCTACGATACACAATGGAGTTTGAAGTCTTAATTCACCTTATCGTCTGTTTTTTCCTCTGCAGCTTCTTTTTTAACTCTTTATTAACCCACTGTGGAGATTTTTAAAATTTCCTATGCATTCCAAATTTAGGTCTGTACCTGTCCTGCATTACATGTAAAACATTTTTAAACCTGTTGCACTTCTCCTCGACTGTCTCCACAAAGCTAATCCCAGTCCATCCTCCTTAAACTTTGCTGCATCTGCTTAAAATTTTCCCGACCAAAGTTAAACTTGACAGTTTTAATCTTTGCCAAATAGCACTATATATATTTTACTTTGGGCGGCACGGTGGCGCAGTGGGTAGCGCTGGTACCTCGTAGTAAGGTTACCCAGGTTCACTTCCCGGGTCCTCCCTGCATGGAGGTTGCATGTTCTCCCCGTGTCTGCATGGGTTTCCTCCCACAGTCCAAAGACATGCAGGTTAGGTGCATTAGCGATTCTAAATTGTCGTTGGTGTGTGGGGTTGTGTGTGCGCGCCTTGCGGTGGGCTGGCGCCCCGCCCGGGATTTGTTCCTGCTTTGTGCCCTGTGTTGGCTGGGATTGGCTCCAGCAGACCCCCGTGACCCTGTGTTACGATATAGCGGGTTGGATAATGGATGGATATTGTACTTTCACACAATTACCGTACAACAGACCAGCTTTTCTCAACAATACCCATTCTTTTTCTTCTTCTTTTTCTGATTCTTCTTCTTTCCCCATCCGCCTTTCATTCTCCACTCCAGGTTAACATTGTCCTGCTCCACTCTAAAACCCAGGATGACCAGTTGAGTCTCTTTAAGAGACCACCCTGTGTAACACTACCATGGTCCTCACATGGCAATAGTGCTGTCCCCTTGTAGGTTGTGCCAATGGCTCTCATACATCCTACAGAGTTGTTTAAGAAGATGCTGCTACCCAGAGTACCAGGGGAATACTAAGTAGGGAATACTCATACCACCCTTCTCCTAATTCAGACTCTCCTCTACGTCATCAGAATACTAACAAAAGTGTCATGTGACTGTGTCTGTGAATGTTTTTTTTTAATTAGATGACTCCATTCATTATTTTTTTCATATCCAAACAGCTTTCTGTGGAAAGAGTGATAGGGGAACATGAGAAGAGCTTCACTGATCTGATTCACAGCATTGAGGAAACCTACAAGAACCTGACCGAGAAGATCAGAGAACAGGAAAAGAGAGAAATGGAGAAGGCCAAAGGAGTCATGGAGCAACTGGAGAAGGAGATTGAGGAGCTGAAGAGGAGAGAAGCTGTGCTGAAGGAGCTTTCAGAGACCAAGGACCATCTCCACTTCCTGCAGGTGACAGCGACACTTCACAGGGATGCTGATCAGACTGGGGTGTGTGGGACCTGAGAACATTTAGGGAGAAATGTACAGTAAAAGATCTGAGGAGTTTTTACAAATGGCAAGAACAGGCCTTTCAGTCCAATGTCATATTTGACTAATATTTCCACAGTTTATCCTAAAATCTCAAAGCTCAGCCTTCATCTACATGACAGGGAGGTAAATCTACGGTTGTTAGTTTGAAGATACAAATTTATATGACATTTATTCTTAATAAGACACATTTTAAATGACACCACCTGAGAAAATAAGACACCAACTCCTTCATATCTTTAAACACTTCTGTCATGTCACCTCTTCATGTCATTTAACTGATGATATTCAAATCCTTCAGCATTTCCTCACAGCTCAAACCCCACAGTCCAGTCTGGTCTCTCTTCTTCTTCTTAACTTTCTTTTCTGCTGTTTTCTAATTTCTCTAACACACAATATTCCTGATGTGGTCTCACAAGTGTGTTCTACAGGGCAGATTATGTGATGAGCGCACAAAAGGCTCCCAAGTCTTTGTGACAAGTCACACACTTTCTAACTGCAGACATTCAACTGTAAGATTATACTGAATAGTGTGTGTAAGTAATTGGATTTAATTTAAATGCCAAAATTCCCCCAGGGACACATACACTCAATTCCTATCTATCTATCTATCTATCTATCTATCTATCTATCTATCTATCTATCTATCTATCTATCTATCTATCTATCTATCTATCTATCTATCTATCTATCTATCTATCTATCTATCTATCTATCTATCTATCTATCTATCTATCTATCTATCTATCTATCTATCTATCTATCTATCTATCTATCTATCTATCTATCTATCTATCTATCTATCTATCTATCTATCTATCTATCTATCTATCTATCTATCTATCTATCTATCTATCTCAATGCCTTATTTTGTCTGCTAAGTCATTTCTTCATCTGCCTGTCTGTTGCCCCCTCAGTCCACTTATCTACAGTCTGATGACTCACCTCTTATGGACTTCTGTGTGAAAAGCAGTGATATTTCAGTTCTGATATTAATTTTAGTTTTTATTTTATAAAATTAATTTTTTATTTCATTCTAGTTTTCAGTGGAACCATTTCTTTTTTTCAATTTAGTTCTGTGTTTAAAATTTTTGTTTTTATTTTATTTAGTTCTGGCCTTTTTATATAATATTACCGGTAGTACAATTTTAGTTTTTTTTTTGTTGTTGCAAGACCACAAATGCTGGCCTACACATATTTCAATGCAAGTTATGTTTCAGTCAACAAAATACACTCACAGTTCCTAATGAAGTTAAACACAGGTTGACTATCAGTGAGCAAACAGATGAAGTGTCCTAATGAGCGTAGTCAGCAAGATCAAATGTTTCAACCCAAGAAACCAGTCTGTGCAAGCACCTTGCTGTTAAGCTTTAAACAAGCATGCATTTCAAGAGATTGGTTCATGTTGAAACAGTGTCCATTGCACAGATCATCACACAGTGAAAATATTCTCTTGACAAGCGCCTGTAATGCAGTAGCACAGACAAGGTCCTCAGCCACTATGAGGGGCACCAGCAGATTGTATGTTGACGATTTCTGCTGCCAGTAGTGAAGCAGTGACGTGCGGTGATGTTCGTGAGGCACTGACTCCTTCAGAATCAGATTTACAAATATATGAACCCATATCGTATTCACTATTCAATTGGCAGCATGCACATTGACTACTGGTTATGTTTAATATCTCATAAGCATTCTTTACACACATATTGGCTAAGACAGAACGTTACATTTATAGCGGCAAGATTTGCTCCTCACCCTCCATATGTTCTAAATTTGCCGTTACAATTTCACAATTTATACTCATTTAATACAACAATTTCACAATTTATACTCATTTAATACAAATGAAAGTATAGAGAGGTGTACAAAAATGGATTTAAATTTTGACCTTAATAGAAATACTGTATTTAGTTGTTTTTAAAAGATTTTAATTGTTATGCGTTAATCAATTTTAATACAGACTGCTCAACAAAAGGATAACAGGAAAAGCAAAGGAATATTTTATTTAAGGTCAAAATTTATTCTTTAAAAATTGGATTTTTTTTCTTAGTCTGATCCCATTTGTTTATAAAATTGAAAACCGTTTATTGTCTTACATTTATTTGTAAATAAAGTCCATGCACCTCTCTTTCTCCACGAAAATCTCCATCACTTTATTGTAAAAGTCCTCCTTGATTTCCTTTAGTTTTAAAAGTCTTAATCTTCCATTTTGAAGTTGTAAAAAAAAATAAAAATAAACGGCCCCTGCAGTGCACTTGACTTTCTGAAATCGCTAACTTTATTTGTTCTGAGAGCCTCTGCGTAGAAGAACAGCAGCAACCTGTTAGGCTCACATCTGCTCCCTTCAGGGCGGTACGGTACTGTCTGCCTCGCCTTGTGCCTTCTCACTGCGGTTTTATGTCCAATCAGCAAGACTAAATATGTCACACACATTCATTAAAGATGTTAGCCAGACTGAAAAGTCATGGTGTATAATAAACATGTCTGCAGACATTGTATTGGCTACACAGAGAGAGACGGCAACAGGCACACGCCAACTGCATGCATCAACCCCGTGTGTGAGGGAGAGCGCAGTCCGAGGGGAGGTGAGGCTCGTTGCTGCCGCACCTCACGTTTCTCCCTAGTATTTGATTAGGAAATGCACAAATTCAGCGATTTTGGCGGTGAAACAGATAAACATTATTGAAATTATACAGAAATCAAATTATAGCACAGACCAGTGGACAAATTTATTTTATGTTATCATTATTAGTTTTTTTTTTTACTTTTCATGCCTCCCACAATCGCACGTCCCTGGTGCCAGAGAAGTGCTGGACTTCCACTAAGTGCTGATCCAGTTGGTCCTGCCCTGAAACTCCGAGACTCTTTTCTTTTTCTTGCACGCTATATTTGCTTTTATTATCATCTGTGCTGTAATTAAAGTATTTCCACATGTTACTTTCTTGCTTTCTACCTGCAAACATCTGTGCAAAACTCGCCATCGGCAACCACACGTGCTGACTGTTTCAACCCAACAAACCAAATGTGCTCAACAAACAAACAGCAGTCCTTACGGAAGCTGCACCACATGACTACAGTAAGCTCAAGGTACAAGATCACCGCATAGTAAACAGCGCAACGTAACTGAAGGCTCAGGGCAAACAACTCCTCTGCACAACTGAACCGGATTGAATGAAAATGCTATTGCTTTTTTTTTGTTTTTACTCAATTTTTGTTCTCGTTTTAGTTCACTCACATATCACTCATTTTTATTTTTATTTAGTATTAGTTTCTCTGTTTGCCTTAATTTAATTTCTCATTCTTGTAAAACGAAAAACACTATTTTTAGTTCTAGTTCTCATTTTCATTATAAAAATATCACTGGTGAAAAGCTTTTTAAGAGTCAAGGCCGATGACATTTTTTCGTCCATTATAATGAAACATTCTGCCATAAATAACCAATGATTGAATGAAAAGTAATCTCTCTATATAAACCCAAGATGAATGTCCACCACACTGATGTTTAGTTTAGAGGAGGTCCTTCTTATTAATGTTACTTTTTATTCCTTCTTTTTCCCTCTCCTCTCCTGATGCAGAGTTTCCCATCTCGCAGTGTCCTTCCTGCTGATGGAGACTCGCTCAGCTTCCCTGTCACGGCTGACTTTTCTTCTGAGGACCTGCTAAAGGAGCTGTCTGGTCTGAAAAAGAGTCTGGAGAAGATCAGCCAATGGGACATCCTGACATGGACTCCACCAGGTACTGTGACTCCTCATGTTTTGTTAAACTCCATTAGAAGGACCAGGGTGACAATATCGGGGACAGTGAGATACCTGAACAAGGCCTGCTCTTTTACATTTATTTCTAAGCCTTTACTGTTACAGTGACCAGCTGAGTGATATCATATTCTCATATTAAACAGAGTTCTTGAATGTTTAAGGTAAATATTTGATTTCTTATTAGCTTAGTGAAACACCTGTTTTCTAAACACAGTTAATGCTACAATGGTACGTCTATCTGTTTTGATAGTGTTGTACATTTATGAACCTCTGAGCACCGGACATGCAAGTCCTTACATTCCTCTTTCTTTGTGCTTCTCGTTTCTTCTGTTCCTTGGACATTGCTACCCTCTGGTGGACACTAGATGACATTATGCCCTGGCATAGATGTCACACGTCAGACGGTTTATTGCTTTATGTATATAGAGATACTTTTTCTGTTTACTCCCTTAAAAGCTACTTCTTCATTTCACATTTGGATTCTTTGCATTTGCTCTGCATAACGACCAACGATAAAATAAGGAACAGAAAGTTGTGTTAAACTGGCAGGACCTGCTCGGTGTACAAATGAAGTGTTGTGAAGTTGAAAGCAGTAACGACATAAATGAAATTGAATTGGGTTCAACTTCAGTGCTTTGTGTTATCATGAAATCTGAATGAGCTTCTGCTGTCTTCTCTGTCCTTTACATTTTATCAGATGGGCTCCTTTTTAAAAGTTCACGTTAATCCATTTTCCACCATGCTTCCCCAGGCTCATGTGTTTTCTAAGTGTGGTGTCGTATACTCAGACTCATTACACCCACTGACACTAAAGAGAGTTTCACACAGCGAGAGTATTTCTTCATATATTTTGGTGATAAAGATCAGCAAATTAGAGGAGTGCATTAGAACCCTGACCACTTCGGGACCACCTGAACACTCCACTGAGTGCACATAACAAGTTCACAGGTGAAACACATTAACAGACTTTACAAATAATAAACTATATAATGTTTACATATCATGATACATGTGTTTAAACAAACCTGTAAGCTGACGCAGTTCTGCACTGATGAACATAAATGGAACCTAACAATGTCTGTCCATGAACAGAACTGCTGAGCTGTGGCCAACTAACAACACAGGAGAGGAAAACAGAAAGTGAGGTGACGAGGGTTAACAGGTCAGACATGTGTGCGCCCAACTGCACCGACACTACCTGGAAGAAAGTCTGAGATCCAATGGTGGATTGGACTGGGCAGGCTGAACTCGGTCAGTTTCTTATCTAGAAGCTCTGAGATGTTGGTATCTAAAGCAGAGGTCAAGTCCACAATCGAGACCCTCACTTCTGCCCTGGCTGATCAAGGTGTTGATAAATAAAAGTCAGACTCAGAGTCACCGCATCATCAACACACCGGTGGGCTCTGTGTGCAGACTTGATCTGCATGTTTTGTTGCTTTATTTTAACTGCATTGCATTTGTAATTAATGTTTAAGAATTTAACATTATAAAATTACATCTTAACTAGAGCTGTCAGCATTAATGTGTTAACACTTGAGCTTAATTTAAAAGCCTTGATTTATAAAAATAACACAACGTAATGGTGAGATTCCAGAATTTAGTGTCCCGTTCCTTCTCTGGTCACCCCTTTGTCATCTGAACTGCACTGATCTGCTCTTCTTCTCTCATCTCATGCAGTCTGCTGCAATGTCCTGAACTGAACTTTACCTTATATGCTATATACAAATGTTTTATCCCATACATATCATGGTCAGGAGCATTGCATTTCTTAATTCATGTGAAATTGAGTCATTAATGTAACTATGGAGGAGACATCTGTGATTCTTCTTGGCGGAAACTTTCATTTTAAAACTAACATTTCAGACATCTCTTTGTGTAAAATCAAAGTAGTATACATACACACACGACAATGAAGAGCTGGCCATGTTAACATCTGCAGAGTTTGATAAACTAATCTGACTGAAGAAAGTACTGGAACTGTGCAGGTGAGTTATGAGCTTCCAAAGAGCTGCTTGTGGATTGTAGCATTGTTGTTCTTGTAATTTTTGAAGTAATGATAAAGTGTCTTGTTATTAAGCTAACTATGAACACAGAAAGGGCAGCTCTTTGTGTGTGAATTATTTGCAAGTAGATCAGATCCTGAGATTTTAATCCCAGAATTGTAATTGCTGCTTTCAGGGTTATTTTATATAAGTGATCACTTCTTCAAACCATACATTAAAAAGGCTGTGAATGCTGTTGCTCCTAAAGCTGTAATGTAACAACAGTTGCCTTGATAACAAAGGGCCTTCTTTTACTAGATATTCATTCTAGAGCTCCTGCAACTGTAAGCATTCAAAATGAACACGACAAGTAACCACCGAAGCAATTCAGTGGTTTGCCAAATAATGTTATTTATATCGTACAATAGAATGAAAATTTTAATAAATACAAACAAGAAAAACTATTGGATTACAACCTGACAATTTAGTTAGGATGTTGTGATTCAGGTTGTTTGTTATTTCATTTCAAAATCAGTCTTTGATGCTCCTGTTCGATGTTGCATTGTGCAGCTTCCTTTTTTATTTTTCATGTTGTGCACAAAAAATAGATCTACTATGGAATCTGAAAATGTGAACAAACTTGTGTGCCTTAGCAACTGGTTAAGAAGGTTGAAATAATGATGACAGTGGCCTTGAGCAAAGTTATAGACATGTCCAAAATACTGTCTGTTGTTTGTGATAAATTTGAAAATGAATGGAATTTCTGAAATCCTCTGAGAATTATTTCAGGTATACAGTAATCCCTCCTCCATCGCGGGGGTTGCGTTCCTGAGCCACCCACGAAATAAGAAAATCCGCAAAGTAGAAACCATATGTTTATATGGTTATTTTTATATTGTCATGCTTGGGTCACAGATTTGCGCAGAAACACAGGAGGTTGTAGAGAGACAGGAACGTTATTCAAACACTGCAAACAAACATTTGTCTCTTTTTCAAAAGTTTAAACTGTGCTCCATGACAAGACAGAGATGACAGTTCCGTCTCACAATTAAAAGAATGCAAACATATCTTCCTCTTCAAAGGAGTGTGCGTCAGGAGCAGAGCATGTCAGAGAGATAGAGAAAAGCAAACAAATCAATAGGGCTGTTTTCTTTTAAGTATGCAAAGCACCGCGGCACAAAGCTGTTGAAGGCAGCAGCTCACACCCCCTCCGTCAAGAGCAGAGAGAGAGAGATAGAGTTTGTTTTTCAATCAAAAATCAATACGTGCCCTTCGAGCTTTTAAGTATGCGAAGCACCGTGCAGCATGTCGCTTCAGGAAGCAGCTGCACAGAAGGTAGCAACGTGAAGATAATCTTTCAGCACTTTTAGACGAGCGTCCGTATCGTGTAGGTGTGCAAACAGCCCCCCTGCTCAATCCCCCTGCGTCAGGATCAGAGAAAGTCAGCGCAAGAGAGAGAGAAAAGTAAGTTGGGTAGCTTCTCAGCCATCTGCCAATAGCGTCCCTTGTATGAAATCAACTGGGCAAACCAACTGAGGAAGCATGTACCAGAAATTAAAAGACCCATTGTCCGCAGAAATCCGTGAACCAGCAAAAAATCCGCCATATATATTTAAATATGCTTACATATAAAATCCGCGATGGAGTGAAGCTGCGAAAGGCGAAGCGTGATATAGCGAGGGATTACTGTATCACAATACTGATATTATTTTATTTATAGCTGATATAATGATGTAGTTAATAGGATATAATAATAAACCAAAATCAATTTAGATTAAGTATCCATAATTATCCTGTACGTACCATTGAATTTACCTGTATAATTACAAAGTAATGAATGTTACACTGTATTACAAGGTAAGTACAAGGTAATAACACTATAATTAAGTACTAAATTGTAATTGTTATTCCACAATTTTTCTAAGGAGGTTTGCACATAAATTGTGGAATGACAATTACAGTTAAGTGCTTAACCACAGGATTACACAGTAAGTAAAGGTAATAACACCTAGTAACTCTGTAATTATACAGGTGATTACATGGTAAAATACAACATAATTATGGACACCTCATCTAAACTGATACCAATAAACATTTTGACATATGCAACATAATGTGCGAATAATCACAATTAATTTCATAAACAAAGTTTGATTAAACACAATATAAAATATTAATCTACTGACAACTGTAATCTTTACATTCTCCATTTTTCTCTTTTCTTTGTATTTTCAGGTCGTGAAGCTCCAATCTTCACCTTACGGCATCCTGAACCTCAGAACAGAGAGGAGTTTTTACAATGTGAGTCTGTCGATTCATTAAATTTATCATCATTTCACTTTTAATATCTCAGGTCAGGCTTATGATATGAAAGTGTAGCCTGCAGAAAACATTGTGAGTGTGGTGTGACTGATGAGCTGAAAGTGACAGGGGTCCTGTGACTGGTGCATTATGGGATATTTAGATTCAGGACAGGGAACCACCAAAGAATTCTGTTAGACTTAAGTGTCAAGTGGACTCATGGGAAATAAAAATGATACCCTGCCAACTACGTCATATCTACCTAACAATACTCTGACCTCCAGTGTCCTTTGTCCTTTTTCTATTCTTTTTTTTTCTTAGCACTTCCTGCTGTTTTCTCTTTCTGTATTCCAGTGTCTCCTTTCTGATGCTTTTCTACTTCAGTCATTCCCTTATAATATTGATAATAATAATCCATTTATACAGCACATGACATTCAATGAAAGCAGCTCAGTGTTTTCACATAAAAAAACACAATGCCCACGACCATTAACATATACATAAACAGTGTTTGGATATACAGACACAGAAACAAGCATTGGATTAAAAAAGAATCACAAATTTAAGTGAAATAAGTTAAAGCTGACAAAATTACTTGACATCCTCCATTTTTTTCTCAATAAAAAAGAAAATTTGTTATTTATTCACGACTTAACACATTGTAGGAATTAAACCAAAAGAAGATGACATGGAAAATTTTATGGAAGCTGTTAGATATTAAAAGACATCACTGAATAAAAATCAGTCCACTATGAGAATCACAGGGGTCTTCAGTCACGCAACCCTAAAATGAATTCAAGTCAACATCCATGGGAAGAACTGGAAGTTAAAGTTGGGAGAAGAAGTCCATCAAAGCTGAAGAACAGTGGGCTGAGTGGACAGTGAGAGGAGTAGAAGTCTCATCCAGAGCTGCAGGAAGTGCTTGATGGCAGGTCTCACCTGAAAACAGTTGGTTAGAGAACATTAGGTGAGGGTCCCAATAATTGTGTTCACGCCTTTGTCATTTATTTTATTGTTTTTATTCAAAATTAAAAGCAAAGAGTCTGCTCTGTGGAATAAAGAATGGCAGATGACAATCTCTGTGGTCAATTTACACTTTACAGAAAATTGGGATTCTTGTTTAAAAAGTGGAAAGGGACAAATACTACTGGGGGCATGTCGGTGACACAAACAGTAGAGAGCCAGACGTGACAGGTGACATACAATGATATAAATAGGATTCATTCAGGTCAGCAGACCATCATAGCCATGGGGGTTTACCTTGAAATGATTTGTAACACAACATTGACAAACCGGTTTAATCCAGTTCAGGCTGCTTTGTGTTAAGTCAGGTGCTCACAACCACACAAGGCCAGTTCAGAGATGCCAATTCACCCAACATGCAAGTCTGTGGATTGTGTGAAGAAAACCAGGAGTGACACGAGGAGAACACGCTGACCTGACAAAGACGACCACTGGGCGCCAAATTCAAAGTCGTGAAGCTCAATCTGTGAGGCTGCAGCTCCAACCCCTCGGCCATCATGCTATCCTGAATCGAATTTTGCCAGTTCTGTTTCTCTTTTTCACATTTCTTATTATTCTGATCCCAAATCTTTTGATTTTAAAGTTAATTTCTACTGAATACTTCGTCTCCTTTAATGACTGAGCAGCTTCAATTCACTCCATGATGACTTTCTTCATGAACTTCACATCTCTCAACACTCAATGGCTGTTTTGTTTGCTGGCCAGTAAATCATTGAGCTGTCAGTTTGTGATGAAGTGTGACAGTGGATTGATTTTAAATTAAAGAGGTGGACTGTGACAATAAAAGTGTCATTTAATAAAGCCAGCGGTCAGTGTGGACAGTCCATTTGAACTCTGACCTCGACGGTGACCTTGTGCTCATAATGACGGCGCTGATCAGGGCAGCCACAGTTGTTTGCTCGCTGCTGATGTGTTGTTTTTCTCTGTTAACTTTACCATTTGTAACAATATGAGGATTACATTCACACGAGATCAGATCCTGTCTATTGGGATTGGACTTCATTTCTCCTCCACTGATGAAGGACACTTTCATACGGATTTAGCACTTATGAACCTCCGACTGCAGACTCGGACTCCCAGACAGGTAACTCCCACCTGAAGAGGAGAAGGAGAAAGCGCTCAGGGTCTCTCGAGGGGTTCAGGAGACGCGCTTGTCGAGTGCCCCTTCCCTTATTAGTTTTATCAACGTCAGACCACTGAGGCCCAAAACAGATGAACTTCATCTTCTTCTCGGCCCCAGTAAGGATTATTCTCTCTGGTCAGCGTATTGCTGTGTGGACACCTGGCTTACTGCATCACTTCCTGACTCCACATTAGAACTGCTGGGTTTTCTGCTTTACAGAGCAGTTAGAGATGCTGATCATCACAACAAGTCAAAGGCACTGGAGTCTGCTGCTACATTAGTATGTTTGTGTGGACTCCCACCTCTCAGACTGTCTCTGTATCAGCACAGGTGCCCCTCCATTATTGGTCTAATTACAGACAGCAATGAAACACCTTCTAGAAAAGAGGGGTCTCGTCTTGTGTCTTGGTGAGCTTCAACACCCTGCTGCTCAAGACCCCCGAGACAGTGGAAATGGCCATTGACTTTCACAAACAGCAGTCACAACCTCGGACACTTGAAATGAATAATTCAGCAGTCAATATGGTGGACTCCTTCAAAGTTCTGAGCACAACAATCACAAACACTCTCAGCTGGGACATGAACAACACCACATCACTAAGAAGGCACAATGGTGATTGGACTTATTACACCAGATAAAGAAATTAAATATTTCACAGCCAATCCTCATTCAGTTTCACAAAGACGTAATTGAAAGTGTAATCACATTCTCCATTGGTGTCTGGTTTGGCTCACCAACGGCACACTCCATAAATAAATGACAGTGTGTGGTGAGGTCTGCTGTGCTCTTCATCTGTGCAGACCTGTAGACATCTTGTGTCACTAACCGTGTCATAAGGACCACCACAGACTCATCTCAGCAGCTCATCACTTCTTCACACAAACTCCCAAACACTTCAGTCAATTCAAACTCAGACTAACAGACACCTCCATAGTTTCTTAGCCAGAGTGACAGCCTCTCTAAGCAGTGACTTTGCCGTCTTCTGTGTGTATTCATGTGTTCTGTCAGAGACTGTGTGTGTGTGTGTGTGTGTGTGTGACACGGGAATACACACTCACACTCTCACCGGCACATCACTATCTGCACATCTCCTTTATAATTGGATTATTCTAAAACTTGGTGTGAAGTTTGTCTTTTTAACTTCAGCTATTTCTGTTATTTGTCTGTGATGTTGTGTTCCGTTATAAGGAGCTCCAAATCTACCAAGTCAGATTCCTGCACATGAAGTACTGGAGAATAAAAGGGATTTGAATTCTGATTTATTGTGATTCCAGAATTTCATTTTAAATCCTCACAGATTCTGTTCAGTCAGACGAGCTCTTTACTATTAGTGTCTTGTTAGCGCAGCTCCTGATTAGCTCTTGTTAATTGTCTGTGTTGTGCTCCGCCCCCAGTCCCGTTACACACTCCCAGATCTCCTCACTCATTTTCTTTTCTCTTCTTTCAGACTTCTGTCCCCTCACACTGGACATCAACACGGCACACAGACACCTCCATCTGTCTGAAGGGAACAAGAAGGTGACAAGTGAGGGGACAAAAGCTGAATATCCTGATCATCCTGACAGATTTGACCACTGTGTCCAAGTTCTGTGCAGAGAGGCTCTGACTGGGACTCGCTGTTACTGGGAGGTGGAGTGCAGTGGACGCTTCATGAAGATTGGAGTCGCATATAAAGGACTGGACAGGAAAGGAGGGGTCTGGGAGTGCGGCCTTGGATACAACGACAAGTCCTGGAGTTTGGTGTGGTCTCTTTCCCAGTACTCTGTGCGTCACAATAAGAAGAGGACTGTAATCAGCGCCCCCTACAGCCCCAGAATAGGTGTGTATCTGGACTGGCCTGCTGGCTCTCTGTCATTTTATAGCGTCTCACACACAATGACCCTCCTGCACAGGTTCAACACCTCCTTCACTGAGCCCCTCTATCCAGGGTTTGGATTTGGTCTTAACTGCAGTGTAACAATCAGCCATCTGACACCATGTGACCACTGACCAGTACCCTCCACCGGTCACTTGATGTCCCCACAAGCGCAGGTCCTCTTTGTGTTTGTGGTTTGGGGTGAAATTAAATTTACAGGATGGGTGGGTTGGGGGTGGAGGCACCTCTGTGATTGAATTTGTGGATGAGAATGAGGGGCGAGTGCGGCTGTCATGGTCTTAATTATTATTAGGTTTGAGTAGCCAATCAGGTGTGTGTGTCATAATGAGGGGCGGAGACACCTCAGACCTACAAATACCAGTCCAACCAGCAGGGGTCACTGCTGATTCACAGCCACATGTCATTCAGGCTGACACCCCAACAACTACTGAGGCCCCAAAGTGTCACTGAATGTCACCTGTTAAGTAGGACAGGCATGTGGTCCTGCTGGATCAGCACAACTGAAAGGCGCTATACAGACTCAGTATGGAGAGCTCTTCAATAGTGACTATATGTAGGAGCAGAGAGTGACAGATGGGACTGGAGTGTTGTCCACTCACCAGATATTTGTGACCCTCCATTGGTCACTCAAAGGGTCCTTCAGTTCAGAATGAATTCACTGTGAATGTCTGAAGACGAGGACTCACCGGTCAGTCAGATGTCAGCCATACTGACAGAGTTTGGTGTTTTAGTTGATGTCACATTAAACTGTAAACTGCACTTCCTCCTTGTCACCAGGTTTGTCACTCGTGGTACCCTGAAAGCTCCAACATCTGCTGTTAATGAATTCTTGGTCAGTTGGCGCACACTTGACATGGGTGCACATGTGTGGCTCTGCAGTGGACTGGCACCCCGTCCAGGGTTGGCCCACCTTGTCCACAAACCTGAAATTGAAAAGCAGATAAGAAAGACAACAAATGGACAGAAGGGGTCACTGATTGGTCAGTCGCCAAACTACTGCCTCTTGTGGCCACTCTAAATTTTACACAGCAATTTATACAAAAAGGAAATCTAAAAGATAAAAGCAGAAAGCATTCAGTGAAATCCTGAGCAGTGAAACATGAAAGGAGAGAATGAGAAACAATCAGAGAGTCAGACGAATGGAGACTTTAACAGGAGGACTGAGGGGTGGGACTGAAGTGCAGTGGCGCCCTCTAGTGGACACCCGCCATACTACACACATGGGAAAGGGGGGAGAAAAGAATACAGTGCAGTGTAAAAGAAATAAGAATAAAGTAAAAACACAAGAATAAAACACCTGAAATAAAGAACTGTAAATATTACAGTAATCCCTCCTCTATCGCGGGGGTTGCGTTCCAGAACCCCCCGCGAAAGGTGAAAATCCGCGAAGTAGAATCCATATGTTTATATAATTATTTTTATATTGTCCTGCTTGGGTCACAGATTTGCACAGAAACACAGGAGGTTGTAGAGAGACAGGAACGTTATTCAAACACAGCAGACAAACATTTGTCTCTTTTTCAAAAGTTTAAACTGTGCTCCATGACAAGACAGAGATGACAGTTCTGTCTCACAATTAAAAGAATGCAAACATATCTTCCTCTTCAAAGGAGTGCGCGTCAGGAGCAGAGAATGTCAGAGAGAGAGAAAAAAGCAAACAATCAAAAATCAATAGGGCTGTTTGGCTTTTAAGTATGCAAAGCACCGCCGGACAAAGCGGCTGCAAGAAAGGGAGCAATGTGAAGGTAATCTTCTCTAGGCCAGTGTGCGAACAGCCCCCCTGCTCAAACCCCTCCGTCAGAAGCAGAGAATGTCAGAGAGAGTGAGAGACACAGAGAAAAACAAACAATCAAAAATCAATACGTGCCATTCGAGCTTTTAAGTATGCGAAGCACCGTGCGGGAAGCATGTCGCTTGACAAAGCAGCTGCACAGAAGGGAGCAATGTGAAGATAATCTTTCAGCATTTTTTGAGGAGCAGCCGTATCCTCTAGGGGTGCGAACAGCCCCCGTGCTCACAATATATTTGAGGAGTTTTATTTAATACGTAATACGCGCTCTGGTTGGGTAGCTTCTCAGCCATCTGCCAATAGTGTCCCTTGTATGAAATCAACTGGGCAAATCAACTGAGGAAGCACATAACATAAATTAAAAGACCCATTGTCCTCAGAAATCCGCAAACCAGCAAGAAATCCGCGATATATATTTAAATATGCTTACATATAAAATCCGTGATAGAGTGAAGCCGTGAAAGTCGAAGCGCGATATAGCGAGGGATTACTGTATATCTAAAACTAAGATTTAAATGAATTAAGAGTAAAATAAGGGTGACACGATCACACAGTCACATGACCTTCAGAGCTGACAGCTGAGCTGATTCTTCTGTAGCCAAACTGCCCCCTCTAGTGGCCACTCTCAATATTAAATGAATGGCAAGGCTGAGGGGGAGGAAAGATTTGGGTTTGATCAAATGGATATTTAGTGAGAATTTCTTAATATTGTCATTACCTTTAAGGACAATGCAGCTTTGTTAGGTTATGGAAAATTCTCTATGGGAAAAGAACATTTGTTTGAATTAGTCTTTTTAATTATTGTTATGTATTTACAAAATACAAATCTAATAATTGATTACATTTTGTAAAATAAACTCCCAATTGTGTTTGGTGAATAAACAATAAGGATGACTGACATTTGTCACATCTGCTCATCTGTGACCTTCTGACTTGTCAACACCTCTGGTCACATCTCCTGTGTTGTCTGATCTGAAGATATAACACTCCGTATTGATGGTCCATTTCTAAATAGCGCTGGAAAAGTCAGAATATGACAATGGGGTGAGTAACAAATAAGATGTTGATTTGGATTGAATATTTGATTTGTAAGTCTAGCAGTGAAATCGATTATTTAGACCTGAGCAGTGCTCTCCATTCCACATCTGAGTGTCTGCACTCTGTCATGTGTCCCGTGTGCCCCCGTGTGTGTCCGCTGTCCCACACACACACACAAAGTTGTAGAGCATTGAGGACTGAAGTCAGTTGTGATGTTTCATTTGTGGGTTTCGTTTCTGCCTTTTTGCTTTTAGTTTAAACTTTTTGCTATATTTTATGAGTTGTTTTGTAAATGGTGTTGATTTTGTTGTTGTATGTATGGTGTTTTGTTGAATTTTTTGTTTCTAAGTCTTATGTTTATGTATTTGATTGTTTTTTTTTGTCCCTCATTGTTTTTTGTGTGTTTCATGTGGAGCCCAGGGGGGTGGGGCCACTTGACACTGCAGCAGGAGCTCTGCCCCCAGGGGTATTTAAGAAGAAGCTGCAGATGAAAGAGCCGCTCCAACACTGGGCTCTGTCCTGTCTGGTGGGCTCGGCTTTAGGTTTTGATGTTTGGTGGTCCTTTTGGTCACCTGCTCTGGTTGGATTTTGGTCACCTGAGGTTATTGCTTTATTACTCCTGCCTTTTTATTTATTTTTTTGTAAGCATTTTTTTAATCCTTTATTTAATTTTTAAAATAATTATTTACATATTCAGTAAGCTTTTTTTGATGTTAATATGCCAGTGATATTTTTGTTTTTCTATATTTTTATCTAAAAGACATTAAAAGAAATAAAAGGTATACTGAAAACTCCAAAGCTTTCTTTCTTTCTTTCTTTCTTTCTTTCTTTCTTTCTTTCTTTCTTTCTTTCTTTCTTTCTTTGTTGCCCACCCAGAGCCTGGCATGAGTGCAGGCATTGTAGTGACTGTGGTGATGCCAATGACGTCATGGTGCCAGTGTCCCTCAGGGTCACGTAACGTTTGAAATGAGCCTCTGTCGTGGTGATTAAAGTCTGTAAATTGTGTTCTATATCTTCATGATATTTTTCTCAAGACTAAACAGATGACCTTAAACACAGGGCACTGCCATGGACGGTTAACATCAAAGTCAGTCTATTCTCCTGAATTGTACCCATCACAGTGCCACCTGTTTGAGCTGAGCAGGAATTCAGGAGACCCTCCAGCTGTATTGATGATCTGATCGCCTGTGGAGTGAAAGGCACCAGGACTACATTGGTGTACAGCTTGGGAGATGAAGACAAGACATGCTGTGGTCCAAGCTGTAGCTGATTACTTTACAACCTGTGAACAGAAGGAGATGCTATGGGACTGGAAATTACAGCTTGAGACAGGAGGTTGTTAAAACATTAGAAACTTTATTACTTTAAAAAATGAATGTAACTCAAACAAGATTAAAGAGTCTGAGCAAATTTATCCATCATATTGACAGCCAGCCAGTCAGGTGTATTTTACAATCGCGTGTTGTGAAACTCCTGTTGAATTTTATAATAAATAGGCCTCATCTCAGAAGAACAAGAAGAAGATGAAGAGAACAGAATGACGTCAGCAGAGGACACCAGCCATGTGCCACCGCTGTCATGTGATCGTCAGCCAAGCATCTCATGAACAACTTCAAGTGCTCAATCAACGCCACCCTGGACATTCATCGTGACATCATTAACTTTCGTAAGCTTTTCCTAAAGACTATACAATTAGGTCCATAAATATTTGGACAGAGACAACGTTTTTCTAATTTTGGTTCTGTACATTACCACAATGAATTTTAAATGAAACAACTCAAATGCAGTTGAAGTGCAGACTTTCAGCTTTAATTCAGTGGGGTGAACAAAACGATTGCATAAAAATGTGAGGAAACTAAAGCATTTTTTGAACACAATCCCTTCATTTCAGGGGCTCAATAGTAATTGGACAATTGACTCAAAGGCTATTTCATGGGCAGGTGTGGGCAAGTCCGTCGTTATGTCCTTATCAATTAAGCAGATAAAAGGCCTGGAGTTGATTTGAGGTGTGGTGCTTGCATGTGGAAGATTTTGCTGTGAACAGACAACATGCAGTCAAAGGAGCTCTCCATGCAGGTGAAAGAAGCCATCCTTAAGTTGTGAAAACAGAAAAAACCCATCCGAGAAATTGCTACAATATTACGAGTGGCAAAATCTACAGTTTGGTCCATCGTGAGAAAGAAAGCAAGCACTGGTGAACTCAGCAACGCAAAAAGACCTGGACGTCCACAGAAGACAACAGTGGTGGATGATCGCAGAATCATTTCCATGGTGAAGAGAAACCCCTTCACAACAGCCAACCAAGTGAACAACACTCTCCAGGGGGTCGGCGTATCGATATCCAAGTCTACCATAAAGAGAAGACTGCATGAAAGTAAATACAGAGGGTGCACTGCAAGGTGCAAGCCACTCATAAGCCTCAAGAATAGAAAGGCTAGATTGGACTTTGCTAAAGAACATCTAAAAAAGCCAGCACAGTTCTGGAAAAACATTCTTTGGACAGATGAAACCAAGATCAACCTCTACCAGAATGATGGCAAGAACAAAGTATGGAGAAGGCATGGAACAGCTCATCTTCCAAAGTATAGCACATCATCTGTAAAACATGGTGGAGGAGGCAGTGTGATGGCTTGGGCGTGCATGGCTGCCAGTGGCACTGGGACACTCGTGTTTATTGATGATGTGACACAGGACAGAAGCAGCCGAATGAATTCTGAGGTGTTCAGAGACATACTGTCTGCTCAAATCCAGCTAAATACAGTCAAATTGATTCATCATACAGATGGACAATGACCCAAAACATACAGCCAAAGCAACCCAGGAGTTTATTAAAGCAAAGAAGTGGAAAATTCTTGAATGGCCAAGTCAGTCACCTGATCTTAACCCAACTGAGCAGGCATTTCACTTGTCGAAGACTAAACTTCAGACAGAAAGGCCCACAAACAAACAGCAACTGAAAGCCGCTGCAGTAAAGGCCTGGCAGAGCATTAAAAAGGAGGAAACCCAACATCTGGTGATGTCCAGGAGTTCAAGACTTCAGGCTGTCATTGCCAGCAAAGGGTTTTCAACCAAGTATTAGAAATGAACATTTGATTTCCAGTTATTTAATTTGTCCAATTACTTTTGAGCCCCTGAAATGAAGGGATTGTGTTCAAAAAATGCTTTTGTTGCCTCACATTTTTATGTAATCGTTTTGTTCACCCCACTGAATTAAAGCTGAAAGTCTGCACTTCAACTGCATTGGAGTTGTTTCATTTCAAATTCATTGTGGTAATGTACAGAACCAAAATGAGAAAAAAGTTGTCTCTGTCCAAATATTTATGGACCTAACTGTATATCCAGACTTTGCTCTCCACGTTGTGTTTGATGCTTTTCTCTACTGGTATTATTGCTCTTTAATAAACACCACACTGCTTTTAACTTTCTATACTTTGTCTTCATATCCAGAGTGATTGAGGTAATGAAGTAATTTGTGAAGAGCGCCTGGCGCAGTGTGAAGTGCCATATGATCCAAACTGCCAGGTGTATCGAGCTGCGGACGAAGAGCTCAGTCCAGTAATGATGAGTGCGTTAAAGTCAAACATTCACTCCCGATAAATGGCCGATAGCCAGGGATGTTGAGCCTTTGTGTTTCTGAATATATTCTCGGATACCAAAGGTGATATTTAGGTGTGAGATATATCGGAGACATCGCTCGTTGTTCGTGCCTACGATAAGTAAGTCTCTCGGAGTGCTGGGGAGAGCGGACTGTACTTGTGTTATTCAGACGGCACTCGTGTGTGTTAAAGTGCTGCGTATAACGTGCTGTGTGTACGTCTTTCATACGGTACTTGTGTGGTGAGGGTCTGTGTGTCTGCGTATGTCTCTGTCTGTGTGTGTTCATCTTAAAGTGCAACAGGAGACCAACCCGGTAATGAACTTGACGAGCACACTGACCCTTAAAGAAAAGAGGTAAAGGGTAAGGAGAGGGAAATCCCACAATAATACAGCCTCAAAGTGACACTTCAAACATCTGCACTTTGAAAGATCAACAAGACATCGACACGTCAGTATTGAGCAGACCACCACTACTTGTGACCCCCTGGAATTAAGATACAGTCAATTAAATGTGAAAGACTCCGAGGTCTGTGAACATCGTTGGAAGAAATGACTTTCACCGCGGACAATGTAGATGTTTAAACTAGAAGAGAAATGTACAGTTTGTGTGTAGAAAATCTGTGGAGGTGAAGTGAGTTTGAAAGAATTCACCCTGAGTTTCTGGAAACTTCTGACGTCAACTGTTTACAACCCTAAATTAGAAGAAGATGGGATGGGATGGAAAAGGCAAATAAAAAATCAGAAAAGCAGAGATTCTTAAATGTACTTTGACTTTGATTTAATAGCACACAGTATGAAGCCAAGTTATGTCATGTTCTGTCTGCTCAGCTTCATTTCATTTGTTATTATATATCCATTCCTGTATTTCAGGACTGCAACAGTTGGGATGGGGGGCAAGTTAGGGCCAGTAATGAGGTTACATAATTAAATAATGATGGGATTTCAAACAGAGAATTGTAATCATGATTTGTGCCCACGAAATGTTGAGTCTCTGAGGAGCAAAGATGGGTAGAGGATCTCCAGTTTGTCAACACACGAGTGAGAAAATGATTGAGATGTTTAAAAACAATGTTCATCAAAGAAAGAGTGGAAGGGATTTGCAAATCTCTCCCTCTGTGGTGTGTAATATCATTAAATGGTTCAGCAATCAGAGGAATTTCAAGGCGTAAAGTGCAAGGTCACACCACCCATGATCTCCGACCCCTCAGACCACAGGCACTGCATCAAGGACCGTCACTCATCTGTAGCTGACAGAATCTCATGGGATGACGAGGGATTACTTTGGCAAACTGTCATCAAGCACTACAATATGGAGTTCATCCACAAATACCACTTCAATCTTCACTGTGCAATAAAGAAGCCTCATGTTCACCGTGTCCAGAAGTGACGTCGACTTCTATGGGCTCAGAGGGGTCTGAGATGAACCAGGACTCCAGATCTTTATTAGAAGAAATGAATGCCGTGTGCTCCGGACCATCCAGACTGTTATCAGCAACAAGTCCAAAAGCCTGCAGGGCCTGTCATGGTGTTGCGTTGTGTCAGTGCCCATTTATACTTCTGTGATGGCAGCATTAATGTAGAAAAGTACATTGGCATTTTAGAGCAACATGGCTGAGGAAGAAGAGGACCCGGCTACTGGACTGGCCTGCCTGCAGTCCTCACTTGTCCCAGTAGAGAATGTGTGAAGAATTCAGAAATGAGAAATGTGATAACGACGACCCCATACTGTGGGACACCTTAAGACGTGTTTGGAGGAAGAATGGGAAAAAACAGCAACAGAAACGTTTCATCGCTTTGTATTCTCAGTGCCAAACGTCTTTGACGAGTCATGAGAAGGAATGGCGACTTTACAAAGTGGTGAATGCTTTACTGACCCCATTTGTTTGGAATGTGTTACAGATCTGAAATGAAGGAATGGAGAAACATTAAGAAAGGAAATGAAGTACACAGAGAAAATATGAAATGTCTTGGGTCTGCAATGAAATACAATTCAAAGTACATTTAAGAAAAACTGTGTTTTATATATATATATATATATATATATATATATATATATATATATATATATATATATATATATATATTTCACGGCATTCGAAGTCTGTGTCACAATCTGATAGTGTGGGTGGTTACCTATCAGGTAACGCTTTGTGGTTGGCCAGCAATCTGCTAACATCCGCCACGGTGCCCTCAGTTTGTGAAGAGCAGATCATAGAATGGTTGAAATAGTTTACTGTCAAAGAAATGCAAAGAGTACACGACACGTGTTTCGCCCTCATTCTGGGCTCATCAGGTGTACACACTCCACTGCATATATATATATATATATATATAATAGTTTTTTTTCCCAATTTCCATACATTTCCAACTGTTTTGTTCTGAATTGAGGTTGTACGTATTTAATGTAAGACCTTTAAATCCTTCCTTTTCCCAGTTAGTGAGACTACCATGTCAATACGCCACACTGCACACTGGTGAATGACCACTGGACTGATACTATGTTGATGTCAATAAGACTGGAAGAAGCCTTTCTGAAGATCTCATTACATAACAGGATCCAAGTAAGAGAGACATTTCTGCAGTGCTTAACACCTTCTCTCCCTTTCCCTAAATTTCCAGGAGGTTCTCCAGCTGTGGAAAACATCCTGTGTGGTCCCAGTGCTAAAGAAAGGACATTCCAGTGACCCTAAGGACTTCAGACCAGTTGCTCTAACATCATACATCATGAAGACCTTTGAGAGGCTGGTCCTAAAACAGCTACGGCCTCTCGTTTCAGCACATCTGGATGGTCTGCAGTGTGCCGATCAGACACATATCAGTGTGGAGGATGCAGTCATCTGTCTACTCCACAGTCCTGCTCTCACTTGGACAAAGCCGGCACCACAGTCATGATCATGTTCTTGGATATCTCCATGGCTTTTATCACCATTCAGCCTTATCGACCATTGTAAAGACTCAAGGCTATGCATCATGATGCTCCCCTCGCTCTCCTGGACTACATGAACAACAGATGAGAGTTTATGAGGTTCAAGGGCTGTGTGTCAGAACTGGTGGTTGTGAAGATGCAGGTTCTACACCATGCTCCCATCAAGGCTTCTGGGGAGCTCTCAAACCCGACACCGTTGGTAATGTCACCGATGAGTTAGACAGTGAAGACATCAACAACGACGCAAGGGGATGGTGCAAAAAGTGCAAAGTGCTTTTATTAAAAACCAAACCAAAAACAGTGTCCAAATAAAAAAGTGCAGTGTCTCAAATAGTTCTTAAATAAATAATCTGTTAAAACAGGTGAAATGTGGAGATTAAAATCCAATAAATACATCCTTTTAAAATGAGGTTAAAATGATAATGGCTGGAAGCAGTCTTGTCTTAAAACTCTGGTGCTTTCTTCTTTCTACTGGCAGCTTCTTCTCCCTTAACCTCCGTTCCTGTTCTTTCCGTTTTTCTGACCCCCATGTCCACCTGTGGCTTCTACTGTATATTACAAGGACGTGGATAAGTTGTGACGATTAGCAACTCCCGGCAACAAATACGGGTGCGTCCAGTAACCGCTCCAGCCACACTACCATGGCCCCTCTAAGCCGCGAGTGCTGCGATTATCTATTTAAAAAACTGGCCTTCATGATCTGAGTTGTGGACCCGCTAAACCACAGTGGTGTGTAATACTGGAGCACCTTTGGGAAATGTTCTGCCTCTCTTCTTGTTCACCATCTACACAACAGACGTCCAGTGCAATCCCAGCACTTGCAACCTGCAGAAATTCTCAGAACACTCCTCAGTCATTGGCTGCCTTTATAATGGAGACGAGTCAAAGTACTGGAGGCTTGTGGAGAATTTTGTCTTGTGGTGCAGGAGAACAACCAGCTGATCGAATATCAGCAGGACAAAAGAGTTGGTGATGGACTTCTGGCAGGCCAAAGAGCCTCTGAGACCACTCGCTGTTCAGAGGGAGGACTTGCCCATGGTGCAGATTGATCCATATGAGCAGCAAACTGGACTGGTCTGACCACACAGTGGTGCTGTACAAGAAGGGCCGGAGCCGACTGGACTTCCTAAGTGGACTCAGGTCTTTTGATGTGTGCAGCAAGCTGTTGGAAATCTTCTAAAAGTCAGGAGTAACCAGTGTGTTGTTCTATGCGGTGGTCTTCTGGGGCATTCAAACAAAGCACAAGGCCTGAGGAAACCAATCAGAAAAAATGGTCCATCAGAGGGCAAACCCTGGGTACACTGTGGAAAGAGGATGGGGGCAAAACTGGAGGTCATCAGGAAAAATCCCCTCCAGGTGGGGGTCACTGGGGGGCACTTTAACCCAAAGGCTCATTCCACCACAGTGTGCTAATAAGCGCGTTGGGGGTCTTTGCTGCCTACCGCTAAGCTTCATGCTGACATCCTGAACAAAATGCTGATATTCTAAGTTCATTTTGCTATTTCTGCACAATTTACATCAATTTATTGATTGATTGATTGTATTATTTGTCTTGTGAGTCCACATCCTTGAATTATTAGGTTTCTACTGCTGTATGCGTTCAAAGTTCCCCTTGGGAGTCATAAAGTTTATCTAAATTAATTTAGGTTCCCTCTTTAAGATTTCTTGCATGATGTTCAAGTCAATGTGCCCTCACTTTGAAGGGCAGCTTTGGGTCAGAGAGGACCAAACTGTCAACTTTCTTCAGTCTCCAGACGAGTTCAGTCTTGTAAAAGTGAGAAGTTTAAATGAGACCATTAATCAGGAGCTTCTCACACATAACAATTCAACATGGCAAAGCAGGCCTGGCTGTTCAGTTACTTGTTAGGAGTCCTCATTTCTCTTGGCACACTCATGCCACTTTAACAATGCCAAGCCTTTAAGGATGATGTCCAGTGCTGTGTGGAGTTGTGTTTGTGCTCAGGGGTCAAGGGAAGACCCTTGTTGGTCGTGGAGTGCACTCATTGTCTTTCTGATGTGCTCCTTCTTCAGGCCTTTGGTCTGACGTTGTCTTCCTCAGCTCAATCTTAGGCTCTTGGCCTTGACACTTTTTGGCACTGAAGCCCCCAAACCCAGCATAATGTCACAGACCTAATAAAGCCCCCCCACGGTTTTCACAGAAGCTTCAGAATGTCCAACTCCAATACCTATAAGGAGGATACAAGCTACTTTGATTTTGAATAAAACAGCAGATCAGCCAAAGACGATGGGGTCGGCTTTGTGGCTCCTTATGTTGAATGGACGGTGTTGTGGTGTCAGCCACTAATATCCAGAGATGATCTGCTGGACGGCAGTGTGAATAATGTCCACCTGCTTTATGAGTTTCAGCTACAACTGTCATCTGGCAAGAGGAAATGTTGCTAATCAGATGTTTGCACATCGAGAAACTGCAGCAAGACTCAATAGTAAAAGAATCAGAGCAGGCATTAAGAAAAACCAAAGTGCTTAACGGAGTCATAATGAAAATCAGCAGCAGTCACCGACTAGAAGATATGCCTTAAATCTCGATGTTAATACTGCAAACAAACTAAAAATGGTATTTCTCTGAATTGATCATCCATCCTATGAGTCCCCACAGTGAAGTTCTTGGAGGGTTGAATCCTCAGCCTCAGGCAATTGACTCAAAACCGTACAATAATTTAAAGGAGTAACACCACAAAAATCTACCCTCAAAACTTTTAACGTAGACAAAGCGAGATTTGTCAGGAGTCGATAATCAGACAACATACTGTCTCCAAAATCGAGACGCTGAGCCAGTAACGCGGTCAAAGTGAGAATAAGTGTGAATTTACACTAACACACTGAAGCTGATTAACAGTTGGATCTGCAATCTTGGATTCTGCCTCACGTGTGATGAAGGGTGTGAGGCCGAGCGTCGGTGATGTGGCACTTAATTCTAGGGAGGCAACAGTGCAACACGTCCTAGCAACACAGTCAAGAAGGATAAAGCTACACAACGGCAACATGACACACTTACAATTTAGTAATAAAAACAGTTTATTAATTGTCAATTCATTATTAACACCACATGCTCATGTATTAATAATCTCTAATGTACAAGGCCTACAAGAACTCAAAGTAAAGAAGCAGAAAAAATATTTAAAGCAAACAAAAATGTCAAGAACGTTCACATTGTAAGAGGCCTGGCTCATCTTTGATTAACTCTGCTGGTTATCAGATGAAACGCAGAAAGCAAGCTGATGAAATGTCGGCTAACAGGAGCGCCGCAGAACAATCCCACCACTCAGGTGAGTCCTTCTGAATGAAGACATACCATGGAGGGCAGCTGGCATTGTTCATGTCTTACAAGTCTGTCCTTCTCAGAGTGCCATCCACTTTGTGCTCCAGTCCCAAACTCCAAATGTGCTACGGGGTGCAGTGGCACTCTATACAGGGCTGATGAATGGTGACATAAAAATCAACAAAAGAGATTGATCACAAATGTCACATTACGTGTTTGTGTGATCATTGTGATGACATTAGTTTCAGAACATGCTAACTGATAAATAACAGACTTATTCAGTGCATGGTCACAGATTTGAAATCAAAAACACATGAACTCTGAAGTCTGCATGCCACGGCTGTCCTCAACAGTCCACTCAGGAGTGACTGACAGTTCGTTCCACCAATCAGCTTTCTTCTGTTGTTTCCAATTGGTACCTGCCTTTTCTGTGCTGTCCTTTCTGATTTTGTCCTCGTCACCTCTGCCACTGAGCGTATTTAATTGAAGTCACCTCTTAATTTTTTGGTTTCCACTTTTTATATTTTTCTGTCTTCCTGAATTTCATGCCCAATGTACCCTTTTTAGATAAGTCCTTGTAAGAGTCAAGCTAAACACACACATTAGAGAACATCAAGGAAATAAAATGTAAAAAGAGAGAGGCCAAAAAATGAAACATAAACTTACAAAATATAGAAAGTCCAAGCAGAGTGAACACCATGTAGTGAGGGGTCAAATTTGACCTTCAGTGGTGGGGTACAGAAGGGGTCACTTCTGCTTTTTGGAGTTTCCAGTCAAGTAAATGAAGCTCAAGTTTTGTGTAGCTGACACTCTCTCATACAGAGCTTTCTAATCGTCCATCCTGCTGTTGGAGTTTATTGAGCTCCTGTGGCCTCCAGCTTGTAGTCTCGACGTGAAGATACGTTGTCTTGGGTATCGATATGAAGAAGGTGCTGAACTCAAACTGAAACCTGAACCAACACATTCGGAGTATAGAGCGTCCTTCACACACCACACCAGGATATACTGACATGGAGCAAAGTGACATCCGTTATATTTTTAGGGTAATTTATCAAATGAACAGCTGGGTCAGCAGAGATCCCTTTGTGTTTCTGCTTTGTCTTCCCTTTTTCTCTTATATGTCATAAAATAAAATCAGTTCATTTCATTTTCATTGTGTTCTGCATTCATTATGGTGTCCCAGTTCTAATAAAATAATTATCATTACTTTAAATAATATTCCTTCTATACATTAATTGATATTCTTCATAACTGTAGTCCCCTGTGCTAACCCTAGAATGCTGTTGTGACTCCCTCTTCAGGTCTTAAACATTTCTCTTTGAACCCTGAATGTTTCATTTTATTTGTATTTCGATCTTCTTAAATTCCCACTTTTGGACTCACTCTTGATACACCGCTGATGAATGTGTTTGGTTTGTAAAGACTCATCATTTATAAATGATAACCTAAATAAGTCTTATAAAGCCCCGCTACGTTGGTCTGTCATGTGACGGCTCTCTTTTTAGTCTCCTGTCCTCCTCGACTGTCCCGCCCCAGTATCTGATTGGACAGCATTAGCTGTCAGGTGACGTCACTAAATGACTTCTTCATTATCAGGGTTAAGAACGGCTGTCTGCACTCAGCCCAGGTGTCAGCCATCAGATGACATCCCAAAGACGAGGCCTTATCTGAGTAGGAGTGAACTTGTACCATCTCCAAAGCTTCAAAACAAAAATATTCTCCTTGTTGTCAGTTGCACCTCCTGGTAGTTGGCACTGCACTGTGGATTTGATTTGACTTCTCCATTTTTTTATTATTATATTGAACTTTTTCAGTTGTGATTTGTGGTTGAAGTTGTTATCAGCACACAGTTCTGTTGCTACCTCATTCTGTTGTCTGTTTGTATTGTTCACCATCTTATGTCACAGCACCGGTGCAGAGATGATCAGTCCCTGTGTGGCTGACGTCCTGGCAGTACAGTTTGAGTCCTTCATGACATCTTATGTGTTGCTGATGATGGCTGATACAAGAGGACCACTTTCAACATTCAGAACAGCTAAGAGGCTTACCACAAGTAGGCCAGTCATTTATGACTAGGAAGACCACTGCTGTCTGAAAAGCGTTAACTGCATTTAGGACAACTAATGAGTTTTTTTTTTTTTTCTTTCACCTATAAGTTGTTGAAGAAGATCCTCGCTGTTTGTAAAATATGTGTTGTATTCCAGTGTGAATTCATATGTGGCTCTGAGGTTACCTTACATCTACGATCTGTTTGCCACTTTCAGTGTTTTCTCCACTATTCTTATGTACTTATTAACTACTTTATCCTGGAGTCCTTTTTATCTCATTCAGAAACTTTTTCTTCAGCGGTTTTAGTTAAGGAGCCAAAGGAAAGATCATTTGTCATTTATGGGACAGACTTTACTCCAATATGACTTTGTGTGTGTATCAGAAAACTTTTTTTGGAAGAGTACCCTTTACCACATTCAGAGCAGGTGTATGGCTTCTCTCCAGTGTGGATCATTCTGTGGCACCTAAGTGTGGTTTGACGTGGGAATCGTTTGCCACATTCTGGACAGCAATAGGGTTTTTCTCCAGAGTGAATTCTCATGTGATCTTTAAGAGTCCCGCGGTCTGAGAAAAGCCTGCCACAGTCAGAACAGCTGTGTTTCTTACCAGAATGAATTTTTCTATGTTTGTGAAGAGAACTGTTATATGAGAATCGCATACCACATTCAGTACAACTGTAAGGCTTCTCTCCAGTATGACTTCTCCTATGTATATAAAGAGAACCAATACGTGAGAATTGTTTGCCACATTCCAAGCAACTGTGAGGTTTCTCTCCAGTGTGAAGCCTGATGTGACTCTGTAGGGTGCTTTGTTGTGAGAACTGCTTATCACATTCAGGACAACAATAAGGTTTCTCTCCAGTATGAGTTCTGATGTGGCACTGAAGTGAGTGTAAACCTAAGAATCGTTTCCCACATTCAGAACAGCAATGAAGTTTTTTTCCAGTGTGGATTTTGGTGTGTCTATCAAGACTTTTCTGGCTTGTATAATCTTTGCCACATTCAGAACAGACATACTGCTTTTTCTCTTCCTTATGAATTTGCATGTGCTTTTGAAAACTGCGTTTGTCAGAAAATTGTTTGCCACAATCTGGACAACAAAAAGGTTTTTCTTCTGTGTGGATTTTTCTGTGCCTCTGAAGATGGCTTCTTGTTGAGAAATGCTTACCACTTTCAGGGCAACAATATGTTTTTTCACCAATGTGAATCTTCATATGCTTATTAAGATCACTTTTCTGTGTGAATTGTTTACCACATTCCAAACAACATTTTTTTCCAGTATGAATTTGGATTTCTTTCTCTACTTGCTGTCGATCAGTTTTGATGGTTTCTGTTTGTGTTACTCCAGTAGCAAGGAGAGAACTGCACTGGAAAAAGGCTGCTGTCAGGTTCTCTGATCTTCTTGCCGATTTATTCATACCTTTCTCATTGTATTGAAGAGAGGGCCGACCAAATGAAGGTGGGGAGAAGCTGACATTCTTCTGTAAATCTGAAATAAGGCAAACATGTTAACTATTATTATAATTATTATTTTCCTGACATGTTTATCCAAGGTGACTTACAACGTCTGAGACACAATTGGTTACATTTCTCTTTTTCTTCCAATTCTACCCACATTTTAAAGTAAATGAAACAGTACAAGTAAAGTGGCAGCACACTGGTTGGAGTTCCTTCATCACACTGATGTGCCATTTATGGTCTGGCCACTCAGTGTGAGGTCTTTACATGTTCTGCTGCTGTCTGTTCAATTTCTCCACCTTTTTCTCACATGTGACAGACAGGCCTGATCTGATCAATCGATCACAAATCAAAATCAGCCAATTTTCACTCCAAATGACTTCAGCAAATTAGCTGATCTTAACATCTGATCTTGAATGACAAAAAGTATGCAAGACAAAGTTCCAACATTACCAAAATACAGAAACACGTCCTCGCTAGTCTAACAGTTTTATTGTCTTCCTAAAAGAGATAACAAATTTGCAGTTTGTAATATTTGTGTAAAAAGAAGTCAGTGATGGAGGATTCTCTGCTAACACTTTCAACAATACAAACCTTATTCATCATCTGAGATGTCAACACAAAAGGCACTGATGTGAAGAACGAGCTGTTTAAAGGCTGAGGAGACCATCAAGCTTAGTCTAGCTCAGTCACCTACTCTCACTCAGCCTCCAGTAATGGCAGCACTTAGAAAACTCATCCTTATAATACTGACAGCAAGAACGCCAAAGACTTACTAGGACAGCAAAAACAGTGGAATTTGTAAGCCTGGACAACCAACCACTTTCAGTTCTAGGAGATGTCAGCTACTAGATCATTTAGATCCACGATTCCATCTACTGGTGCACAAGGATTTTACAGATTTTACTGTGTTTACATACATAATTTCAACGAATCTTACCTAATATCTAAGAGAATACAAAGGGTTTATGCTGTATAATTGTGCGTGAAATGTTTATAATAGTGTGGGAGAGTTTATAAGGGCTTAAAATATATAAAAATAACCATATAAACATATGGTTTCTACTTCGCAGATTTTCTTATTTCGCGGGTGGCTCTGGAACGCAGCCCCCGCGATGGAGGAGGGATTACTGTAATACCACACCAGACCAGGGGGTGGTGAGCTGCACTAATTCTCTCTCTCCATCCTCTGCAGACTATCCTCGGGAAATCCCACTAGGTGCTGGCACTTTTGATGACATCACTTCCAGTACCGGTGTCATTGATGACACCACTTCTGGTCCCGCCGCGCTGGAAAACATCACTACCAGTCCCAGCGACATCACTTCCAATTCTGGTCCAGAGGATGTCACTTCCTGTCACGGCCTTTAAAGCCACCATTCTATCCAACCTGAGTCAGTTCTGTTTTTGACTTCAACCTGAACACAACTCTAATATATGGGTGGCTGCCCCAAACCTGGTTGATGTACCTGTGTCATTTTAATGAAAGGATGTAAGCCCAGAGGAAACTGGGATAGGACCTGAGAGATAACCAGGTGGGAGAGTACCAGAGACAACCTTCTGGGTGGGGGGTTTGTCCCGTGGTTCGGAAAGACCCGGTGCAGGCTCCTCTCTCATTAGAAATGTCCGGGCTAGTGGAAAAACAAAGGGAGTGCCTGGGAGAGACACACAGGAGTAGGCTAGTTCCTATGAGGAAAGCCAAAGGGGCTTATTATGCGGTCCTGGAGCAGAGAGCTCTCTAACCCCACTAAGGTTAAGACCCTAGATAAAAGTGGAACATCCCCAGACCAGCAGGTTGGAAGGATAAAAAACTGGACATTCGACCTAGAGTGGCCGACCCAAGAGCAAGCCCTTGCTCTCTGGAAAAAGGTGGCACTTTGGCTAAGGCCTTTTGATTGCACCCATGTCCAGATAGTGCAGCAGGTCACCTGCTTTCTTTTTTTCACTAACCTCCCTGATCATTTCACCCAGCTGGTCTGAGGAGACTTTCAGAACATGGATGAGCTCATCGAAACATCTAGGACAGCCTCGCAACCTGGGAGAGCAGAGCAGTCCTTCAGTGGACGCTATAGGGATTACGTCCCACAAAATCTGCCTATCCCTGATGAACTGGAGCCTGTTCCAATGTCCTCACGCCCAAGGGTGGGAAACCCGCTCGGGAATGATGTCGAAAGCAGCTGGAGGGAGAAAGGTAGGGGGTTGATTGCACTTATAAACCCCCTGATAATGTCACATACAGTATTAGTGATACTTCATGGATTTATGGTCAAAGACCATTTTGATTCTGGCAGCAACATTTCCATTGTTGATCACCAATATGTACTACCGCGACAATGGGTGAAAGTAAAGACCAGTATTACTTGTATACATGGAGAAATTCGACAGTGTAAAACTGTCCTATATTTCATCAGCCAAGGAGTATCACTAAAGAATTTCCGTGGGGTGGGACTGGTCTAACAATAAATGCAGTATAGTACTGACTACTCCCAATTGTAAATTAGGCCTAGCTATAGATGGAAATGACCCATCTCAAGCTGTCTCCACGTCGTGTAATCAGCCGGCGGCGAGAGAAATGGAGGGGAGAGGCGGATGAGTAAGTTTCTGGAATGTTGCATCATCACGGACTGCGGTACATCATCCTAAAACCGATGGTCTAGTCGAGGAGTTTAATCAGAATCTCGAATAAATGCTTCACACGGTGGTCAGCGGGGACGGGAGGAACTGGGATCAGCTCCTCCCCCTCGTCGAAGTTCCACAAGCCTCTATGGGGTTCTCGCCTATCGAATTACTATATGGACGACAACCTCGGGGAATATTGGATATTTTAAAAGCAGGCTGGGAAGGAGAGGCTCTTCCCTCTACTATTATTAGAACATTCGAACAACTCTAGACAAGAACAGGCCATTCAGCCCAACAAAGCTCGCCAGTCCTCTCCACTTTTTTCTTCCAAAAAAACATCACGTTGAGTTTTGAAAGACCCTAACGTCTTACTGTCTACCACACTACTTAGTCACTTATTCCAAGTTTCTATCGTTCTTTGTGTAAAGAAAAACTTCCTAATGTTTGTGCGAAATTTACCCTTAACAAGTTTCCAACTGTGTCCCCGTGTTCTTCCATCCATCCATCCATTTCCCAACCCGCTGAATCCGAACACAGGGTCACGGGGGTCTGCTGGAGCCAATCCCAGCCAACACAGGGCACAAGGCAGGGAACCAATCCTGGGCAGGGTGCCAACCCACCGCAGGACCCCGTGTTCTTGATGAACTCATTTTAAAATAACAGTCTTGATCCACTGCACTAATTCCCTTCATAATTTTAAACACTTCAATCAGGTCACCTCTTAATCTTCTTTTGCTTAAACTGTAAAGGCTCAGCTCTTTTAATCTTTCCTCATAATCTTCCCCTGTAGCCCTGAATCAGCCTAGTCACTCTTCTCTGGACCTTTTCTAGCGCTGCTATGTCTTTTTTGGAGCCTGGAGACCAAAACTGCACACAGGACTCCAGATGAGGCCTCACCAGTGCATTAATGCTGGGCGGTATGACCTAAATACTATATCACGGTATTTTTCAAAATTATACTGGTTTCACGGTATTCAACGGTATTTTTTTCCCATGCATGAGTGGATGTTAACCACATTTTCCACTGCAATTACTGCAGTAGACTGGCTAAGAATAACCTACTCCACTGTCATGAGAATTGTACGTTTTAATGTGCAAACACGTATTAATACAGGTTTGCATGACCCTGTAAAGTGATCATTTTCAAGGGGGTGGCACTAATGAAGAGAAGGAATTACATTACATGACAGTTGCAGTCTAAATATAGAACCTTTTAATTGAACAAATTTTGCAAATAACTTAAACTATAATTTTGACAACGTATGTTCAACCATCCAAAGAGGCATTTAGACTTAGTAAAATATCCAGAGGTGCTTGTCAAAAGTTGTATTGCACTGAACATGTCTTAGAAAAGGAATAAACAGTAAATATTTTTTAAACCAATTCCACTTTCTGTTAATGTTGTTAACAATCTCTGTCCACTGACACGTTAGCTACATGGATTGTAATGGCGTTGGTTATCTCGATCCATGACTTGCTTTTTTTGTCGTAGGCAGTACCTCTAGCAAACGCGTCTACAAGTGATGTCTGACTTGAGTGTCCTCTAGCTTTTACAGTTTTACCTGAGGACATGGAGGGTGCCAATCTTAGTTCCATACATTCATGGTACTCCACAGCATGTTTGCGGATAAGGTGGTGCAGCAAATTGCTTGTGTTGACAACTTTAGCTCAACAGCATTTGCAGTAAATAGTTGTTTGGTCCACACCCGACCTTTTAAAACCAAGTTATCTCCCAGACAACAGACACAGCTCTTTTTTTTGGCAAAAGTTCTTCTGTGTCATTATGTTCAACTTTATCGTCTGCTACAGCTTCAGTTTCAGAATGTTCTCTGTCCATTTTCACCATTCAGTATCTCCACTGATGCATGTACTCTGTTGCATGCATGTTTAGCGGTGTAGCAGTTAAACAGTTTCCTGCTGCGCCACTTTCCGAACCTTGTTTAGGCTATTTAAACCAGTATTGCGGTATAAGAAAAATCCGTATCATAACAAAAATAATAAATGGTTTTCGTTATGAACCAGTATACCTCCCAGCACTACAGTGGATTATAGAGGTTGAGCAGAACCTGTGACTTGTACTCCACACATCAAGGCGCTATATAACCTGACATTCTGTTAGCCTTCTTAATGGCTTCTGAACACTGTCTGGAAGACGATAGTGTAGAGGCCACTATGACTCCTAAATCCTTCTCATAAGGTGGACTCTCGATTTCAGACTTCCCATTGTGTATTCAAACCTAACATTTTTACTTCCTATGTGTAATACTTTACATTTACTGACATTAAATTTCATCTACCACAAATCTGCCCAAGCCTGTCTGCTGTCCAAGTCCTTCTGTGATGATATAATGGACTCCAAATTATCTGCTAATCCACCTATCTTGGTATCATCTGCAATCTTAACCAGCTTGTAACTTACATTCCTATCTAAATCATATTATATTTAGTCTGAATCACAATCTGATTGTATGGATGGTTACCTACCAGGTAACACTTGTGGTTGGTCAGCAAGTCGGCTCAGACTACGAATGCTGTGAATGTAATTACTGATCTACATACTGTCAAATAAACGAACCACATGCCGTGGCGCAATTTTAGGGGCTTCGCCTCTAGCGCTGACGTCCGAGGTTTGATTCCCGAGAGGGCGTGCAGCGAGTGTGTATGCCTGATGAGCCCAGAATTAGAGTGAAACACGTGTCGCGTACTCTTTGCATTATTTGACAGTAAACTATTTCAACCATTCTATGATCTGCTTCTCGCAACTGGCGGATGTTAGCCGACTTGCTGACCAACCACAAGCGTTACCTGGTAGGTAACCACCCATACAATCAGACTGTGATTCAGACTACGAATGCTGTTAATATATATATTTTAAAAATACCAGCAGCCCGTGCACTGCCCCCTGCTGGTCACAACTCTTAACATCGGCCAATTCTGATGAGGTTCCTCACACCATCACCCTCTGCTTCTTGTGTCTGAGCCAATTCTGCCCCAACTCAAAACACCACCCTGAACTCCCACTTCTTTTAATTTGATGCCCAACCTCTCATGTGCACCTTATCAAATGCTTTCTAAAAGTCCAGATAAATAATCTCATCTGCTCCACTCTGATCAGATCCTTTTGTTGCCTCCTCATAGAATTCCAGGATGTTAGTTAAACATGATCTCCCTCTTCTGAACCCATGCTGACTGTTCCTAATAACTCCTGTCCTTTCTAGGTGTTGCTCAATCTTATTCATAATAATTCCTTCCATTAATTTTTCTGTGATGCCTGTTAAGCTTACTGGCCTGTAGTTGCTTGGATCTGCCCTGTCACCCTTTTTATATAACAGGATGATATTTGCCATTTTCCAGTCCTTCGGAATCTCTCCAGTGTGCAGTGACTTCCTAAAAATATGTGTCAAGGGTTTATATCTGAACTCGCTAACCTCCTTAAGAACTTGAGGGTAAATATTATCTGGTCCTGGTGATTTGTGTGATTTCATCTTATTTAATCACAGCAGCTCTTCTCTCTCTACAATTTCCAAATCCCTCAGTACCTCCTTAGTAGTCCCTGTTACCTCTGGGAGGTTATCCACTTGCTCACTTGTAAACACCTCAGAAAAATGTAAGTTTAACTCTTTTAGGGCTAATTTTTTTTTTTTTGTTTCTTTTCTCCCAGGGCTGAATATTTTTCCAAAAACTAACATTTTTAAAAAAGAACACAAAGCAATTGTTTAACACATCAAATCAACAAAAAAATTTACTTTTGACAAATGTTACTGTCTTGCATGTTGTATGAGCCTGCACACTCTATGATTTCACATACATATCACATACATTTTACACAGCAAAGTCTGATCTCGCTCAAAGCAGCCAATTTCAGTCATTGCCACATTGCACTCCTTACAATACGTGTTGCTTTGGTGCCTATTTTTCAATTGTCTGTTGCTGCACTTTCTCACATACATTGTTAGTGTGTACTGTAGAGAGACAAGTCACCCATTTGCCATCGTGCCATGCCACTGCCACCAAGTTTTCTGCCTGCATGAAAACCGTATTGTCACCTCTTTTCATCTTCTGAAACTTTATGAACTTTATGTATGGCATTATAGCCTGGCTCACCCCATGGGATTTGCTTCTGTTTATTACAGAAGTGAATAAAACTTTGCAGCAGCACGTACCTAAGCCACCAGGGGACAAAACACGTTTGGACCAATGCTCCCTGAAGTTATATCACCAATTCTGTCCCATCTCTATTTGTAATGCCACAGCGCGCTGCATAGACTACTAAGCACTGTTCTAAGTCGCTCTGGATAAGAGCGTCTGCTAAATGATGTAAATGTAAATGTAAATCACGTCTTTCGTTGTCGGTTTCCACTTTGAAAAATGAGAATGCGATGCAAACGCAGCCCATGATTCAAAAAAATCTCTGCCTACCTGTTTGTCTCGTCTGACAGTAGCTGAAAAGCAGCATCAGGAGAGAGCAGCCTGAAGTACAGCAGCTGGTGATCTGTCGTGTCCAACAGCAAGCCATGCCGTCTTGTAAACTCCGGTAGCCAGATCGGCTCTCAACGGATCAATGTCTGTGTATTTATCCCATGTGAACTTTGCCGTAGATGCATCGGCTGCGCGAAGGCACTCAACTGGCAGCAGATCCGGTGCCGCGGCATCGGCTGGTGTCTGATCAGCTGATGCCTGCTTCTCACTCTCTTGCTCGATCTCCTGATCACTGCCAATAAAGTCAGATTCTGAAAAATCAAGAGTCCGACTCCGCAATAATGCGCAAAACATCGCCTGCCGAGTGTTTTTTCTTTTCTGCACTTGCTTCGCTGCCTTTTCACATGTCGGTGCCATCTTGCCTTTGTTTACATTTCGCAACTCGCGCACACGCAATGTTTATTTGCCGAGTCAACGAGTCTAGCATTCCTCCAAGCACAGAGGGAATGCCTGTGACGTGACAGTGAGATTTGTCGCCATTAACAGCTGATTGTCGCCTCCTCTCCCTGGATGTCGACTTTTGTCGACATTCGCCTTCAACCCCTCCTGTCGACAAAAGTCGACATCCGCCCTAAAAGAGTTAATGCATCTGCTATTTCACTGTCTGTATCTTTTAATTCCCCTTTACTATTTCTGATGTACTTCACCTCCTCCTTGACTTTTCTTTTACTACTAAAATACTGAAAGAATCTCTCAGGGTCGTCTTTTGCCTTATCTGCTATATTTCTCTCCAACTGTCTTTTAGCTTCCCTGATATCCTTCTTAATGATTGCTCTCATGATCTCATACGCTCTACGATTCACTTTGCTGTCATTAGTCTAATCCATCCATTATCCAACCTGCTATATCCTAACTTCAGGGTCACGGGGGTCTGCTGGAGCCAATCTCAGCCAACACAGGGCGCAAGGCAGGAAACAAACCCTGGGTAGGGTGCCAGCCCACCACAGGGCACACACACACACCAAGCACACACTAGGGATAATTTAGAATCGCCAATGCACCTAACCTGCATGTCTTTGGACTGCGGGAGGAAACCCACGCAGACACGGGGAGAACATGCAAACTCCATGCGGGGAGGACCCGGGAAGTGATATGCCTTATAAAGCAGTTTTTTCCTTTGCAACTTTTTTTTTTTAAATCTTATTAATCTTTTTTTAAATTTCCTAGTAATTCCAAATTTAGGTCTGTATCTGTCCTGCATTACATTTTTAAACCTGTTCCACTGCTCCTCGACTGTCTCCACACTTAAAAGCTTATCCCAGTTTATCCTACTTAGACTTTGTCACATCTCCTCAAAATTAGCCCTACCAAAGTTCAACTTAATTTTAGTCTTTGCAGCTGCACTCTTACAAAATACTGAGAATTGTATTACATTATGGTCACTTGACCCTAGTGGTCCAATCACCTCTACACCCTCAATTCTATCCTGATTATTACAAAATACTAAATCCAGACAGGCTTCACCCCGTGTTGGTGCTTTAACATGCTGTGTTAAAAAACAGTCATTGATTACTTCTAATAACTCCTGCTCTTGTGCTCCTCCATCTGCAAGGTTATCCCAGTTACTATTAGGATATTTAAAGTCCCCCATGATTATAATATCTCTCTGTAAACCTGCCTTTTTGATATTACTAAAAAGATGTGTGGAATTACAGTCTGAATTGGGTAGTCTATAACACACTCCTAAAATAAGACCTCTTTCCCTAATATTTTCCAGGCGAATCCAGACGTCCTCACTAAGATTTGGCTCATCATCCAATTGAAGAGGACTTACATTTAATTTCTGTTTGGCATAAACAGCAACCCAAACCTCCTTTTCTGTTCTGTCTATCCTTCCTAAAAATGTGTGCCCCTCTATGTTACACTCATCCCCATCTTTGTTATTTAGCCAGGTTTCCGTTATTGCTATAATATCATAATTATGCTCTGCTACATACGATTCCAACTCACTTACCTTATTTTTGATACTTCTATCGTTAAGGCAGGCAATTTTAATGTGTTACTCCTTCTACATTTAAATGTTTGCTTAGAATTTACATTACTACGCATTTTTATTTCTACACCATTGTTTGTATCTCCATGCATAGATCAAAACATGGCCTGTCCTAAACTCCCTGCCCCCCTAATCCTCGATTAGCCTACACATACGCCTCCCCAGTACATTAGTGCCCCTCCAGTTCAGATGTAACCCGTCACAGCAGAACAGGTCCCATCTGTTCCAAAAGGAGTCCCAACGCCCCATAAACCTATACCCTTCTACCCTGCACCAAGATTTGAGCCATACATTAAGCCTTCTAATCTCCTCAATCTTACCTGGATTGGCACGTGGCACAGTAAGAACTTCAGAGAAGACTACCTTGTCAGTTCTGTTCCTCAGCTTGGCACCTAACTCTTTGATTTTGGATCACAGAACTGACAGACTACCCTTATGTATGTCATTTTTTCCCCAATATGGACAATGACAACTGGCTCCATCCTCGCTCTGGCCCAGAGCCTATCCACCCATCCAGGGAGGTCCCCCACCTGTGCTCCCGGAAGGCAACACACCGTGCGAGACTCACACTGTCTCTCTCTGGAGCACACCTGCACTTCAATCCCCCTAATGATTGAGTCCCCAACTATTACTACCTCTCTCTTTTTGGGAACTGGTTTTGAGGTGGCCCATTGGGGCTCCTCACCCCTGCCTACCACCTCAGAATTATCACAGACACCATCCAACTCTGCAGGGACATGATAATGGTTTGACACTTCTAATTCTGGGGTTGATGCCCCCAGACAATGTGCACCCTTTACCTTACACCTTGTGACTGTGACCTACCTATTTCTACCTGTCTGGTCTGGAATCTCCTCGCGCTCCATCTTGGCGGTGCACACTCTCTCTCTAAAGGACACCTGGGCCAGGTCTGCCAATTCTCTATTACAACGCAGGTCAGCCAACTCCTCTTCCAGTTCAGTGACCCTGAACTCAAGGTGCTGGATCAGCTGGCATCTCTTGCAGTGTAGCCCTCATAGACAACTGGCTCTTCCAAGCCATCATCTAAAGAGTCCAACATCCAACAGGACTTGCATTGCACTGGCCTCATTATTAAAATTTGATTTTGGATTAGTAAACTGCCTTAACTTTTTTCTCTTTTCTTAAAATTAAATGATTTAACTTAAATGGTAACCCTAAGATCTGCTACAGATATTTTACACCTTTTGCCCCCTTAAGCTCCTGTACTGTTCTCCATCTCCGCTGCCTGCTATTTGTCCTTCTAGGAGGTGAAGTTTACTTTTCTCTGTCTCTTCTCCTAACTTTGTACTCTTCTTACTTATAAGCTCTCCACTCGCACTGTTTGTATTCCCCGTATTAATGAACCCTTATGCTGTTGCCCGCTTAACTGCTCTACCTCTGGACTGCTAAGGACTGTTCAATCAAAAATAAATAAATAAAACTTCACTATCTTATCTGCTCCTACAGCCCCTTGTGCCTGCGCACAGCTGAGCCTTCTCCTTTACTGCTTTGAAGTCAGCCAAGGCCTCTTCTGTTCTTTTCCTTTAAATTAAGGAATCTCTTATACGATGACTCAGTTATTTACTTACAAAAGCCGATATCAGTTACTGCTGTTTTCTACTCTGCCTCCTCGATGCTAGTTCAAATACAGATAACAAGAACAAAAACAAGTAACTTTTCCAAACGCACCTCCAAACACTCAGCTGCTTTTGCTCTTGTGTGGGCAAAAAAAAAAAACATCTACAAGGGAAAAAAGCTCTAAAAATTCCTCACACGGTTCCTTATCGGCAACCAAAACCCAAGTTTTTAAGAGCAAAATGTATTTTTTTTATTTAAATCTCACACCATAGAACACACCAAACACTCTCAACAGCCTCTAGTGTTTGCAAAGCATACGTCAGCCACGTGATCAGCACTAAAAGCTGTGTCAGATAGATTCATACTTTATTAATCCCAAGGGGAAATTCACAATTTCATTATATTAATTTCATAAGTGTCATGTATATATTATAGAATATATTAGAATACATTGTGCAGTTATGCAATCGATTTGGAAAATTTCAACCTATTTTAAAAACTCACATGGAAGAGGTGCAAGCAGCACAGACCCACTACTATGACCGTGGTACGACTCTCCAAGAATTTCATCTGGGGGATCGTGTCATGGTTTTAGTTTCTACCTCCCATTCTAAGTTACTAGCCCATTGGCAAGGCCCCTATGAAGTTAAGGAGAAACAAGAACTCGTCGATGATTTGTTGAAACAACCCAATCATCGACCGAGTGAATGGGTACATCATATAAACTTACTGAAGCAGTGGGATGAAAAGGATCCCGATCCCTCCTCCACTCAGCCCCGTTCTTTCTTTGCTCCGAAAAATAACCTTAACTTTGGTACTGAATTAAATTCCAGACAGAGAAGGGAGCACAGACCAGCTATCCCGTCCATCCCGGAGGTCATAGGCAAGAAACCAGGAAGGACCTCTCTGATTGCGCACAACACTGTGACAGAGCCCGGAGTTATTGTTTGAGAGTGCCCCTATTATCCTCCCATGGTGTTGTGATGAGAAATTTTGCATACAACTTGATAAATATTTTGTATGTCTTTATTTGTAACTTAGACAAAGCAATGCAATATTAGTGTTACATTATTTATAATAACAGCAATAGTTGGATGGTTTAAGAACCCCTTCCCCTTGTAGGATAATTTGACAACAGGGTTGCTGTTTCAAACCAGTTGGGCAAATGTTTCTCTGCTGTTTCTCAAAAACTGACAAACTTTAGCTCAACAAATGGTTTTGGGGGATGGCAGGTGTGAAGGTATTCTGTCCCCCTATTGGTCTGAAGTATGGCTGTTTGGAATTGGCTTGTATCAAAAGCTTTTAAGTACTATGACATCCTATTGGCTGTAGGTGTTGGACAGAAAACCTAGAAATTTGATTGTTTACCTCGCTCTCTCTCTCTCTTACCAAACTGATGAAAGACCATCTCACACACCATGAACAACTCAGCAGCCATATTGAGACAGGTATGAGGCCTGTTCTGAAGAAAGCTGATGACAAATGGGGCCTTAACTAAACATTTTAAGTAACTAACAAGTCTGTGTGCCGCCTGAAGCGACACATCAACATTTATCAGGTTGTATGGTTGCCAATATTCAAATGTATTTTGTATTTTTGTTATTATTTATGAATATTATCAATAATACTTCATTCAAAGTGTAACTTAAATCCTGCTTGTCTTTTACTACACCTAATAGCCTGAGGTTATAGATGTAGAAGGGAAAGTGGGGACAAGTTATATGGTACAATACCTCATAAGTCTTTGAGATTTGAGGCATTCTGACAAAGCATACATAATAATAATACAAAAGGGCAAAGTAGAGAAAAATATTACTCTACCAAGACAAAAGAATTGGCGTAGTCTGGCAGGATTTTAGGGTAACCATGTTTTGCACCCTGTTTACAAATACTGTTTTGATGTACAGTACATCCGGAAAGTATTCCCAGCGCATCACTTTTTCCACATTTTGTTTTGTTACAGCCTTATTCCAAAATGGATTAAATTCATTTTTTTCCTCAGAATTCTACACGCAACACCCCATAATGACAATGTGAAAAAAGTTTACTTGATATTTTTGCAAATTTATTAAAAATAAAAAAAATTGAGAAAGCACATGTACATAAGTATTCACAGCCTTTGCAGTGAAGCTCGAAATTGAGCTCAGGTGCATCCTGTTTCCCCTGATCATCCTTGAGATGTTTCTGCAGCTTCATTGGAGTCCACTTGTGGTAAATTCAGTTGACTGGACATGATTTGGAAAGGCACACACCTGTCTATATAAGGTCCCACAGTTGACAGTTCATGTCGGAGCACAAACCAAGCATGAAGTCAAAGGAATTGTCTGTAGACCTCCGAGACAGGATTGTCTTGAGGCACAAATCTGGGGAAGGTTACAGAACAATTTCTGCTGCTTTGAAGGTCCCAATGAGCACAGTGGCCTCCATCATCCGTAAGTGGAAGAAGTTCAAAACCACCAGGACTCTTCCTAGAGCTGGCCGGCCATCTAAACTGAGCGATCGGGGGAGAAGGGCCTTAGTCAGGGAGGTGACCAAGAACCCGATGGTCACTCTGTCAGAGCTCCTCTGTGAAGAGAGGAGAACCTTCCGGAAGGACAACCATCTCTGCAGCAATCCACCAATCAGGCCTGTATGGTAAAGTGGCCAGACGGAAGCCACTCCTTAGTAAAAGGCACATGGCAGCCCGCCTGGAGTTTGCCAAAAGGCACCTGAAGGACTCTCGGACCATGAGAAAGAAAATTCTCTGGTCTGATGAGACAAAGATTGAATTCTTTGGTGTGAATGCCAGGCATCACGTTTGGAGGAAACCAGGCACCGCTCATCACCAGGCCAATACCATCCCTACAGTGAAGCATGGTGGTAGCAACATCATGCTGTGGGGATGTTTTTCAGCGGCAGGGACTGGGAGACCAGATAAAGGGAAAGATGACTGCAGCAATGTACAGAGACATCCTGGATGAAAACCTGCTCCAGAGCGCTCTTGACCTCAGACTGGGGCGACGGTTCATCTTTCAGCAGGACAACGACCCTAAGCACACAGCCAAGATATCAAAGGAGTGGCTTCAGGACAACTCTGTGAATGTCCTTGAATGGCCCAGCCAGAGCCCAGACTTGAATCTGATTGAACATCTCTGGAGAGATCTTAAAATGGCTGTGCACCGACGCTTCCCATCCAACCTGATGGAGCGTGAGAGGTGCTGCAAAGAGGAATGGGAGAAACTGGCCAAGGATAGGTGTGCCAAGCTTGTGGCATCATATTCAACAAGACTTGAGGCTGGAATTGCTGCCAAAGGTGCATCGACAAAGTATTGAGCAAAGGCTGTGAATACTTATGGACATGGGATTTCTCAGTTTTTTTATTTTTAATAAATTTGCAAAAACCTCAAGTAAACTTTTTTCACGTTGTCATTATGGGGTGTTCTGTGTAGAATTCTGAGGAAAAAATGAATTTAATCCATTTTGGAATAAGGCTGTAACGTAACAAAATGTGGAAAAGTGATGTGCTGTGAATACTTTCTAGATGCACTGTACATGTGTGTATGTATGTGAATTTTAGGGCACCCAGTGTACAAATGCGGTGGAAGTAAACATTGTTTGGTTGCTGAATGGAATATAAGCAACAAAGTGTAAAGACTTCATGTGTGTCACGAGGACACCTGCATGTTTGTTAGTGCTGCTGGTAGTGAGTCCCTAAGGAGTGATGGGACATGCATGCGTCATTCATACGGCACTTATAGTATTCGTTTAGGATCTTGGTGTATGTATGTGTATGTTTGCTTACAGAGGCAAAAGTAATCCAACCCATAACAAATTTGGCAAATTGTATTAGAGTAAGATTGTAGACTCAGAAATGCCGAAATTTATATTAAATTCAGCCATCTTTCAGTGGAGTGGCAGAGGCAAGCAGGCTAAAGCCAAGAAATGTAAACCTGTAGTGCAGGTAGAGAAAGCAGAAGCTGAGCGGAGTGTGCCACAAAATGGAAGGAGGCTGGAAGGATTAAAATCAGGAAAACAGAGATCAGGTATAAAGAAGACAGCTGCTGTTATAAGAGGTTTGCGATCTTGTATTATTGGTAAAAAGGAAGATCAGTGTGAGAAAGAAAATAAAGTAGATTAAAGTGAAAGTTTTGAAAGATGTAACAGTTGGTGTGAAGAATGTGAAGTGTTAGCATGTAGAAAAGTAGAAAGCAGGGGAAGAGAATGTAAACCGCCCATTGTGAAAGTTAGGGCAGTAGTAATGGGATCTGACTGGAACCCTAAAACATGGGTGGGTGACTTAGCTGAGACAGATGAGTGGTCAGATAAAGAGTGGTAATGTGAGTGTGAGGAACAGGAGAGGGATGAAAGGAAGGGAAAACAGAAAGGGTGTTTCCTTCCATTATTCTCCACTACACCACAATCTCCAGGTAATTCTGAGGTCTGTCCAGTATTTAAAGAACATGCTACACTGATAGATATTTCACTACTGTTAAGAAAGGTAACCAATGCTGCATTGAAATTTGATTTAGGACAAAGAAATCAGATGGAAGGCAGAGAAGCTGGTGAGTATGAATGGCAATTGTTGACTAGAGGGCATGAAATGGATAATGGCATATTAGTACTGAGTAAAGAAAGTGCGTAAATAAAACAAGAAAGTGTGGAAATTAAAGAAATTTGGGTGCTTGTGTGTGAAAGGTCTAAAAGTGCCAGTGCAAGAATGACCGAGTTGGAAACAAAGTGCACCAGTTTAGGATTTGGTTTGAATGAAACAGGACAAGTCAAAGAGCAAAGGATGGTGGATGGTGTAGCAGGAAGGTTTACAAGCTCAGGCAGCAAGTCAGGAATGCACAGGGGGGCGAGGGTCCTAAGAGCTTTGCTAGCCCAGCAGTAATTAAAAAGCGCACACACTGAGGTTCAGTAATTGAAAACCTGACTGACCAGTTGTTTAAAAAGACAGCCTATGAATCTCCATGCAATAAAATGGAGAAAAGTGAGCTGGTCTTGAGTAAAGAACACAGGTCAGTTTTAGGAGAGATGCTGGATTTGGCACTTGGATTGTGGAGAGGTTTTAGCCCACACTTTGAGGTAGAAGTTACCATACAATAAAAAAAAAATGACAGGCAATGAAAAAAAATAGAAGGGTAGTGCAGGAAGACAGGAAAGGGTAAATAGTTATTTCAGTTTCAATTTCCTGACCTTTAGAAACAGTGCAGCTTCTATTGTGAGGTTTTATGGACTGTGGGTTGGTGCAGATAATAAATAGTGAAGGCAATTAGCAGAGTAAAATCCATGCAGGAGATCGGGTTACCACTAGCACATTGGAGTCAAGTGGCACTAGTGGCCAAGCTGTTCCAATGAATGCCCAAAAGCAAAGTTTGAGTGTTGGTACCAGGGCAACAACCAAGAAGATGAGACAGAAACTGCTTGTCACCTTCCATTTTGTAGACCTGTCTACATTGCGGAACAAGCTAGGAAAAGACGACAAGCAAAGACTAGAGACAAAGACATGAAGAAGAACTGAAGAGACAGTAAGAAAAAGACACTTACTGGGGTTTAAGTGAGTAACAAGTCCACAGGCCACATAACAATAAGGCTAGTCAGAATAGTTTAAAAAGAAAGGTATACTGAGCAAATTAGGGAAGCAGGTGCAGCTGGTACATTTGCTAGTCATATGGGCTCCGGTGTTTAGGTAAAGTTTAATTGGGAAAACACCAAAGCCCTGCTGCGGTTGTCATCTGTGGGACAGGCACAGGACCAGTGGGATAATTCTGATTTGAGGTGTTTAGCACAGCGAGTATGCATATGGTGAGAAAACAACTCTAGGGGTGTCTCATGGTGGTGATGCCAGCCTATACTGGTAAAGGCTGATGGCAGTCAAGGGTTAGACCATGGGTGGAAAAGCACAAGAAGCAACTAAGTCAATCCCAAATGCGTGAAGAGGGGCCACAAGTTTTGGTTTGTCAACAGTTTAGGTAATGGCACAAGTGCTATCACTTGGGCAGTAGTGGTTGTACTGGCACCTGTGGTATGTTACCTTTCAAATTTTTGATGTTAATTGTACAGCTGCATATGCTTAAATAGATAACTATACAGTTATGAATTCTGCAACAGATATTATCATCATAATGACAGATGACAGACAGGCGACAGCCAAGGGATTCAAAGAAACTCCCCACCAACAGAACAGCAGAATGAATGAAGAAATTGTCAATAAAGATAAAAACGATATTTGAGTCAGCAGCATCAGAGGTGAATCTTTATCTCTGTGAACCTTAAACCACAAGAGATGCTGGGCCACTGGCTTTCTGGAGGGCCAATAAAAGTCGTTATCCTACCTGTGCCCTCCTTATACGAGTGGGGACAGTGAGGGTCTGTTCAGTACGGCAGCACACGTCGTGGATGACAGGAGGACCAGATTGTCCTCAGACATGCAGAGATGCTTATATTCATAGATAAGAACCTGAAGCGTTCACCAAGACTGTCTCGTATTCTTCTTGTCGGAGTAGACGGCTACAAATAATTAACTGAACATTTTATTTGATTAGAAATGTGGAGTACGATTAAGACATGACTTTAGTTTTGCTCAGCTTGTATTTGTTACATTATGTGTGCAGTATGGGTAAATGTTCTTTGTTTATGCTGTATATAGTAGCACTTAATTATGGAATGTGAAGTTTATGCATGGCTAAAATTACATTTATTATTAAAAAAAAGAAAAAAAAAACAGTATTATTTTATTGATATCAGCAGATCCTAATGGAATGGGTGATCAATATCTGCTCTAAAGACTATGATCAGAGTCTTCCAACCCAATAATGAGTCTGAATTTGGGTTTTCTCTTCTTAATTGTAAAGTATGAGAGGATATTTACTTCCTCTAGAACCTAATCTGACCTAAAATATAAACATACAAATATATCTGCTTGTGTTAGGGGGGCACAGTGTTTAGCACAGCTGCTTTATTCTTCAGGTGTCCTGGGGTCAAATCCTGCCCACACTTGTTCTACATAGGGGCTCTGAATGGCATTTCTGGTTATTCTGGTGCTTCCCCTCATCCCCAAAAACATGCAGGTGAAGTGTAGTGGTGACTCCAAATTGACCCGATGTGACTGTGGGAGATGGAAGGGTCCAAGATCATCTCCAAGTGAAGATTTCACACCACTGCCAACTTGTCCAGGCCATGCTGCCCCAGCAAGTTCAGGCTGAGAGCAGAACACAAGATGCTGAAACAAGACCCTGAGACCCCCTGAATGTCATCATGGCTCGCACAGGTAGCGTTTGTCACTGTTAATGTCAAAGTGCACGAGATTACCATTAGAAAGATGAGGCACATATTAGGTGAGCACTGGCTTGAGCAAATTCACTCTTATTGAGGGCACAGGGCTGAGGATTTTATTCTTACTTATTTCCTTCTTTTTGTGGACATTTCTGCCTTAACTGCCACACAATTTAAGAAATATACATGTCTTTAACAAAATATGACTTTTGATATTTTCATTGCACATAAGGCGCTGTTGGCCTAACATACGTCACGGCTTCAGTCAAAGCTTCATGATGTTTAAGTTATGCGCTGAACACTTTAGATTTTTTCGTATTCACCCAAGTTTTTCTAATTTATCATTTATTAGGTAACCTATTATTTGTTATCATGCACCCGAGCAGGTAGTCTTTATCCAAGTTCAATTAACCATGTTCTCCACTCTCATTTCAATCTTCTAAAAACATCAAAGCCCTCACCATTAGAATTTATAAATGCTCTCTTTCTTTTATATTTAATCACATTACTCACTTATTCCAACACTCCCAGGTGACTCTTCTCCTTCTCTCCCATTTCCTTCAGTGATTTTCTCTTCAGACTCTGATAACTCCGATTTCAGCTCCGCAGAATTCTCCTGCGTAGCCAGTCGTCCCGTATTAGTGGACCAGGGCTGTAAACTGGATGGAGATTCTTCACAGGCATCTTGCTTGAAAATATCTTCAGTTTCCTGCTTTTGAAGTTCAAGACCAATGGAGAAATTATTCAGATCCTCAACTTTAATGGCAGCAGTCACCTCCTTGCACTCCTCCTCTTTAAAAACTGAAATTCTTTCTTCGTGATCCTCCAGCTTCACACACACATCCTCTGGTGTGAGCCGCTCACAGTGCTCTTCTTTAATGTCCACCATTCTTTCATCCACGCCACCTTCTTTGGCAGAGGCCATGCTCTGTGGGAAACTCTTCTCTCTCTTTAAGTGTCTGCCCTTCTCTTCTCAGATTCACTTCTCACATGGACAGCCCTGAGCTGGAGGCCATTAGACACCTCAGTATATGGCCAAGTGGAATGGGAAAGCCCTGTGAAAATAAAAGTGTAGAATTAACTTTATAAAGTCAGTAAAAATAATGAGCACAGTGGCTCACAGTGCCCTCCATGAGGTTTGGGTCAAAGACACATTTTTCTTGATTTCCTCCTCTGCCTCACAGTTTAAAATTACAAATCCTACAATTCAGATGTGATCAAAGTGCATTGCAGACCTTCATTAAAGGGGATTTGACAACACTTTATCTACACCATCATGTTTGGACACAGTAATGGTAGGTCTATTAAAGCCATCATATTTAGGGCTTTGTTGGATATCCTCGGTGGATTTGAACTGCGCATCGGGAGCTTCATTCTGTTAAGTTGTTATATACATATTTGTGGGATTACGAGACTGCATCCCGACTGGGAGTAGGACATTCGGGGTTTGAGGAGAGTGGGCTTGTACAGCTTTTTAAGTTCCAGATGTAATGATGCACATTTTCAATCTGTAAACATTTGTTTAAGAATCATGAGTAATAATTTCCATAATTACAATTTCAGGTACTGAAGACCAGGAGCCTCATGTATAAATGGTGCTTATACACAAAAATGTTGCGTAAGAACATTTCCACGTTCAAATCTCGATGTATAAAACCTAAACTTGGCGTAAAGCCACACACATTTCCACAGTAGCTCATACCCTGGCATATGCAAGTTCTCCGCTCGGTTTTTCAGACTAGCGGCACCCAGCATCAAAGCAGTGCTACTGTTCCTGTGTTGTTTATCATTCCTTTTCAGATCCACGTCCCTGACGCGGCTTTATAAATACCCTGAAATTAACCGCATATTGTTTATTAGTTTAATGCATCGGATTGTAATTAACCACTAACAATATAATGGTCCACAGAATGGTCAAACTATTCCAAATACCATAACTACTTTAACGTTGTTACTCTCACTGCACCTTCTTCTTCTTCCAGCTGCTCCCGTGAGGGGTTGCCACATCGGATCATCTTTTTCCATACAGTGGAACCTTGGTTCACGAACATCTCGGTACACGTACAACTCGGTTTACAACCAAAAAGTTTGCCAAACTTTTGCCTCGGTACACGACCACACACTCGGTATACAAACAAGCCAGGTTCCCTTTCGGTTTGTACATGTTCAGTCTCTCCCTGTGCATTTCCTGTGCAGCGAGCGAGAGAGAGACACACACACACACACACACACACACACACACACACACACACACACACACACACACACACACACACACACTGGCAGCGCTAGGCAGAGGCAGTGCGAGAGACAGAGGCACACACAGGCAGCTCGAGACAGAGAGAGCCGCGCACACACACAGGAGCACGTGCGAGAGAGAGAGGCGCGCGCGCACACACACACACACACACACACACAGGAGCGCTCTAGAGAGACACACACACAGGCGCTCCAGGCTCGCAAAAGAGAGACGCACTCACACACACACAAGCGCACGCAAGAGAGAGCGAGCGACGCATAAGGTAGAGAAGGCTTGTTTTTGTTGTCACTTCTGTTTACAGTGATCGGTTTGTAGCCTGCATTGTTGCAATGTTACTTTTTTTGGTGGTTTATTAAATTACGGATTTTTCAAATGTTCATTTTTTCCCCTGTGCTTAAAACTCATTAATAAAAAGTGTTTTTAGCGAGCGGTTCCTAGCACTATAGCGTGAACTATTGCAGTGTTAGTTTTCTCTGTTGTTCAAGGTTTTCTCAGTGTTATTCAATGTTTTTACATTTAGTTTACCATTACGCTGTTTTTTCTATACATATACACACATACAGTACGTACGGTCTGGAACAGATTAACTGTATTTACATACAATCCTATGGGAGAAATTGCTTCGGTTCACGACCAACTCAGTTTACGACCAGAGTTTTGGAACGAATTATGGTCGTGAACTGAGGTTCCACTGTATTACTCTCACTGCACCACTCAGAGTATTTATATCATTGTATCTGAGTGTGAATCACAGCTCTACAGCAGCTGATCAGAAAGAGAATTACCAGTATACAGCATCAAGCACACATTGCCTCAGCCATGCTGTCTATTGAACTGCTCTCATAAGGCAGTTTCGCGGTTCAGAAACCGTTTCATCCCAAGAACTATAAACGCACTCATTCGGTCCATCAAGTGCTCCTTATAGAACTGTTTGTACTTAGAAGTACAATTACCTCACTGTAAACTTGAAATACAGTTATAATATTGCACAACCTGAGCTACTTTATAAAGTGCATATTTACATATGATAACGATATCATTTTTAAGATGAAATGCAGTAAAATATGTTTATTATAGGGCGACACGGTGGCGCAGTGGGTAGCGCTGCTGCCTCGCAGTTGGGAGACCTGGGTTCGCTTCCCGGGTCCTCCCTGCGTGGAGTTTGCATGTTCTCCCCGTGTCTGTGTGGGTTTCCTCCGGGTGCTCCGGTTTCCTCCCACAGTCCAAAGACATGCAGGTTAGGTGGATTGGCAATTCTAAATTGGCCCTGGTGTGTGGGTGTGTTTGTGTGTGTCCTGTGGTGGGTTGGCACCCTGCCCTGGATTGGTTCCTGCCTTGTGCCCTGTGTTGGCTGGGATTGGCTCCAGCAGACCCCCGTGACCCTGTGTTCGGATTCAGCGGGTTGGAAAATGGATGGATGTTTATTATATTACACAGATAAAACTAACTTCATTTAAATAATCTATATTGTTAATAATTAAACATGTGAGGACATGATGCCTCAGCGCTAGCTAGGAGCTGGTGCTCTGTTCACGGATTGTTTCTGCCTTGCGCTGTATTCTTTTAAACACATACTACGGAGATATTTCAATGTTCCTTAAAAGTTTTGAAGAATCAGCATTCTAAGCTTACAAATGGCTTCACGTCTATTACAGAGCTGATTGTGTGGTGATTGGGTATTTGGAGAAAGAAAAGTAAGGACAGGAATTGGAGGTTAGTATGTTTGAAAGAGATAGTACTGCTGTAATAAATTATTTCATCGAAGGTCGCGCTTGGCGCAGCAAGCCTCTTGTGTGAGATATGAACAATCACTGCGCCACCGTGTTCCCATGTTTAATAACATGCTTTCATTCCTATCATCATGAAAATGATATCAAGTATACATCTCAGTATTTTAATTATTCAGACAGCTGTAATATCACAAATGTAATGGATTCTGTGTCCAGTCGGAGGAAGAGAAAGCCTGTTTAAGAAGCAGGTAGTGATTCACACACAGAGCACACAGAAGATCAAATACAAAACAAAGCATTTAACGTGCTACTTTAGTTACGATGGGATTGAGAAACTAATAAATTAAACAATTTTAAGATGAAGTTTATGATGTTCTACTTTAGTGGCAAAATAAACTACATGATTAAAGTGGAAATTTCGAGATTAAAGTTGACATTTCGTGCTTTCCCCCCCCCCCACTGTGTGCCTTTTTTTTTCTGTACCCTAATAATTTTCCATATGACACTCAGACGGTGGGCTACGACTCATCTTTTTACGGTGAGTTTGATATCTGACAACTTCTTTATTTCGAGCACTGTGCGACTTTGTGAATTTGAGCTTTCGAGCTTCTCTGACACTCTATGTCACTCGATCAACTTCCTTTTGTTGTTTATACCACTGCTTAAACCAACAAATAGTACGTATTTCTTTGCCTCCACTTGGTATTTGCTGAAATTCTTCTTTTTCCCCTCGTGCTTTTGCCATTGCCTTTTCACAAAGTGCTGAGCTTAAGGGCTATTTATATTTATTTGCATATTCAAAGAGGGGTAATTCTGGGAGGAGTTGGGGAAGCGCAGCAGGCGTGTGCACGAGCGTTACTTTTCACGCTGACCGGGATTTATGTAGTGTAAGAACGTGGAAGCTGGTGTTCACACAGATTTATGCATCTGGATTTTTTTGTGCGTAAGCACATTTCTGCTTTGTGTTTACATCATGTTATAGTGCAAATTCTACACACGGCGTTATGCATGACTGTGTGTCATGGCATCAGTTTGGTGGGAGAGACCTGGCAGCACTGCATCACTAATAATGGGGGAAAATCTGCTGTCTTTAAGAAGCTTGCCAGGAAAAGGAGACGGGCAAACTTCTAGTCAGTGAATCAGATTGTGCTGACCAAGGGAGGCAGGAAACCCCAGGAGGAACAGCGTGTTCAAATCAGGATGGAACCATGCTGAACATGTCCACCTCTACAAAGAGGGCTTTCTGGCTGAGAACACATCAGCTGAGGCTCTAACAAATATCCTAGATTAACTAATGTAAAATGTGGTGGAGGAGCAATAAAGGAATAGGAAGAGCATTGGTGATTTGGCAAATTTAATGTAACATTCAGAGGACGTTGTAGGAAATCAAAGTACTGAACATCATAATATTGGCTTTTATAAACTGATTTTTCTTAAATATGAAGATAAAAATTCAATATGTTGCCCTTGGTGTAGCTAGACGATGCTCAGGATGTCTGCCAACATCAAACTCTAGAGCTCCTCCACTCCTTCCCACTTAAGCCAAATGAATAAAAGTCAAGTAGACGCAGTTAAACAAGGAGAGTTATTACTGGCATCACAAATAACATACTGGAGTAGAAAGACAATCCTCCAGTAATAAACTTGTAATCAAACGTTAGCATCTCCATTCTGACTCCACATCCTCCAATGAAGTTTGATTACGATGTGAGTGTTTGACTAGAAGCTCTAAGAGCTCATCTCCTAATCTTCATTTATCTTTGGCTCTCTAGTTTACATGTGGTGCTTGTGACCTGCAGGGTGTTCTTCATCATTGTTTTGTCTTGGTAGAGTAATATATATTGCTCTACTTTCCCCTATTGTATTATTAATATGTAACCGTAGAATGCCTAATCACAGACTTACCACTGTTTATAAGGTATTATTGTATATAACTTATTCCCACCTTCCCTTCTATATCTATAACCTCAAGCAATTAGATGTAGTAAAAAGACAAGCAGAAGTTAAGTTACTATTTAAACAATGTATTATTGATAATATTCATAAATAATAACAAAATGCAAAGTATATTTGAATATTGGCAACCATACAACCTGATTAAATGGTGATATGTAGTTCAGGCGGCACACAGACTTCTAGTTACTTAAATGTCTCTAGTTAAGGCATCATTTGTGCTCATCTTTCAGCCACATGTCTGTTCAAAATGGCTGCTGAGCTGTGCTCTTCATTGTGTTGTCTTCATCACAGGTTAGCAAGAGAGATGCTTCTTTCAGATGTTGGTTAGTAAGAGAGAGAGTGTGAGCTTAAACAAGTAAATATATAGATGTTCTGTCCAACCCCTAGAGCTAATAGGACATCATGGTACTTAAAGGCCTCTGAGACAAGCCAATTCCAAACAGCCATACTTTAGACCAATGAGGGAAATAGAACATCTTAACACCTGCCCCCAAACCGTATGTTAAAGTACACCTTAGCCCATTTGCGGGGGTAGAAATGACTTTAGCAAAGAAACACTTGCCAAACTGGTGTAAAACACACATCCCCCAAATCTTGTCATACAATTCAAACAGACCCATTCTTAAGCGGTTAAGTGGGGGCTTAAACACTAAATTACTTTCCATTGCCCAAATTAGAAATAAAGACATACAAAACATTTATCAAGTTATATGTAAAATCTCCCATCACAACACTCCACCCCGATGAATGTTTTGTACAATGTCTTTATAAACAGTCTTAATTGTTTAACGAGTCTGATGCATAACTTGTGCTTTGATTTGCAGTATTTGCTGTCCCAGTGTTAAACGTTGTCCGTGACCATTTGTCCATTACATATCTTCTTTATTTCAAAGACAATCTGAAGAACTTGGATGCGCTTCTGATGACTTGTATCTGCTCAGGCTTGCTTCAACTGTTTGTTTAGCTTTCTGCAGTCTTCATATGTCATCAGATCTGGTGGTTCAAAATGAGACAAGTCCACACCTTCCACTAAACTAACCGTACTGCAATTTAGTCTGTTGTGTGACTTCCTAAAACTGACCTCGTTTTGTGTCTAACTGCTAATTAGACCCCTGTCCCAAACTATCTGCACAAGCATATGCAGCTGTACAATTAATATCAAAATTTGAAAGGTAACATGCCACAGGTGCCAGTACAACCAGTTCTGCCCAAGTGAGAGCACATGGAACACTGCATAAACTGTTCAAAAACCAACTTTTGTGGCCCCTCTTCATGCATTTGGGGTTGACTTAGTTGCTTCTTGTGCTTTTCTACCCATGGTGTAACCCTTGACTGCCATCAGCCTTTACCAGTATAGGCTGGCATCACCACCATGAGACATCATAGCTACACAACTCTCATCATTCCCCTTGTAGGCCACCTCTAGAGTTGTTTGCTCACCATATGCATACTCGCTGTGCTAAACACCTCAGTTCAAAATTGGCCCACTGGTCCTGTGCCTGTCCCACAGATGACAACCTCAGCAGGGCTTACATATTTTCCCAATTAAACTTTACCTAAACATCGGAGCTCATATGACTTGCAAATGTACCAGCTGCACCTGCTTTCCTGAAAAGTTCACCAAATTTCTTAGTATACATTTTCCTTAATGATAGTATTAATTATTCCACTTAATTAATACCCAGAATGTATACTTTATGAGCCCAAAATTAATCCCCTTATTTTGGCTTTCCTAACTGGTTTGTTCAGTTTCCACCCCTTGGAATATAAATTTTCTGCAGTAATGAACAAACCTTTCGTTTTAAACTATAGCTATTCTGACTAGCCTTATTATTGCATGACTTGTGGACTTGTTACTCATTTAAACCCCAGTAAGTGTCTCTTTCTTGCTGTCTCTTCAGTTCTTCATGTCTTTGTCTTTAGTCTTTGCTTGTTGTCTTTTCCTCTTTCTTTTTTTTCATTCCGCTATGTAGGCAGGTCTGCAAAATGGAAGGTGACAAAGCAGTTTCTGTCCATCTCATTTTCTTGGTTGTTATCCTGGTGCCACTACTCAAACTTTGCTTCCTGGCATTCATTGGAACAGTTTGGCCACTAGTGCCACTCTGCTACAATGTGCTAATGGTAACCCAATCTCCTGCATGGATTTTACTCTGCTAACTGTCTTCACTATTTATTACCTGCACCAACACAAAGTCCGTAAAACCTCAAATAATAGAAGTAGCTCTATTATAAAAGGCCAGAAAATGGAAACAGAAATAACTATTTACCCTTTCCTGTCTTCCTGTGCTACCCTTCTATTTTTTTTAATTGCCTGTGTGTCCTTTTTTTATTTTATTGTATGGTAACTTCTACCTGAAAGTGTGGACTAAAACCTCTCCACAATCCCAGTGCCAAATCCAGCATCTCTCCTAAAACTGACCTGTTCTTTACTCAAGACCAGCTCACTTTTCTCCATTTTATTGCATGGAGATTCATAGGCTGTCTTTTTAAACAACTGGTCAGTCAGGTTTCAAATTACTGAGCCTAAGTGTGTATGCCTTTAAATTCCTGCTGGCCCCATCACAGCTGTTAGGACCCTCGCCCCCCTGTGCATTCCTGACTTGCTGCCTGAGCTTGGAAACCTTCTTGCTGCACCATCCACCATCCTCTGTTCTTTGGCTTGTCCTGATTCATTCAAACCAAATCCTAAACTGGTGCACTTTTTTTCCAACTCAGCCATTCTTGCATTAGCACTTTCAGACCTTTCACACACAAGCAGTCGAATTTCTTTAATTTCCACTGTTCCTTGTTTAAATTCCACACTTTCTTTACTAAGTATCCTTATGCCATTATCCATTTCATGCCCTCTAGTCAACAATTGCCATTCACACTCACCAGCTTCTCTGCCTTCTATCTGATTTCTTCGTCCTAAATCAAATTTCATTGCAGCACTGATTACCTTTCTTAACAGTAGTGAAATATCTATCAGTGTAGCATGTTCTTTAAATACTAGACAGACCTCAGAATTACCTGGAGATTGTGGTGCAATGGAGAATAATAATGGAAGTAAACATCCTTGCTGTTTTCCCTTCCTTTCATCCCTCTCCTTTTCCTCACACTCACATTCCCACTCTTTATCTGAGCACTTATCTCTCTCAGGTAAGTCACCCACCCATGTTTTAGGGTTTCAGTCAGATCCCGTTACTATTGTCCTAATTTTCACCATAGGTGGTTTTCCCTCCTTGTTTCCCCTGCTTTCTACGTCAGCAGTGGGTGTTCTACATGCTAGCACTTCACAATTTTCACACCAACTGTTATGTCTTTCAAAACTCTCACACATTCCATTTTCACTTTCTTTCTCGTCCTGATCTTCCTCATTACCAATAATACAAGATCGTAAACCTCTTATAACAGCAGCTGTCTTCTTTATACCTGATCTCTGTTTTCCTGCTTTTAATCCTTCCAGCCCCCTTCCATTTTGTGGCATGCTCAGCTCAGCTTCTGCTTTCTCTACCTGCACTACAGGTTTGCATTTCCTAGCTTTGGCCTGCTTACCTCTGCCACTCCAATGGAAGATGGCTGACTTTAATATAAATTTAGGCATTTCTGAGTCTACAATCTTACTCTAATACAATTTGCCACCTTCGTTATGGGTTGGCCTACTTTTGCCTCTGTAAGCAAACATAAACATACATACACAAAGATCCTAAACGAATAAGTGCCGTATGAATGATGCATGCATGTCCCATCACTCCCTAGCACTTTAACCACTTAAATGCCGTATGAATGACGCATGCAATGTTCCACCACTCTCTAGCACTTTAATTAGGGACTCACTACCACCAGCACTAACAAACATGCGGGTGTCCTCATGACACACATGAAGTCTCTACACTTTGTTGGTTATATTCCATTCAACAACCAAACAATGGTTACTTCCACCACATTTGTACACTGGATGCCCTAAAATTCACATACATACACACACATATACATCAACAGTATTTGCAAACAAGGTGCAAAACATGGTTACCCCAAAATCCTGCCTGACTACGCCAATTGTTTTGTCTTGGTAGAGTAATATATATATTGCTCTACTTTCCCCTATTGTATTATTAATATGTAGCCTTAGAATGCCTAATCTGACAGACTTACCACTGTTTATAAGGTATTATTGTATATAACTTATCCCCACCTTCCCTTCTATATCTATAACCTCAGGCAATTAGATGTAGTAAAAAGACAAGCAGAAGTTAAGTTACAGTTTAAACAATGTATTATTGATAATATTCATAAATAATAAGAAAATGCAAAGTATATTTGAATATTGGCAACCATACAACCTGATTAAATGGTGATGTGTAGTTCAGGCAACACACAGAGACTTCTAGTTACTTAAATGTCTCTAGTGAAGGCATCATTGGTGCTCAGCTTTCAGCCACATGTCTGTTCAAAATGGCTGCTGAGCTGTGCTCTTCATTGTGTTGTCTTCATCACAGGTTAGCAAGAGAGATGCTTCTTTCAGATGTTGGTTAGTAAGAGAGAGAGTGTGAGCTTAAACAATATATAGATTTTCTGTCCAATCCCTACAGCCAATAGGGTGTCGTAGTACTTAAAGGCCTCTGAGACAAGCCAATTCCAAACAGCCATACTTCAGACCAATGGGGGACTAGAACATCTTAACACCTGCCCCCAAACCGTATGTTAGAGTACACCTTACCAGGGCTGGGCAAAGTCATTCCTGGAGGGCTGCAGGTTTTTGTTCCAACCCAATTGCTTAATAAGAAGCACTTATTGCTCTAGAAACACTTCTGCTTCATTTTAGTTATCTCCCTCATTAAGATTTTCAACCCTTATTGCTTATTTAAGTCTTAAACAGCTGCATTCTTGGTTTTTAATTGCTCCTTATTAACAATAAGATGCAAATGACAAAAGAAACCAGCAGTTATCCATTTTGCTTGTTACCCTTTACACCTGTGTGTATTTATCGTGCACTATTTGGTTTAATTAAATACTTGGAAGGAAAGAGAAGAGAAAAAAAGTGAAGGACTGAGAATTACCCAATCGTTTTACACTTCAAAGTATTTGGATGATATCCTTAGAATGGAAATAAAATCTAGGATATGAGAATGACTTGACATAGCAGAGTTAAAGCACTAACAAGCCATGGAATGTAATTATTGGCAAGGATTGTTTTCTAATTAAGCAACTGGGTTGGAACAAAAACCCGCGGCAACTGCGGCCCCCCAGGAATGACTTTGCCCACCCCTGCAGGCTTAGCCCATTTGTGGGAGTAGAAATGACTTTAGCAAAGAAACACTTGCCAAACTGGTTTAAGACACACATCCCCCAAATCCTGTCGTAAAATTCAAACAGACCCATTCCTAAGGGGGAGGGGGGGTTAAACACTAAATTACACTAAAAAAAATAAATCTTGCATGTGTGAAAAATAATAATAAAAAATAGCTAACTATACGCAAAATAATCATTACTTTAATTAATAAAAATGGGTTTTACCCTTTATATTGATTATTTAATTCTAATTCAATAAAAAAATTATGAATAATGTTAACTTATTATTTTTCTTAAAATGTAAACATTTTTTATAACTTATTCTAAGTAAAAAAACTATTCTGTGAATTGAACACATTTAAGTTAAATTTAATGACACGGCACTTCCTCTCACATCGGTTTCTTGGTCTTTACAACAACGCATTCAGCTGTAACGCTTATCCATAATAAGAGTTATTTTACTACGAATGTGTAAGTATAAAGCATATTAATTCCATAATGAATAACTAGTATTTCATTTCGTATAGTTACAGATGTAAGCATTTGTTATTTTCACGAAACCTTTCCCTTCATGTGGGTTTGCTTTAAAAAGTAGGCACATTTCTCGGATAGTTACATATGTTCATATTTTTTTTTTATCGTTTTAATTTTTTTTTTTACACAGAAAAAGAAAATGACACTTTGAGATAAGTTTGAGAACGCTATGGCGTTTGTCCTAAACTACGACCTGTAAACAACATAAAAAGACGTTTCCCTAACCGTCACGGTATTATTTGACTTCTTATTTAATTAGTGTTCTACACAGGTAATGTATTTACTGGTTAATTTTTAATACTGTGATGTATTTAGCGATGTTTGATTTCCTACGTCCTATTTTATTTCAGGATTTTCGCTATCGCATACTGAGAAGTAGTGGAAAAGGCGGCCATTGATTTAAGCGAATATGTTGGCGTAAATGCAGGACGTGTCTGAAGAGCGCCATCTGCGTCAGGATTTCACTCTCTACTTTTCCTTCCCGTTCAGCACTCATTCCTGGGACATTATTTGATTGAGATATACTTTTTGAAGAAAGTTTAAATAAAGAAAAGAATATTTTCATTGACATTTGAATGTCAGTAATTCAGTAAAAATTATCCTCAGACATTTGATTTAATTTTCCTTTGAAAATACAACTCCGTTGTTGTGACTATCTGTGTATGTTCAAATAAATAAAGATATTTGGAATTTTAGCATGTATTTGTTATACAGTCGTTACTGTCCAGCGTTGCATGATTACTCTTTTTTTTAGTACTGTAATTCAAATGAAAATCGGAGTAAAATAAACCATTTTTGCCACTACTTATATTTAATCAAACTCATTTCTTTTAGGTAAATTTGAGTAAATTAATAAATCAAGTTTACTCAATAGTGCAGTATATTAAATCTACTCAAAAATATTGCTTGTAATTTGTTGCCTTAAGTACTTTTAACGCGTTATTTGTTACAGTGTACATTGCTTTGCCCAAATTAGAAATAAAGACATACAAAACATTTATCAAGTTATATATAAAATCTCACATCACAACAATCATGAATGATAGGGGTCATCCAGCCCATCTTTTATTATTGCTGTGTTTGTTAAAATGATGGCATTGAGAAACACCTTCAGGCTTTGGGGTGTCAGATTGAAAATGTTCAGTTTAATAAAATAGACTACTGGAGAAATTACAATGTAAAACTATTAAATAGCAAAGGAAAACAACTGTAAAATGTAAAACAGTAAAGCAGTGTGCCAGTACTACATAAGCACTGAAATGACACACACGGACCAGTAGAATATATTTATATTGTTAACCCATAAAAAAAAATATTTTTCTGTAAAAAAAAAATGGTAAGCACAGCACAGCAAAACAAGATATGTCATAAAAGGTGTCATTTTGCTTGGCTTTTCTCTACATTCATAATGGCTAACACGGTACAACACCCTAGTTCACCAGAAAGGAAATCGTATTCTACCTTCCATTTAGCACACCAAGCTAATAAAGAATAGTTGCTGTGTCTGCTGACCGTGTCTGGTTTGCTCTGATACACGATCACGTGGTTACCAAGAATATGTATTCTTTAAACAGCCACCTCCTCCCTGCGTGGAGTTTGCATGTTCTCCCTGTGTCTGCATGGGTTTCCTCCCACAGTCCAAAATTGGCCCTAGTGTGTGCTTGGTGTTTGGGTGTGTTAGTGTGTGTCCTGCGGTGGGTTGGCACCCTGCCCGGGTTTGGTTCCTG